>NW_005841856.1:3501247-3546228 GCF_000455745.1 Alligator sinensis | reverse complement strand
CCCCTGATGAGCTTGTAGGCAGCCACCAGGTCCCCCCTCAGCCTCCTCTTGCTGAGGCTGAACAGATTCAGATCCCTCAGCCTCTCCTCATAGGGCCTGTCCTGCTGCCCTCTCACCAAGCGGGTGGCCCTCCTCTGAACCCTGGCCACATCCCTTTTGAAGTGCGGTGCCAAGTACTGGACGCAGTACTCCAACTGTGGCCTGACCAAAATGGCATAGAGAGGGAGCATCACTTCTCTGGACCGGCTTGAGATGCACCTTTGGATGCATGACAAGGTATGGCTGGCCTTGCTGGCTGCGGTCTGGCATTGGCGGCTCATGTTCATCTTGGAGTCAATAATGACACCAAGATCCCTTTCCACCTCTGTGCTTTCAAGAAGGGAACTCCCCAGCCTGTATGCATGCTGTGGATTCCTTCTCGCAAGGTGCAGCACCCTGCATTTATCTACATTGAACCCCATCCTATTCTAATCTGCCCACTTTTGTAGTCTGTCTAAATCTATTTGCAGCCTCTCTCTCCCTTCAAGTGTGTCCACCTCGTCCCACATCTTAGTGTCATCAGCAAATGTGGACAGTGTGCTTTCTACCCCCTCGTCCAAGTCGCTGATGAAGATGTTAAACAGTGCGGGCCCGAGGACCGAGCCCTGGGGTACCCCACTGCTCACATCTCACCAGGTTGAGTACAGCCCATCCACCACTACTCTCTGGGTGCGCCCCATCAGCCAATTTTTTACCCAACTTCTTTTAGAAATATCAGCCCACTTCTCAGTTCTCAAACAACACTTCTGCCTCAAAAATTGACTCTCATCATAGGGCAAGGCACAGAGCACAGCTCCACCCAATGAGACCCTCTCTTCATCAGAACAGTACATAAACAAAAACAGCACATCTTCTCAAAACCAAATGGATACTTGTACTATAAAACAAAACATTCTTGCTGGATCCAGACATGCAGGCATGTGCAGTTAATGGCACTGCAAACCTCTTTGTAATGCTGAAAACTGCATATGTTACGCATTAAACCGTGTGCAGCACTGATAATTTGCAGAGCTGGGGCAAAAACTGCTACCAGGATTTCCTGGTCGCAAAAACAAAAAACCCTGGAAAAAAAGCAGCACAAAGCACGCCAAAGTGCCATGTGCTGGGACAAATGTAGAAGCAGAGGAGCAGGCAGCCCAGCTGCCAGCCCAGGTGCCCACACTGAGGCACCCTGTCCCCCAGCCAGCTCCCCAACCCCACAGCACATGGAGCAGCAGAACAATGTGTCCGATTGTAAACTGCATGAGTAGGGGGGTGGCATGGCAGCATAAAGTAGTGACACAAATTTGTGCTGCTACTACAGGCACCCCCTGCTTAACTGGTTACGGGAAAACTGAGCCTTAAGCGGAACTGCACTAAGCGAAACCCATTTCCCCATAAAAATATATAATATAGAGATATATTATAATATATAAATAGAGATACTTGGTTACTGCTGCTTCTTGCCACAGCTTCTCACCACCACCATCGCTGCCTCTCTGCACCCCTCCCCCTGCCTGCCCACTGTTCCGGCCCCACGTACCAGCCCATGCCCCGTGCTCCTGCTGCTCTGCCCTGGGCACTGGCGGAGGCCCCAAACTCACACCTGCCCACCCACTTGCTGCTTCTCACCGCTGCTACTTCTCCCCGCCCCTCTGCCCACCGGCCGCTCTAGCACCATATGCCAGCCTGAGCCCCGCACTCCTGCTGCCTTGCCCTGGGCCCCTGCTGGCCCTGTCCCTTGACACTGGTGGGGGCCCTGCACTCATGCCTGCCCCCCTCACTCACTGATTCTTGCTACCACTGCTTCTCCCCACACCCCTGCCTGCCAGCTGCTCCAGCACCGTGTGCCAGTCCAGGCCCCCTGCTCCTGCTGTCCCACCCTGGGCCCCAGCCAGCCCTGGACCTTCGGCACCAGTGCGGGTGCTGCACTCATGCCTGTCCGTCCACTTGCTGCCACTCACCACTTCTCACCACTACTGCTGATAGGCTGAGTGCTGTAACAAAACTAGCTCAGCGCTAAGTGAAATCAGGTATGAATTTTAAATGAGCATTATAGTGCTAAGTGAAACTGCGTTAAGTGGACATTACCTGTATTTGTGCTGCTGCAAACGCACACCCCTGCTCATGCGGGTGCAGCCTCTGGGTATGGTAGTCTGCAGACTAGAGTGTAGCACGTAGATATTCCAGCTTGCTGTATATGAACCACTGCTAGCACTGGAAATTGTTTAGTTGCAGCAACACCAGGCCCAGCAAGGATCAATTTGCCTCTACAAAGTAAGTATCTTAGTACATCAGTTAGTGCTGAGCTCCGTGCTGCTGCAGACAGGCTGGTTCCAGTAGCTGGGCTAGTACAGCTAACTTGAGTATCTCAATGTTATACTGTCATTCACAGTGTAGGCATGCTCTGTGTCTACAGTACTACAGCAGTGGTGCCACATAATACCTTGAATATGTAGCCTTGATGGTCCAGGGAATACATAAGAAACAAGATTTAAAAACTGAGATGATAACTTGCATTAACATAACCAGTATTCAGCTTAGGCTAGAACTGCTTTTTCCTAGACCTGAGACAGGCATTTTATGTCTGAAAGCTTGTCTAACACCTCTCCTAGCTATAAACTGAAATAAAAAAGATATTATCATAAGCATGCAAGGTTGTTGGTTGTAGCTGTGTTGGTCTAGGGACATATGCAGGCAAGGTTCTTTGGATAGATGTGATGTCTTTTATTAGACCAACTAAATAGTCAGAAAAAGTTCTTTGCAAGCTTTCAGGCACAAACACTCTCCCAACGCCTGAAGAAGGGCGTTTATGCCTGAAAGCTTGCAAAGAACTTTTTCTGACTATTTAGTTGGTCTAATAAAAGATATCACATCTACCCAAATAATGTTACCATAAGCATGAACACTTTAATATGATTTTTTCTTTCTCTTAACTTTAATCTTCCTGAAGCTTTAACCTCAACTATATTTAACACAAATTAATCCATGACTTAATCACTTTAGTCTATTGTATTGAAGTTTTGCAAATGTAATGGTTATAATGAATGATTTCAATGTATTTGCACTAGAGATGAATAGATTAAAAGGAATTCAAGGTTCTGAAAAACTCAAACTATATTTATACATTGCAAAACGTGTTTAGCTTTGTGATCCCTTTTCTGCAATGTAAACCTGTAGGAAGTATCCACAAGGACCACACACGAGTTTAAAGATTTTTCTATTACTGTAGATACATGATAAGAAATTGGACATCTGTCCTCACAAAATTAATCTGGTGCAGAAAAGTACAAATAAATATGGAGCTCCTGATTCAGTGCCCACTGAAGTCAGTAAGAGTCTTTCCATTAACTCCAAGAAGCTTTAGATAATGCCCTGTGCAAAGTGTTTCTTTTTAAATATAATGATTCTCTCCATCTTATCTGTCTCTTTTCCATTTTCCTTTTTCTCCTAAACTAAATAGGAACCTGATTATATTCATGTCAAGTATTTGAACCAAGATGTTTAAAATTAGGCCAGAACCTAATATTCAGACTTTTTTGTTAAGCCAAATCATGTAAAACATCAAGCTCTATAGTCTGTTTTTCTTCTTTCAGATAAGGGAACCATTCTATTTAATAGTATTAAATGATAAAATGTAACACAGCATTTAAAATCTCCAAGTTTGTATAAATGGGCAATCTGAAATATTTATGCTGTTTCTGTAATCTAATTGACTATATCTTTATCATCTTGACTAATGGGACACTTACAGTGACACTGGCCATGTCCACATGAGCAGCGGACTACACAGCTGTTACTTGCATAAGCAAATGCTAAATGACTGCACAATAACTGGCATTACTGCACAGTACCATCAGCGCGTGGGGTTTTTTTCAGACACTACTGCACAGTAGCAATGAGATACTGTACAATAACTCGTTCCTACTGCACAAGAAAGTCCTATGTAGATGCACCCACTGTGGAAGAAAATCCTCTGAGTCAATGCACAATTTTCTTTGCATTCCAGCTTTTAACAGTCCATGAAGTAAAAGTGTCCATTTTCTAAAGTTGTTTCTTACTTTGCTTTCCTGAGGTCTAGTGGTTTCCTATAGCCAAGTACCTGGGTGGAACATTTCCATGTGGATGAAACATCATGTATATCAGGGATGGCCAACCGGCAGCACAGGTGTCAGAAGTGGAACAGGCAACCTCTGCGTGGCACATGGGAGACTGGGGTTGGGACAGGCAGTAGAAGGCAGGAAGCAGAGAGCAGAAAAGCAGATTGGGCACGGAGCATAGGTAGGATGCAAAGCAGCAGATTAGGCAGGGCACGTGAGGAGGGAGCAGAAAGCAGACTAGCCAACTGGGCAAGGAAAAGGGATTGGAATGACACATGGGGAGGGTGCAGGACTAATCTGTGGCACACCTGACAAAAACATTATCCACCACCAATCTATGTGTCGGTCCTGTCTTCTACAACCTCTGGGGCTAGAGAGGCTACTCCATAGCTACCCACTAGTGTTGGAGATAGGAGAGAAGAGACATTGGAATGATGCACACATTGCCCCACCTGTGGCATAGCTTATTAAGAAAAAGAAAATGCTGTCTGAGGTATTATTCCTGAATCCTCCCCAAATATCCTGACGAGAATTGTGTCCAAAGAGTGTTGCTGTTAGTACAGCTCTAGCATCACAATGCCAAACCAACAAGCTGCTAGCATCACAATGCCAACAAACCAAGGAGTCAAGGAGACGTCTATAAAGCCTAAACTTTCCTGTGGATAGTCCTGTTGCCTAGGGAGCTTGCCAGGCTTGGGGGATGAGCTTAAAGGCCTTTCTTATGATCAGGAGGAAATTATTCTCCACTCAGCAGGAGTGAGAGGTATCTGTGGGGATCCTGGTGGAGAATTCCTCTAGATCTTAATCTCACAAGTTTTACTATGGGAGATGCCAACCAGGTCTAGTAGTTTTCACTCAACTGGGTCAGTAGTTTTCACTCAGCGTATTCCCACTGAAATGGTTGAAAATGTACCTCTTAGCAGTGGCAAGCAAACATTTAAAGCGATCACACCACATCCTAATGAGAACTCAATCAACTTCCAGTAATTTATTTACTAGACCCTCTAATCAATTGTTTTCCTCATTGCTGTTTCCTTCATTCTCTCTTCCTTCCTGAGTCTCTAATTAAGTCATCATGCTGAATTCAGGATATTAACATCCTGGGTTTCCAAAACACATAAACTATATTGCCCTGGATGGATCCGTTTCCTACTTAAGAAGTCATAATACATTATGTGGCTTTGGCTGAGGGTGGAGAGAAGAGGGAATGCTTCCCTGTATGGGAATTTGTTGCATCATTAATGTATCTAATTAGTGCAGTGCTGGGCACCTTAGGACTAACCTCATAAACAATATTACAGCTTGCCTGTAGATTCAAGAAGGAAAAAATTGGACAGTGATGGAGGAAGCTTATATATTTAAAAAAAATGTAATGAAAAAGAAAAAGAAACACCATGCTTTAATCTGTTATAACGCAAAGAGCTACTGGCAAAGAAAATTGCTTTCTGCATTTGAAAAATTATAAGGATTTAATTTTTTACAGTGGTGCTGAACTTCTTGCTTGTTATATGTCAGCACTATGAGCTGCCTTACAGCTATACCATGGCATTATTTAATTCGCATTAAATATATGCCCTCCATTAACAAAATGTAAATTTTTTGTGACAATTGAGTATATAAAATATGTATTTTGACAACCATGCTCCTGTAAACCATCATGTCTTGGCACTTCAGTTAACAATATCTTTTGGCTCTAGCTTACTTCTCATTACTTTAAAGTCAGAAGTTCCATGTTTATCCTCATTAGAGCTGGTAAAATATTTAAAAAAAAACAGTTCACAATATTTTGATAAATGAAAGAGCTACATTGTTTGCTATGGCCATGAACAGGAGCTCATTTCTAGTGGTTTTGAGAAGTTTTCACTGCTAGAAATTGTTCCAGGAGAGGGAGAAGTCCTTGTGTTTCACCTATAGCTACTCCCTTCCTTTCCTTTGCCTGCATTTCCCATGCCTTCCACCAGATCCATCTGGAGAAGGTGTGGGGTTTGGAAGCTGCTCTACTCGTTCCTGTCCTGAAGGGACTGAAGTAGTGGGGCTTAAAGTACCCTCAAAGGGGCTAAAGGAGGCTAGGGGTGGGAGAGCATCACCCTAACACACTTCAAAGCTGGTGCCTGCAGCACCCCCGGGAGAGGGAGCAAAGCCCCCAGGCTCTTCCCAAGACCGGCTAATCCCTGGTATGGGGAAGAGGCAGAGAGCACACACCTTGCCCCCTTCCCTTCCCCTCCCAGACCAGAGGAAGGGGAGAATAGAAATGTTCGTCCTTGTGAGAGAAACTCTTGCACAAAGGAAATCTTGCAGGCTGACGCCTAGAACATTTTCTGCCGGAAGAGGCATGTTTTGCTTGGGAGAAATTAAATTAATGCTCGTCTGCTTGTCTTTTCTGTTGGGAAAACAGTGATTCTCCTGGTAGAAAAGTAACGCCTCTACACAGACTATGACTGACATCTTTGATCATTGCCCCAAAGGTGTAAAAACATTTTTAAATGCTAAAAAGCTTTGCAATTTTTTTTTTGGGGGGGGGGGGGGTGGAGAATGGATTTTCCATTAACAAATTATTAGAGGATCTTATTTATTATGCATGATTTGTTACTTAATATTCGAAAGTTTAGTCATCCAGTCAAAAGGAAACTAGGATCATGAGACCCGAGGGATCAAGCACCAGATGTCAACATAGGACAGTGAAGTAAAGAGTTTGGGGAAAACCTAGAGTTTGAACATTATTCAGCCAATTTTTACATCAATTATTAATCATTGCTGCTCTTATAATTCAGTACATTTAAAGGCAAATGAAAACTAGCTAACACAATTCACTGTTTTTAAGATGCTAAATATGCAACAAAATGTTGTTCCTAATCAGTATTAGCTTCAGTGGTGTGACACCAATTTATTCCCCTTGCAAATGTGGCTCTTTATTTTCTCTTTTTTAATGGCAAATTGTTAATTTGTATTTAATTACTTAAATGAAATTGGGTTTACTTCCATTTAAAAGGACAGGAAAGTGGTATTAGGTCCCTAAATGCGGTATGCTTTAATAGAAACAGAAGAAAAATATGCTTTGGACATTTTGCTTGATTTGGTGTCAAATAATGGATGTATTTAAAACAGTGGGGGTAGAAGTAATATCTTTAGGTCATTCTTAAAGTTTTCTAAAGCTTGATAATTGCCTCTCTCGTTGAGGCCACAAGAAATGAATTCAAGCTAACAGGGAGAGAAAAAAATTATATAGCTCTCCAGTTCGTTTTTAGTAGCCTGTAGGAACACATGCAAACTATCTGCTGGAGTATCATATAGGTTTTATGTGCATTCATTTGGGAGAAGCAGCATAATTCATTCCGGCTGCCACACTTGTGAAGAACGCTGCCATTGAAACTTATCTGATAACAGCTTTACACTGGGCCTGGCCACCATGTACTCTTTCTATATAACTATTATCAAAACAATAACATTTTTAACTGCTGTGATAGTCTCTACAATGATCTGAAATAATCTGAGGGGGAAAACATGAGTTCTGCCAAGATGCAGCAAATTTTATTCTGTGCTGATGTTCCTCAAAGGAATCACGCTGCTCACAGCTGCACCAGAGGTAAATGGCATGCAGGGAAAGTCAGGGAAGGGCAACAATTCTGAAAACACTGATAGACCTCATGATTTCAGAAAGCGTTTGAGTCTTCACTGCGAGAACAGAAGATTAGGATGGCGCTAGCTGGGAGCTTTTCATACATATACTTGCACTCTATGAGACAATTACTTTCAGAGCTGATTCTGCCTGGAAGTTTCATATATTTGCAAAAAACAAAACGATTTACAGAATAATGGAGTTTATGGTAAAGATAAGCTCTAGTGCAGCTAACTCGTATCAGCCAGATCCTTGTAAGATGACGGGCAATTACTTTCAAGGCAGCCATGGATATTAGCATCGTCTCTGTAGTCCTCTAGTTTAGCAAGTGAAGTATCTTTTGTTTAGTTCTATTTTCTTTTCTAAAATTGAAGTTTCATGGTTAAAGTAAAACAAGAAAGGAGTGGGAGCATCAAAATTGCAGCGGTCCTCCCACAGCTCGGCCACCTGGAGCGTTCTTTCATCTTGAGACAATGAGATGCATCTAGGAGAAGGATGGAGACAGAGAAGCTATTTGAAAGTAGTTAATGTCCCCAAGCAGCCACCTGAGAGAGAGAGAGAGAGGGCAAACACATGTGTGTGTAGCTCTAGCGAGGACTATTCTCCCAACTCTTCCTCTAAATGTCACTATATAGATTTTAGCAATAGAGAGACTCTGCAAAAGCAAATCAGAAAGGGGACAGGGAAGGGAGGCCCTTGGCAGAAGTTTGCTAAGCCAGGTGAATTATGGTTACTTCTTAAAGGAAATGTTGTGGATAACAAAGGAGTGGGGAAATGGTAAGGCAGTGGGGCATCTTGCCATCTCCCCCTTGGACGTAGGGAGCAATTAAAAAGAGGGATATTGTTTCATTAAATGAGAGGAGGCAGATGAGACTCTCCCTTCCACTTTTGGTTCTATCTGACAGCTAAAAATACTGCAAGGACCGAATCTTCCCTGCAGTGCCCTGCTCCCCACCCCCTTCAGCTTCCACTTCACAGTCCCACCACACCAATCTAGGCATAAGGGAGTGAGCTGTTACATGCTCAGATGAGCTAAGCAAAAAAGAAGGAGAGAGGGCTACCTTTCTCAGCCACAGGACACCCACGTTGCCATTTGGGGGGCTACTATTGCACTGAAATGGAAGGGTTAGTTCCACTTACACAAGTAGAAGTTATCCCTACATTGCTGGTGGCAGGGGGAGGCTTAGTCTGTTGGGTAAGTGTGAACCATGGGTTACATTTTAAACAGTTCTAAAAAAAAGAGGCAGACAGTTATTTAGTGCATGGTTTGTCATCCAAATACCCTCAACGCTCCGGCCACTACCCATCCTCAGGAGATCAGGCCCATCAGCACAAAAATGTAGTAAGAGACGCACCTTGTATTCCACACCAAGGTCAAGTCTACACTTCGAAGACTTTTCCTATCCAACTATAGCAAGATATGATCTTAGAAGAGTGCCCCTAGAGCATTGGTTCCCAACCTCAGGGTGTGACCCAAATGAGGGTCATGGGGGGTCCTCAGTGGGGTCACGAAGGGCCTGCACACACACACACACACACACACACACACACACCCGTGTGGCCCAGGAGCAACAGGCGGGTGGGTGGGCAGGGTGGGGCCACTGCGCACAAAAGGGGCAATGGTGGTTCCCCCAATCTCGGGTTGCTGCTGGCGCTGCCACTGCACTCCACTCCCAGCAGCCCCCGCAATGCAGTCAGGAGGTCCTGCTGGCGGCCAATTTAGGGTTGCAGCAAAAAAAGGTTGGGAACCACTGCCCTAGAGCAAACAGCTTATAATCAGCAAGACCACACTGTGACAGGATTGTAAATTCCTCTTCTCACTATAACTATAAGCCTTACATTTAGGAAATTGCAATAGCACAGCTTTACCAGTATAACTGCATAAAATCATTAAAAAAAAAGTAGGGCTCCAGAGATCATCTGGTCCAAACCCTTGCCTGAGACAGGATCTTCTATTTCCATCCCATCCCCAGCAAATCCTTGTCTAACCTATTCCTGAAACTACGCAGACAACCCTGCCACACAACCACAAATCAGAGCACCCTAACCTGCCACAGGCAAAGGAGTAGGACATTGGTGGCCAATGTCCTGCTACCACAAGGAATGTAAAAGTATGTTTGAGAGGTCCAAAGAAGAGGACCATAGCTACAAAGGAAGGCAAAACGTGCCAAAGGAAGGCAAAACCTCCAACAGTCCATACTAATCTGACAATGAGTTAAAACTCCTTCTTGATCACAAATGTGGCAGTTGGTTTGACTCTGAGTGGAGAGGCAAATCCTGTAGCCAGGAACCCCCAGGTTTTAGTCCCAGAAGGAGAACAAGCACACCGAGTCAAAATCCCCAGCCTTGTCTGCAGCCAACAACCAATGCTTCTGAGGAAGGGGAAGAAAAAAACCAAAACCCTGATATGTGTAGCAACAGAAAGGGGTAAAAAAATCCTTCCTGGCCTCATGTGGCAACCAGCAAAGCTCAGAAACAGGGGAAATACCCATAGTGTAGCATGAGCATAGCTATGCCTAGATCATCCCTGACCAATTCTTCCCCCACCTCCTCCTGAACACCTCCAATGATGGAGAGTCCACAACTTCCCTAGGCCATCTTTACCACTGCCATACTGTTCCAACAATAAGAAGTTTTTCTAGATATCTCATCTAAATCTACTCTCTTGCAACTTGAAGCCATTGTTCTGCATTCTCTCTCTGCAGCAATGGGAGAGGGTGTTCTCCCTCTTCTTTATGGTCATCCTTCAGGTATTTGAACACTGCTATCATGCCTTTTTTTATTCACCTTTTCCACAAGCTGAACATGCCTGGCTCCTTCAGCCTCACCTCATATGACTTGCTTTCAAAGGCTTTTATCATTTTTGTTCCCTGCCTCTGGATCCTCTCTAACTTTTCCATGTCCATTTTAAAATGTGGCTCCCAAACCTGTATACAATACTCAAAATGAGGACTAACCAGTGCGGAGTAGAGGTGATCACCTCTTGCGTCTTGCCCTTGATGCTCCTATTGATGCAGTCCAGAATCACATTAGCTTTTTGTGAGGCTGCATTACACTGCAGATTCATGTTGAGTCTGTGAACCCCCAAGACTCCTAAATCCTTTTATATAGTGCTAACATCCAGCCAGGTGTCACCCATTTTGTATTTGTATTTGTGATTACACCTCCTGAGGTTTAGCACCTTGCATTTGCAGCATTGAACTTCATCCTGCTGGCTCCAGCCAACTTTCCAATCTGTCAAGATCCTTCTTGACAGATCTGTCCTCCAGTGTATCTGGAATCCTTCCCAGTTTCATGTTGTCTGCAGACTTGTTCAAGAAGCTCTCAATTCCAGCATCCAAACCATTAATAAACATGATGAATAGCATTGGGCCCAGGACAGACCCGTTGTGGGACTCTACTAAAAAAACCCTGCCATTATGACTTGGGTTAATTTATAATTACCCTTTGCTTGAGACTATTGAGATAGTTGTCTAACCTGCAGTGGTTTTGTCTAGCCCAAATTTCTCCAATTTGTTTATGAGAAGGTCATGTAAGACTTTGCTAAAAGCCTTGCTGAAATCCAGATACCCTGTACCCACAGCATCCTCTAAATCCACCTAACTAGTTAATTTGTCAAAGAAGGAAATCAGGTTTGTTTGGATGATTTTCTCATTATGAATCCATGCTGGCTGAACATGATCAGCTATTCCTTCTCCAGATGCTTGCAAATGGACTTCCTTATGATATACTCTGCTAACTTCTTGGGTATTGAGGTGAGGCTAACAGGAATAAAACTAAATATTTTTGAGTGCCATATACTAGTACCCAGGGGTATAAAGAATCTTGTCTGCCTATGTACTAGTACACTGTTTATTAACTAGCTACGTATACATGCGTACATCCAGAGCTCTGACATCCCATCCACACATGCTTTGAGGTATCTATTATTTGTGCTTGAGAATAATTATTACTTAGGGCCTGTTTTTACATAGATAATGAGGCACAGCCACTCATCCAACTGAGGAATGGCTTTCTCCTTCAAGATTTCAGGCCACGATCAGAAATAGGAAGCCCTCCCTGCTAATATAATATACCTCATCTGAAAATAATATCCTCTTTTTCACTGCTTATCTTTTTCATCTTTTTTGAAGGCATTTAGTGAGCAGCCAGGCTGAATTAATTTTCCCACTGGCACGCTAACTTGGCTTTGTGTGTGTGCCAGGAGATATCCCATAGTTCAAACAGGTCTAGATCCCAGTGAACTTATTTATTCTTTCGAAGTGAATGACACTAAAGATTTTGTAAAAGAAGAAAGAAAAGGTGCAGCAGACAAGCTATTAGGTCAACAGAAAGGTGAAAGACTCAAAAGACTCATAAAAAATCAAAAGGCAAGCCATGCTTCTAATGGCATTTCTTTTAGTACACTAGGGAGAAAGAAGAAGGGCCACTGGAAAAAAAAGGCTGTGCTTTAGAGTCAGACAAATCTTGCATAGAGATCTCAGAAACCAGCTGTATCTACAAGAACAAAATAAAAGTCAGAGAAAGTCTGGTAAATATAGGTAAGGAATGGGCATTAACAGGCATGTACAAATGTCTGCCCAAAACAAAACAACAAAAAACCCCAGAGCATCAGCTTTCTTATTCTGTCCATGAACTGAGATTTGCTCATTGGGCATTTCTTGACCTGGATAGCAAACTATCCATTCTTGCTTTAACTTAAGCTCCAGAGACAGAGTCCCGAATTATTCTCATATAACAAATTGTCATATCAGAAATGTTTTGAATGGGTGTAAATATTGCTGAAATGCATACTGACATATTTTAGGAACAATTCTTCAGACTATTTATGCAGGTTTACATTTCCCCAAAGTATTTGGTGAGCCTTAAAACAGCAGAGCAAGATCACTAACAGAGAACAGGACAGGAAGCTCATTTGGATTAAATTGCACAAAAGAACCCAACCATTTTTTATAGCATACGAGATGCACTTTCCCATGTATTTGCAATTGTTTTTGTAAAAGGTGATTCAGCCTATCTGCAGAAAAATGGTGTGAATTGGTTGGGATTAGGAAGCCAACAAAAGGTTTGATCCAGAGCCCGCTGAAGTCAAAAGGTGTCTTACCACTCTTTTGGATGCTGCCAACTTGGAGCAAAGCTGGCAACATCAAAGGAAAGATGCCTGTTCTCTTTGGATTGCAGCCAAAGTTACTGGCATTCTTCAGGAACGTGAGCGTGTCCATGTGTGTGTTTACTGGTTTTTTGCTTTGCTTTTAGAAATTGCTAGGTAAAGTGGAGATTTGAAGAGGCGCTATAGGGTCCACTTCTGCCCTGAGCAAGAATATCTCAAGGTGCTTCAGTTTTATGGTAAATTCACTTCTATTAACTGCAATTCAATGGAGTTTTATCTGCTGATTTTGCTCTTGTGACTTAGGCTACATCTCATTGGGAAGAACCCCACAATGGTGTATCAGATTTGCACACGTTTTGTTTTGAAAACAAGCAAACCCTCATAACCATGAAACGATGTCAGAAGAGCCCTGTGGGTAGGTTCAGCATACAACAAGAGAAGGATTTTCTCCATGATATCATCTCTCTCCCCTCCCCCATGATATTACATGAGTGTACAAAGCACTCAAACAACGTATCTGGGTTCATTCTGGAGTTTGGCCAACATAGCTATGTTGGTCAGGGTATATGTGATCTTTTTATTCTTATTGACCCCCTCGGTGATGCAGATCTGCTGGCAAAACTTTGCTGTGTGGACTGATCCCCATCTTTTTCGAGATGACTTTTTCCACACCTTTGCTGATCCCATCATTTGGCTGAAGAGAGTTTTCTGTAAGGTTGGGTTAACAGGGCACCATAACTTGTGTTGACACTGTGACAGTTGTATCCTGGCAACTGAGAAAGACAGAAATATTTTTAGGATTTCAACATTGTAACCTAAAATTGTCAGGCTCGATTCCTCTCTTCCCCTGTTCTCATTTTCTTGTTCCTGATATTAACATAGTGTTCTCTTAAGAGCGTTACAGATAGCCCATTGAAACAAACTCAGCATAATTCTACAAATTGTGTCAACAACAGCCTTAGGACAGAATAACCTACCCCTGGGCAGAGTAAGATATCACAATCCTTCCGGAGACACTAATAACGAAGAGAGGATTAATCGTGACAACTGGCCTTCAAAAGTATGATGGATAAAGCCAGAAGATTTTAGTTTATAACACTATGCAGTTTATACACATCACTCTCTGCAATTCTTCTTTGCTGGGCTCCCTACAAAAATCTAACTAACACAACAACAAATAGCTGTCGTACCTTTGATGTTCACCAGGGTTGTCTCACTGTTACTTTATGCTCCTCATTTATCTGCTGTATCTGTAGTCTCTTGTCCTAATCCTTGATTATAAGCCAGTTGGAGCCAGGATGGTCTTTCTGTTCTGTGTTGGTATAGCACCTATTACAGTGGACTCTGGGAACATAACTGGGAGTCATAGGAACTACTTCTATAGGTAGCCATATGATGATTTCAGCCAGCTCTGCTAAGAAAATCATCAGCTATCCTCCAAAGTAATATTAATGACGTTGATAGATTAATGGACTATTTTCTACACTCTGTGATGAACATATTTTTCAACAGCTTTATTCACATCAAATTTTATATTTTCCAGTTTGCTAGAAAAGTCTATTTTGTGGGCAGCATATAAGCAATGACTATAAGGATTTCCTGTGAATGCTGACCTTTCAGACCAAGTGTGATTATTTTCACCAAGAAAGCATTTTTTTTGTAATGTTTATATCTTCACAACCTTACTTGTAGCATTTTCCTTTAAGTGACTACTATAGAGATTAAGATAAAACCGCTAGTGAATCTCTGGAAAATATCTTACTGTCACTGTAATGGTTAAGCTGTGCTGACTTACCAGTATATTATAAAAGCAAAAGCATGTCATCTGTTCCTTGATTTGGGCTATATAAATAGCTTTAAGAGAAGTTCCATTCGCAAAACAGTGCAACATACTAGCAATGTGCAAAGTTATCTTTAATTTCATTAGTTTTCTTTTTTTATCCTGAAGTGTCATCAAAAGAGAACAAAGACAAAATGCAGAAGAACACTAATTGGGAACATTCAGACTATTCCTAACAAACAGGCTTCCTGTATTACCAGCATCATTGCCACTGTAGCTAAAATTCATTTTGTCTTAGGCAATAGTCTATTATATTAAGTGGGTACCTTGCCATGACAAAAGGCATCAAAACCACTTTCCCATCATCTGTGTCTAAACCCAGCACATTCTAACACTTTCTTTTACTTATCTAAAATAAGATTAATGAGCTAGTCGCTTCAGTTTATTTTTTACTCATTAACAGTTTATTCAACTTTAATGTAGCCTAAATCAGCAATTATGGGATTTTTGTTGTTGTTTGCTCTTAGTACTTCAGGCAGTATCAGGATTTACTGCTAACATTTTTTTAAAAACTCAAAGGTGTTGGAGGCTTTCAATAATTTTTCCTCTGGAAATGTACATTTACAATTAAAATTAATTGGAATGATTAAACACTAACACTTTGCTTCAATTATCCAAGCACTCACATTAGAAAAGGGAAACAGTAAAATATTTATTTGAAAGAATTAGGGAACATTACTTTTGTCTTTAGTGAAGGCTAAAATGCTCATTAAAAGGAATGGAGAAAGCTTTGGAATACCCAATTTCCTTTTCAAGCTAAAATATTGACCATAACACTCATTTGTTCCTGTGAGCTCACCTGCAAGTCTAAATCAATTCTCCAATTGCATGGTATTTCCAAAGTGGCACCCTCTTGGAGAAAATAGTAGAAAGAGAAACTATGGGTATGGAATGGAATTAGTACTTCCCAGTGGTTTTCCCCTTTCAGATTTATAATGTCTTTAATGATAGAGAAATAATATTTCATAGTTCCTTTGTAGCTAGTGAATATCCACGTTGTTAAAATTATCCACATGCATACATATCTGTCAGGACTTACATGGAACAGAAAAAAAAAAGAAAACTAGCCATTAACTCATAAATATTGTTTACTAATAAACACAAAATTTTGTTACACTAACAAAATTTGCTTAAGTTGAGACAGGCCACGTTGTATTTTCAGGAGAATCACTTTGATTCATGTCCTCAGAAGGTACAACTATATTTTGCACATTCTTTCTGGGCCAGACAGAAAACCAAACCAAACCAAAAAAACAACAACAAAAAGAAATTAAAGAGTGAGTCTGTGTTGCTCCTTAAAGCACTGAATATATAGTGTGGGAGGTTATTGCACCCTTTCCATAAGGCCTGCCCAGTATTTTGGGGGGGACACAAATTTCCAAGGTTATTTCAGAAAGGAGTATGCCACTAGAGCCTTTCCACACAATGACAAGAGCAATGGGATGGAACCCCACCCCCTATATTTGGCAAGAGTACTTACGATTCAGTGGGCACGTCTACACAAGGTGCTAAAATGCATAGTAGACTAATTCTACTGTGCATTCGCACGTCACGGCAAAAGCTATGGTATTGCACTAATGCACAGCAGAATTAGTCTACTGAGCATTAGTATCACTAAAAAAGCATGCACCAGCACTACTGTGCAGCAGCGCTGGTTACAGCGCATTAAGTTTAGTACCTTTAATAACATGGAGATATGCCCAGTCTTCAATAGATTTATAGCTTAGAGAAGCACACAGCCTTTGTACCTTTCCTGAGTCTCCTCACACTGGATTTGTATGTAGCTAGACTACAATGAGGTTGTTTTTTCAGTATGCGTCTGCTTATCTTTTGGCTACATTAATGGTGGACTTAACTCTGCTACCACTGAAATCAATGATCAAATTTCCAGGGATCCCCAAAGAAACAAATTTAGGCAAATGCTGAGTAATTTAAAAAGAAATGTACCACACATGTTCTTAATATAGTCATGAAACACTGCAGAATATCACTCGTCAGTGACATTTTCATTGTCACTACTATTTGAGAACTGCTTCTACAGTAATTTTGTTCATACCCTACAAATCTGTAAGAGGTCTATATATTCAAACTATTCCCAGTGATTCATCTTGCAGCATGATGCAAGCAGACTAATTGACCTAAGCACCATCGATAGTTTTATTCACTTAATCCCATTAACCTGGAGAATGCAAGGTATTTTCTTGATAGCATCAATGCAAAAAATAAATAAATAAAAATGACACAACCTTTTTGCATCGTGCTAATGAGGTCTAGAGAGCACAGCCATACAACTGACAATATCACCAGGTATTACTTTGAGGATTCTGAACAAGTAAATTGGATCATTAAAAAGCAGCTGTAAAATAGTGAAAAAGCTTGTTATAATAGCATTGGTCATTGTGAGAGAAGAGTGAAGTATAATTAGCATAGTCAAGGTCATATATTTAAATAGACATGCATCAACCTGGCAGTCAGGATGGTAACAGTTTTATTCTCCTGGTTGACAGACTTGGGGACCATTATATATTATTAATATGGCTGACTAATTCCTAATTAGAAACTCATTAGCAGCTCAACAACTGTAGATTTTGATGGATTTGCAGCCAACCTGGCAAAAAGGTTGGGCTAGATGACCTCTTGCATGGGATTCTTCCATCTGTCCATCATCATTTAATGCCACTATATCTTCACTAGAGATTAAAAATGGAAATGGTTTCTTCTTGTTCTGAACTTTTTCATGAACACATTAAACCCTCTACTATGGATTTACTTCCAAAGAACTGTTTTAATATGTACCTAATTGGTGTACTTCTCATTTTAAAAAGCAAGCCTTTTTGTTTACAATGGCCTGTTTTCCCAACCTTAATTATGCATCTAAGTTCAATAACTCAGCATGTTCATCACACCAGAGCCAAAGGAAGGATATGGGTAAGAGCAAGCATCTTAAGTGTGCATGTTGAATGGAAGGATGATCATGAAGTAAAAGCACTAATTAAATTTCAGGAGATCTCAGTTCAATTTCTAACTTTTTCCCCCCTCGCCTCTTCCTATGAGACCTCTATGGATTTCCGTTCCTCATCCTTTATGTCAGGATAACAATTCATTCTCTCACCACCCTTCCTCAATATAGTTTTTTAGATTGTCCACTAAAGTGAATGGATGAAGCAAGAGGTAGTTGCATGAATTTTCATCATACCACTGAAAAACAAGTGGAATAAGACAAAGTGAATGGCAGCAACATGTCCAGGCAGGCTCTCAAGTATTTTTTTTTCTACAATTAAAGTGAATGCCAATTCCTTCAGATAGAAACAAAGTTTCATTTCCATTTCCATAGGATTTTCACTTGAGAAATAAACTGATCACCTCTTGTATTTTCTTGTATTTAAGATTTGTGTTTTCTGAACTTGCAGTCCCCACAAATTGGCAGGGTGAAGTGTCTCTTGCTTGGTTTTTCTTTATTCAAAATAAAATATACCATTGGGAACCCACATTGAAATGGCTGTACAGTCTCAAAGGGTACATACAAGTGTTACAAGTTAACCTTTAATGATGCAATTTAATTGTTCAGAATCCTGAAAGTCATCCTGGTGATATTGCTGGCTGTATGGCTGTGCTCTCTAGAGGGATCTAAGTGGCTGGGCATGCAGGTTTTCACAGGGCTTATATCTTCCTAAAAATGGTGCATCCAATCTAAAGTTAGTTTACTTCAGGAGGTGACCTAACCTTAGATGAACCTGGGGTAACCCAATCTAAAATGGGTTTGGCCTGTCTAGTGAGCAGCTGTATGTATTCACAGCACAGGCCCAGGGCTAGGAAAGCCCAGATACTTGCTCCATCCCTGGGGTTGTGCTGTTGCTACCCCCTGACCCTGACCAGGTTATGTTTAGCTCCCAGGATCCATTCTCTTCTCCACCTAGGAATGGACAACACCTCACTGAGGACCCATTCAACCCCCACCCCAAATGCCATAGGGCTAAATGACAGGCAGCCCTCTGAGCAAATCAGCAGTGAGGGGTGGAGGCAGCAGACATCTTGCTTGCTCCCCTTCATGCCAGCAGCCCCTCTGCCCCCTTCCACCCCCAGCAAGCTGCAAGATGTGGCTGCACATGCACCCCCTAAGATTGGCGGTGCACCCACTGCAAAAAGCATCACTGACTCTGCCAGTGGCATCTGTGGGTGGTCACCAACCACTAGTTGGTGCTCAGCCTACCTTCCCCGCCACTGCCAACAGCATGGCGGCCACCTGTGGGAGCTTGCCACTCGCCATCGCCACACCCCCACCACCGACAGTGCTCCCGTTGTCTGCAGGAGCTCACCGGGCCCCCCCAGCCTCTGGGGGCATGTGGTGTTCGTACAGCTGACTGCAGCAGTCATAAGGACTTCTGGCTCCCACTGGGGAGCCAGCACTTTATTTTTTGTAAGTTTTTCCCCAATGGATTTTGTGGACATTGCCCAATTCCACTATTTCTGTGAAATCTATAAAATTGTGATTTGAGCAGGTCCCTAAGTGGGAGAGAGGTTAGTAGCAGTAATATTAGCAAAGTCACAGAAGGGTGATTGTGCCCGAAAGCTTGCAAAGAACTTTTTTCCAACTACTCAGTTGGTCTAATAAAAGATATCACATCTATCCAAAGAACCTTGCCTGCCAGAGTTTGTTTTCAGCATTTAACCTTTTCTGTATTGCATTAACTATCTGTACAATTTTATTTTAATTTTACCTGCTCTTCTGAATGGCAATATATTGGAATATACAATATGCAGTGAAGAGAGCCAAACCACTCTGGGCAATACCTGGGCTACTGCTAGGTATTCTCACTCACAGCAATGCAAGTGAGATTCTAGGCAGTTTTATCTCTAGAATTTATTACCTGTTTTCACAGGTTTTTTTCTTAAAGATCTCATAAACTCACCATGAAAAGCATGAAAGTGGCTACTTAAAGTTACACTCAACCCTCTAGATAAGTGATCCATTCAGCATACATTCTTGAATTCCTTTGTGAATACTGAAATGATGTTAAACAATTGGGGAAACGAGAGAGGAAATGCATTAGTTGACCACTAAGAGCACATGCAGGACTGTCAGTCCAAATTTCTTACTGTATTGCTGACTGGCTGTCTTGAGACATTCCAAGTTATTTAGCTGTTCTGTCAATGACTGAACTTTAATTGTTACTGCAGAATAATCTCTGAGTTTCAGAAGAAATCTCAGGGTTTTACCACTGATTGTTACCCTTTATTTCATTCAATATTTCCAGATTTAGTAAATGGGAATGTTAAATACCAGAAAGTTGCAATTAATAATATTAAAATAAGTATTTGCATTTCTATCCTTATTTCTCTGTTTCCATAACATTTCCTTATTTCTAACCTTCTTTCTCTTTTTCCATAACATAATGTACAGTGGAATATTTTTAAAATTATGATTATATTTTAGGTGTTTCTCTATCTCACTGCAACAGCCAATCCTGAGGTGGCCTGACCATGTCCCACCACACTTAATTCCACAGGTCCAGAGCCCTGATGTTCACCAGGGAAGCTGCTCTGGGCTGATGTGACAGTGAGAATACCTATATAGGCAATGGCTTAGGGGCTTAGCTCTGTCTTTCTAGCTCTGCAACTATCTGCAATATGACTGTAGACAAGTGACTTCACATCTTTATGCCTCAGTTTCTCTTGGATAGCTCCTAAGCTAGTGTACATCAGCATAGTTTTCAAGGAACTGGTTCTTCATCTGTAAGAACATGATAAGCCTTTGCCTAGCTCTGTTGAAGGCAATGGCAAAAGAACATTTCATCATAGGGATCTCAAGGGTCATCTGCTCCAACCCCTGCATGAATGCAGGAAACCCCACAAGAGCTGAATATTGCAATTATGATCAAATTATGAGCAATGTTACCTTGAATGGAATTATACAAGGGTAGAAACAGTGTAAAATCATATTCAAAGCCCTCACACCTAACATATTTTGACTGAGGCATGAGTACTGAGAGCCACCTGCTCTTTGCTAGTTACTGAAGGATAAGTATTTTTTTTTCCAGGAAAAAAATGGCTGTTGTAAACTTTTAGTCTTGAGAAAACTTTTGGAGGAACTTGGGTAAAACACAACAGCAAAACAAAAAACCATCTCAACACTGACAGGCTGAAAAATACAAAATTTGCCCTTGTCAAAAAAAAAATAAAAATCAATTGCTAGAGCCAAGAAAGCAGAGAAGCCAGCAGACTGATGAGAAAAAACAAAATGTGTGTCTCATTACTAAGCAATAGATTTCTAATTGGCAGCTAGTTTCCCTTTGCCAATGACCAGGGTGGAGTTTTATTTATTTGGAAATAGTTTCCTTTTTCAGGTCAACCTGATTACATGCATCCTTCACTCCAAATGGCAAGAACTAAATTACACTTCAAGTTTAAGAGAAGGAAGGAAATGCCACCTAGAAACTCTCTGTGCTGCCAATTAGATGCCAACTTCTTTCTTTCTCACAATCGTTGCACGAAAGATAGGCTCCTGTTCCTTCTAAAAAAAAAAAATCCATGACTTCAACAAGAACAACTTTTTGGCCATATGACTATACAGGTTAGCTTTTGAAAATCACTTATATGCTTTACTGAATTACATATGTGTATTAGTGTATTAATATCTTTATATATGGAACTATGACATCGTGTACGTGCTAAAACATGGAGAAAGGATAATGCATCATAGCGCAATACTGTAGGCACTTGTAAATGAAAATGAAAGGACAGTGCTTTCATTGCTCTGAGCTCCTAGCAAGTAAGACAACACAATTTAGCTATCTGTCTAAATTTTTTACAATAACTAACCATAGGGCACACCACTAAGGAATATCAGATGCTATAAAAAATCCCATTTATAAATATTAACTTTTTCCACAGATCCAACAAATAACACAGGAATCTCTCCCCTGCCTCCCAAATCATCATCATAGCTTTAAAGAGGAATTATATATCTGTTTGGCCTGAATGCCAAACAGAACTGTTCAATTTTTCTAGTGCCTTTTAGTAACTGAATGTGGTCATGTTTCCAAGATCATCCTAGCTGAGGGGGGAAAGAAATTGAAGAAAACTCTTTTCTTTGCCTTTGTTGTGCCTGACTAACAATTTACTTAGAGTTTCCTCAAAAGAGGTTTGAAGACTATTAGGCTCAACTGTTGGTTTAATTTCACTTGCTACATGTTGGGGGATTTATCATGAAAAGGGAAAAATCAAGTCTAATCCTTTCCTAAACCGTAGTGAGCAAACCCTTGGAGGTGCATATGAATAACATGGTCTTAACCTTTGTTCACCACTTGGGCGTCAGCCTGGTTCAGGGTTGCCCCTTGTATACTGAATACATATAATGGCTTCTTTTGAATGTGACACAAAGATGGCAGCCAGCATCATTACTGACCACTATGGTGAGCCAGCCAGAGAGCTAGGAGCATTTAGGAAGGAGACCCTAGTGGGGGTGGGAAGGGAGTTATGTCTAAATACTGTGACCAGAATAGAGTGGAATTGTTCATCTGTATTTTTTTTCAATGTTAAGCATGTTAGTAAAGGTTAAAAACAAGGATCCCTGGAGGAAATATCCATCTGGAACAGGGACCACAAGGGCAGACAGAAAAAAATTGAAGCTATCAGATTAGTCTGAGTATCCAATAGGTTTTCATGCTGGAATGTAACTGGACAGCTGCCCTACTTGGTGCCTGATAACATACCAAAATGTCATCAGGTAATCAGATACTTTAATATTAGATTAATTTCCTGAGTTGTACTCAATTGTGGTCTTCCTTTCTTCAAAGAGATGAAATACTGCATTCAAATCCCAGCTGAAAAGTAATGTGAAGTTTTACCAAGTGGGTATATGAATTTAGAACTATCCCTTCTCAAATCCTATGTCCTCCAGCTGTCTTTCCGCAGGTTTGGTTTACTGAAATTGGCAGGTTCCGATCTGAATACATTACTTTAGTTAAGTTGGTACAACCAGATCCATCCAACTTGATAGATGTACCCTTGAAGTAAATTACTACTGAACACAAGCAAAGGTATCAGAGACTGGCTTTTAGTTTTCCAATTCCTTGTTGATGAAGTGAGACATGCTTTCATACCTCAATGATTCAATGATACACCGATCGTCTGGTCAGGGAGAAGTGGTAATGTTATGTAGTTTTTACTCAGTTTGAGTCCACTTCACCAATGGCCAATGTCATGTCTATTTCATATTCTAGGAAGGCTATTTATGGTAGGGGTATGATCCCTACCTCCAACACTTTCCTCCGTTCTCCAGCTCGTGTCCACCTGACATTGATGGAAGTAGAAGGCTAAAGCAGTAGGTGACCTTTCTTCTTCCTCTATCTTTAACTGGAGACTTATGCATGTCATGACCCAAAGGCATGATTTTGTGTGTGCTTCAGCACCAGAATTATCCCCGCCAGGTTACAGCTTCATTGCACAGGAGAGTTTCCTATTGCAGAGGAGAACCCCGGTGCAGGGACGAGTTTCCCGCCTCTTTGCAGCTTCTTTTGCAGGGTGCATTGCTCAAGTTGCAAGAGAAATGCACGGTGCAAAAGAGTTCCCGCCACCCGCATGCAAATTCGTTCCCTGCTATTGGCTAGTTTTAAATTATTCCCACGTGGCGGCTAACGATTGGCCTGTTAGCCGTATAAGAGGCTTGAGCAGTTTCCGCCCAAGCCGAAGAGGACTCCACATCCATCTCGTGGGGACTCTGGATACACGGCAGGGTAATAGAGACCCTGTGTGAGATTCAGAGGAGCTTGGTGACCTGATCCATCGCCCACCTCTTCCTGTCTTCGAGCGGAAAGAATTTATAAGACGTATCTACAAGTCCGATTTTGGTGGCGCGCTCACCCAGAGCATCCGGAGCTCTGTTCTGTGGAGCCTAGCAAACTCCACGTGACCGTTCATGTTGTCTGTGTCTGTAACCGCAACTCAAGCAAGTTTTCCAGCCTACACCACTACCATCTCTGGTGTAAGTAAACAATCTTTAAATCTACCGTTAAGCGTCTGTGCCTAATTCCAGCTTGTCGCCCGCCCGCCCTCTCCGATCCGGCGTGCCCGGGCTGCTGGCCACAGCCCGCGTGCAGCACAGAAAAGGGCCCGGATCGCTCCCGGCCCGCACAATGCACTGAAAGAACATAAATGGATTATATTTTAGGTAAATTAAAAGTACTTTTTTAAAAGGTAAAGAATTCCCACATAAAATGTATTTGCATGCTCTAACATGTTATCCTGAGGCAGTTAGCAAACTTGCAGTGATCTCTGAGAATGGAGCTTTTATGTTGAGGGAATTTCCCCCGTTTCATTTATTAGTTTCCACTCCTGTCTTCATCTAAAAGGAAAACAAAGATATGACAGAAGTCTAGAGGACAGGTTTAGGACCAATGTGTTCCACAACTGAAGGCTATGTTTTCTGTCTAAATGAAATATTAGTGAAAAGAATTTTTCAGCATGGGTGTCTAGAGTTGGGCACCTAACCCCTAAGGGTGTGTACACAAATAATTCAAATGCAGCAACTAGCTCCAGCTCTGACCCTGGATGAAGGAGTGTTCAAGTTGGAAGGTTTTGCTGCATTTGAATTGTTCTCATCTTGGTCACACAGAACTCTTAAAACATACCAGCTGCTGCTGTTTTGAAATGTTCCCCTTTTGAAAGCCTCAAAAGCCATCATGTGCCCACACCCTAATTCAACACCTAAAAACCTATCCTGCTTTTGGAAGTTTGAAATGCATATGTCTCCCAAAATAAATCATTTCTTTTGGTTGTGAAGATTCTCAAACAGCTCTGGGTGATTCTGGGTTTTGTTCTCATTGGCATTCAGGAGTACCAGCTCCATTGCATAAGAGCAGAATGCAGAAAAAGGATAAAAGACAGCTTTCAAGGAGTAAATGATTATTAATACTTTGATCTGGGGCCTAATACTGCCCTTAGATATGAACCTACAAATCCCATTGATTTGTAGGGAGCTTCCTGGATGGATCTTAGGGAAACATGAAGCTTTTTATCATGGTTTTGAAAAGCATTCTAAGCAAGGATCCTTGTTTAGAACCACTACTAATATGCTTCAAATGCAAATTTGATTGAAAAACTCTCGTTATAGTTTCCTATCCCCCTCCTCCCACCTCCTATATTAGACTTTTCTGTGTTGGCTGAATCAGATTCAGTAGCAGGAGTAATACAGCCTATATTGAACCCACTTCTTTTTAGCCAGCAGAGAAAAAACAACTCAGCTAATGGATCAGTGGTTCACTCCCACCTAATATCTATGCACATATTATCTGCATTTGCAAGAAAGTCAGCCAAAAATTGGGTAGGGATTGAGGATTACCATAAAGTAGAATAAACAATCTAGATATCTATTCCAAGAAAAAAACAATCATGCCCCCCACTTCAGCTCAGCACCTTGAAAAGCTTTACTTCTCTTAGGGCCTGGTTACATCTTACCCTGTGAGCTGCAGAAATATTGAACAATGTTAGTGCTAGCTAAGGCGCTAGAGGACTGAGAGGTAAGGATCCCAACCCCACTAAAATTCCAGGCTTGTCCCCTCCCTCCTGTGGCTCCCCCCGTTCCCCCACCCCTGGGACTCTCCTCCTGTCCCTTGGGGTCCCCCCCATCACTTACTTGTGGCTGTCTGTGCAGTCTGTCCCAGGGGATCAGGCAAGGAAGGGTTGACCAATCTGCCTGTTGCTGCTGGGCTGGGTTGCTGCTCCTCTCCAGGCTGAGCCTACCCAGAGAGCAGCACTGGCTGGACAGGCAGGTTAACCCTTCCCTGCTGGCTCCCCTGGGACAGATAGCATGGGCAGCCACAAGTAAGTGGAGGGGGGAGACTGGGGGCAGCGAGCAGGGATCTGGGGTGCTGTGAAGTGTAAGGGAGAGAAGCAGTGGGCCCAATCTGGCCCAAGAGGGGAGACGGTATGGAGCCCTAAAATGGCTACAATTTATGGTAACACAAACTGGGTAATATGGATTAGAGGCAATCCTGCCATAGGGTGGCATAACATTAAGATGCATAACAACTATTTAAAACCAGTTTCAGGTGTTAATGTGTGGACAATCTAGGTGTGAAAAGGTCCAGGAGCTGCCCAAAATTTCCAAGTAATAAAACCCTTATACTGCAAGCTTTCTGGGATAGGGTCCATGGTTTTATGCTATGTTGCTACAGTGGTGCTTAGTATGGGACCTAGGCACTACTACAAGACAGCAACATTAATAATAATAATGGTTTAATAAAGGATAGCCTCTCTATTCGTTCCTCCAAACCAATTCTGCAGGGTAAACTGCCTAAATTTCTTAGGCTAACTGGATGACTCATTTGGTAGAGAAAGGCATCCAAATAAGTTACCAAATAAATTCAGGTAACTTAATGTTTAGGAGGCAAACTACACACTGTTTTCTAAACAGGAAAGGCATCTCTTTGAGGAAAGGTGTTTTTCTAAAAAAAAAAAAAAATCAAACATTTTTTTAATCCTGACATAAAGTGGGAAACAGATGTGGGATTCTGAGTCTGGTAGGGGCAGACATAAGGAGACAAGTCATTTTTATATTTGTCACTTTAAATTATAGCCTTATGACACAATGTCAGAGAGAGAAAGAGCCTCTCAAGTAGTATCCAAGTGGCAGCAGTCATATTTTTTAAAGGAAAAGGCATATAACTTTAACTTCTCTGTAGATGTGGGAGCCTATGTATCAAATAAGAGAGACTGCTAACAAGAATAATCTCACAAGAAAAAATCCCTCCCTGCTCCCCTGAAGTCAAGTTTTTAAAGTTGTTTTTTTTTTAATACAAAGGAAAGGAAGATCTACCTCATATCAATCAATGTATACAGGGGGTTGTTACATAAACACAAATACAACATGTGAACCAATTAAACTTACAAAGTATAACTCCCTGGGCAAAATGTCATGCTGACTCACCCATAGCTGATGCCACTAAAATATAGTATAACTGGGGTCAGACTTAGCCCTCTGATGCTAACTATGTTTCTTACGCAAAGTGTGAAAGGACCTTTTCATCCTTGGTCCAGTTAATAGTGGGGATCTCTGATGTTCAGATAATGCCAGTAAGAGTCTCAGGAGACCTTTACAGATTTCATTCACTTCTGTAGACCCATTTATATTAATAGCAGAAGATACTCATATCCTATATGCAATGCAGACGATAGATTAATGACTGCCTTTCCTCTTTACTATATTATTCTACGCTTCCCTGAGTTCTGGTGGGGAAATAGCAGTGATTTCTAGGGAGTGGTGCCTATATAATGTTCAACTGCAAAAGGGAACAGGGCAGGGTTGCGCCTCCTTTTCACCCATATCTGTTCAAATAAATGAGTAACATGCTTCATATTAATACAGATAAATACTGTAAAAACTTAAATGGTACAAGATGTTAGTATAGAACATCTCACATCTTAACAATATTTCAAGATTAAACAGCATAGTATTAGGCACAAAGCTGTTGACTATGTAGGTGGCCTGGAGATAGAGCAGAGATTCAGTGTGGGTGACTGTGGATGTGTGCGGTGATGATGGGTACCAAGGGCAAAAAATGGGAAGTATGGTGGCCTGGTAACCATGTTGAGACAGGGTTAAGATAGTTGTTGGGGGGAAGATAAAATGAGATTAGGAATCTAGACATGAAAGCAGATGGTACAGGTGCTGAACAAGCTCAAAGAAGTTAGTATTAATATTCATGCAGTGTAAAACAAGCTAATACATTAGTAATGAGCTTGACACATAAAGGTGGTATAAACTTGAGTTCATAGAGCTGATTCCCCACCTGTTTATGCTATTCACATAGACCTGGTATTGTCAGAGCTATCAAGGGAGTACTATCTATGTGTTATGATAAAGAGGCAGGTGCCTTCTTCCTAGATAAACTTCTAGAAGAGAAGATAATTTTGTTGACTATTCAAAGGCCCCTTCTAAAATGCTACAAGAAATGGTTGAAGCTGTGAATACCTGGGACAAAAGAAAAACAATGCAGCAACAGCTAAGAATTAGGAGGAGCTGAGTGGAAGAGATAACACACTATCGAATGGGTTGAATCTTTCTTTCTGAGTCTCAATGTTCATCATATATAACCACCCTCCATGATATATTTGTATCTGAAAGCTTCTGCACTACTTAAATTAGTACTAATAAAAGAGGGGCAGAGGGCTTGTGTATGATGAGCATTCACTTGTCTATATTGTAGTTCTGAATTTAAAAGAAAAGGGTAGACTTGCACTACTGCACCATGAAATACTATAAGTCCCTGAAGAGTGCATTCCCAGACCAAAGACAAAGCAGTTTAGCCCCAAAAAGGAAAACGTATGATTGCTGAGGGACAAGAGCCCAAGGCTACTCTTATCATTTTTACACTACAAACGATTAAAGCTGTTTTAAACCTGCTGTTTTAATATTTTAACTCTGGAGCCTGCCAGATATGAAGAGAAATGGCTATTTCTGCTCATTAACCATTCCAGTCAGAAATGTCTTCTAAAGGCGATAAGCTGTTTTATGCTCATATATAAAATTTGATTCTTTTTTTTTTCCCAAGAAATTGCTTAATTGGGTAATCCCAAATCTTCTCCAAAAAGCAATTCATTATGAAATAAGTGGAAACGTGAATGCAGTTTCCTTCCACCACAGCTGCTGGAGTTCAGCTCTCTTTAGTTGTCATTTTTAAAGTTTTCAAGGCACTTGCATTTTTATTTTTTTTTTGAGCAAACACCAGAGTCTAAGAAAGAAAGGAAAGGGCGGGAAGGTGGAATAAAGTGTAGCTGATGCCTTCACTATATGACAATCAGTTTTGCTGTTGACTGATGGAGTTTCACCATATATCTACTTGGTATATCTATTTTGCCTAGAGTATTTGGATTTTTTTTTAAGTAACCAGAGTCACCGTGACTAGAGTATGATTAGGGCCACAGCCCGTGTTGGTTCAGAGGCAGTCCTGTTCAAAGATTACAGGTGACGACAGGGCAATCGATAAATTTAGAGGTCTACAAAACAGCTGGAGAGTGTGGTGAGGAAAAAAGTTCTTAGATAACATGTTTTAACATTTTCTGTATCGGCACAGAGTTTTCTCTGCGCTCTGTAAGATGCAGGGTAAAGCTGATATATTTTTATAAGGGGCATTTGTTATCAAATGATACTCGTATCTGTCAAATCTATCATTTCATACCTATTGATCTACTAGTGAATCTTCCTTGAGAGAGTCAGTAATATTTTTCCCCCAGTCCACATGTTGGCAGAATATACGGCCTTAAAGACTGCTCATTTTTGCAGATGCATATGTGGACCCAGCACGCACAGTTTAAGCACAACTATTTTCTGAATTGACAGTATGCTAAGATTTAGTGCAAAAACTATGTTAAAATGATAAAGGTGACACATCTCAGCAAAACAGGAGAAGCTTTAGGATTTAAATACTCACTTTCTGTCTCCAATGTGCCCTATTACTTGGCATGGATCTCATGCATAAATCACCTCCCATTAATCTGAGGATTAATTCTTAAGTACCATAAACAACTTTTACCCAGGCAATCAAATAAGGTTGTGTTGACCATCAGACAGGTCTCCAGAGGTAATGGAAGCTCTCTTTCAAATATGCTGTTGCAGCCTCCTTCTGTATCTCCATCTATCTCTAACAACAACCAATAACTTCCTTTGCAGTATTAGTCCTCAAAGAGGGCACAAGTTTCATGGACAGACTTTCCGTCTCCAAAAGCTGGTTGTTTGCCAGTGGAAATGCAAGAAAACACCTACGACTTAGTAGGGCTAACAGAAACCTGGTGGGATTCTTCCCACGACTGGGTGGTACATATTGAGGGTTATAAAGTATACAGAAAGGACAGAGTGGGGAAGAAAGGGGGAGGGGTTGCGCTCTATATCAATGAGCGATATACATCGACCCTTATCAAGACAGAATCGAAGGAGGAGAAAGTAGCAGGATTGTGGGTTAGGCTACATGGGGGTCAAGGAGAAAGGGATTTGGTGGTAGGGGTCTGCTACAGACCCCCACACCAAGGGGAAGAGCTAGATTTGGGGCTCCTAAGGCAGCTCTCGGAGACCATAAAAACTAAGGAGGCGGTAGTCATGGGAGACCTAAACTAGCCAGACATCTGCTGGGAGATGCAGACAGCAAAGGGGAAGTTAGAGGAAGGCTGCATGGGGGGACACGGTGCAGGATGGGAGAGGGGTGTGCAAAGAGAGCCAAAAACCCTTGTGAGACGAGACTGGTTCTGCTTCAGGCTTAAGCCAGGCAGCTACAAGTGGGAATGGGAGAAAAGCAGAACACAAGGAAGCTCTGGCCCATTCCTCCTTTTCCAGGTAGCAGAACATCTCCCTACCCTGCGGGTTTGCCTTCCCTCCCACAGCACGAACCACACCTGAGAATCTGGTCCTCAGTCTTTGCGTCCTGGGTAGGGAAAGAAAAGCTGTTGTTCTTTGTGTATAGCTTTTTATTCTGCATCTCCTTGTCTATCTTGCAGATGGAGCAAATTTCTTTCCATATCATGTACAGCACAAGAGCTCATTGGCTAATAAATTCAATCCATCCTTTGTGCAGCTCCACTGAGTTAACTATGACAACACAAGGTGCACCAGTTCTAAAGCAAGTGGGACTAAACAATACCTTGGTAGAGAGTTAAAATTAATGGAGCCCTGAGGAAGGGGACTGAGATATATCGATCACAGCACAGTGCTGCACATTGCATGGAACGGTTCTTGGCAGAGTGAACTGGGCATTTGATGAGGAGGGAGTAAAATAGCTAATCCAGCTCTCCCTGGCAAAAGACTTTGATTTGACCTAGCAAACCTGACAAGATGCGTCATCCTCTAGTGCGATGCAAAACCAGCACACTAGAAACTAGTGTGTAGCATGGATTTGTGGTGTATGTATCTGTGGTACGATATGTCATACAAGGAATTAAAATAGCAGGCTGCCAGCTATCCCTATCCAAGCAGAGTGGTGAAGTAGAGATTGGGCTGGAATAGATCAGCAGAAATAATACTAAATGTGCTCTAGGAGAGTGTAAGGCTTTGGGAACCTTGGGTAAGTAATTCACCTGGCTAAGAGATTATTATTTATCTGGACTTTGTCTATCAAAGTTTTAAGTAAACCCGGGCAACTTTGGAGCATACATAGTGCGAGTTACTGAAGAAAGCCAGGGAAGTTATGGATTGCATCCCTACTTGGGTAAGCTGGTAAGCACGGTCTGCATTGCATTTAACTGGGGATCAGTTAGCCTGAAATTTGAACAAAATTCAGCCCCCTCTACATGTGCAGGTAAAGGTGCAATGGGATCTAATGTGCAATCCACACAATTGCTCATTAGCTACCGTTGTGCCTTACAGCCAGTGCAGGGGGCAACAAGCAAGCTCCCATGGCTGGCAGCCTCAGCTGTGAGGGGTTCCTAGACATAGGAGCACCCTATGCACCCCCCAGGGCTGTGACATCTCAGTAGCTGCAATCTTCCAGGCCTGGGGGTGCACCGAGCAGCTCCACACACCCGCAAGGCTGGGAGATTGCAGCTGTGCCTCATTGCTGCCAGGACCAGCTGGATCCGGGCACCTGGAGGCATGCAACTGAGGGACAGAGTTGTCCAGGACCCAGGGTTGGCAGCTTCAGGGGCTGAGAGTCCCCTTACTTACAGGACTCCCAGCCCTTGCTGGGCATGATGCACCTGCTACACCTGGAAATTAAAGCTCAATAGCAAATTAAAGCTTGACAGTTAGTACATAGTTTTAAGGTCTAATTTTATAGCTGGTTTGAGCTTTTTATGGAGTGATAAGTTCTTTGCACATGTAGCTGGTCTCAAGGGAATTGTGTAATACATGAAACAGAGGGGGCTTATGATTTGCAAAACACATTACAAAGACGCACATTAATTTTGCGCAACCCTATTCAGATAGGCTCTTCCTGCCCAGTTGTTCTGCCTAGCATCTATCATCTCTGTATTAATGCCATTCACCTGCTAGCTGAGGATTTTCAAGTTGTATTGGCACAGCTGCAGCATGACATTGTTTAAAGATTATCACACATGCATGCCAGGAGAAGGGCAGGACTTCAAAAGCCAGGAATTACAGTAGCATCATTTTGCCACAACCAATAGCTTCTTCCCACTTTGCTCTTCTAGAGACATGACAGCTAACAAAATTACTGTAGTCCTCTAATAAAAACTTTCTGATACCTACCACTTCTAAAATAAGAGGCATTAATTTAAGAAGCAGTTTTTGGGGCCCTCATATTCTATGCACTGATATTGTATCTGCAGTTGTAGGTCCACACCCATTTTGCATACGTAAACACAGTGACAGCACATCTAGTGCATAAGCCGTCGATAAGCCTGTGTTGTCACCCCTCTAGAAGTGTGCAAACTGAAGCACCAAAAGAGCAAGTGTGACATGGTTAAACCAGAGCAGCACAATGCATGACAGCAATCAAAATATCTAACTATAAAAATGCCTGTTCTCCCTCCATTTGCCCCCTCGGACAGTTAAAAGTTACATGTTCTGTTTATGAAAATAGAAACTATCTATGACATTTTACAGAAGCAGACTCCTTTCATTTCGTTTTGCAGACAAGAAGCAGGTAAGAACCCTTTGAGATATTAGTTTACTTCACAGCAAAGAGAACGGGTCAAGCAAGCACACAGAAGAGGCGGATCTGAGGGCTGGCTGGCTTCAAGGAGAAAAAGGAAGGCTTTGAAGTTTTTTTTTAGAAGCCATTTACCCTCAGCCTCCTCTCTGTAAGGTGTGGACATTGTGCCTGGGATCTGAAAGAACAAACAAATATCAAATCAACCACTGCTCTTTAAAACACCCACATCCAAGTTACTAATACTGAATCACTCTGCACGATACATGCTTCCACCTACGCAGTATATTTATTAAATGCAGTTCCTTCAATAAAGTATCAGCAGAAGTTGCACTGTTACCATACATTTCAGCACCATGGAAACAAACAAGGAATCTATTCCAGGAAAGGGAAAATTAATTGGGGCGCTGTGACTGATGTTTCCCAACTGCTCAAAATCCTTTCAGGGTACATCTTACAACCTTGTGGCAATCCCTGAGACCGCCACTGAAAAAAAAAATCCAAACAAGGCCCCCCGCCACTCCCTCCTGCTCTACACATGTGGCCTGCTGGAAAGCTGTTGTATGGCCAGCATTCAAACGACAACAGGCACATCCTGCATCGCTTTCATGAGCACGCCAGGAGACTGAGGGTCCCTAAGAACATCCCTGCACTAAAAAGGCATCACTTTTGGACAGGGATCTTGGAGTCCTAGTGGACTCCAAGATGAACATGAGTCGGCAGTGTGACGAAGCAATCAGAAAAGCTAATGGAACTTTATCGTGCATCAGCAAATGCATGACGAACAGAACCAAGGAGGTGATACTTCCCCTCTATCGGGTGCTGGTCAGACCACAGTTGGAATATTGCGTGCAGTTTTGGGCGCCACACTTCAAGAGGGATGTGGATAACCTGGAGAGGGTTCAGAGAAGGGCCACTCGTATGGTTAAGGGCTTGCAGGCCAAGCCCTATGAGGAGAGACTGGGGCACCTGGACCTCTTCAGCCTCCGCAAGAGAAGGTTGAGAGGCGACCTTGTGGCTGCCTATAAGTTCATCACGGGGGCACAGAAGGGAATTGGTGAGGTTTTATTAACCAAGGCACCCCCGGGGGGGGTTACAGGAAATACTGGCCACAAGCTAGCAGAGAGCAGATTTAGACTGGACATTAGGAAGAACTTCTTCACAGTTAGAGTGGCCAAGGTCTGGAACGGGCTCCCAAGGGAGGTGGTGCTCTCCCCTACCCTGGGGGTCTTCAAGAGGATATGCAGGGGGTCGGACTTGATGATCTATTGAGGTCCCTTCCAACCCTAGAATCTATGAATCTATAAATCTATAAGCCTGATACGTTACCCGTTTAGTTAAATCTTTTTTTTTTTCTGATTGTGCATTTTAAAATGGGTATTATAGATCATTTTTGGTTTAGACTTAAAAGAAACTCCTCCGAGGATGACATTACGTTGGTGCAGCGATGCGCTATGGTGACATAGCATCCATGAGTATCTACACGTGATGAGCAGCTACTTTGCCATAGTGACATGCTCTCCCGATTATAGCATCGTTACAGTGAAGTAGTTTTTAAAAATAACCATGAGCCACGCATACAGCACAGGACGGGTGGTAACTGCCGTGCTTTTGTACTTCCAAAAAGAAGTACTAAAGCATGGCACAGTAACAAAGTCACCTTAGGCAATGTGTAAATGCACCCTGAGTATTTGATATTTAAGCCAAGATCAGTTTACACAAACCAGGAAATAGGTCACAATCTTGTTTGTGCTGTAATTAAAAAAAATGCAACCTTTGGAATCACCATTCGGGTGCATATGGTCATACTTCTGATTTCAGAGTTTTCTTTGAATATTCTCTAATGTACACTTAGGCTGAGTACAGATGTTCAAAAAAGCTGAGGCAGAAGTACTCTAAATATCGTGCTTGATTAAAAGCACTCTAGATGGTCGGGCTTTGGTAGTGGGGGCTTGAAGCCTGTCTACACTGGCTGAGGCCAGCAGGTAGGAGGCACTCTTTCAAGCCTCCCAGTATGCCCCACAGGCTCCCCACACTGCTGAAGACTCCCAAGCAGAGCCACCTCTGATTAGCTGCCAGGCAGGTTCTGCCATGCCCCCAAGCTCCTGGTAGTCTGAGCACATGTGAAGCAGGGATGGGGGAGAGGATGGGCCCCTGCTGATGTTGGTGTTGTCCTGTGGGGCCAGGCCAAGTCTCAGAATCTCAAAATTGCATTGTTAGATGGGAGGGTGTGACACAATTACACATATACACACACAAAAATCAATTAGGTGCATACACACACACTAGGGGCATACACCCCCCAACTCAGGCACATCCAAAATTACCAGCCTAGACACATGCACACCTATCACCAATCCAAGCGCATACACGCCCTAATGATAATGACATGAAATCATACACAATATCCACATACATACACATATACACAAAGGTTAAACACTGACTCAGGTGACAGTGTGTGTGTGCGTTGGTGCCTGTGGTACCTATGCTTGGGGTGCTTGGTAACTAAAGAGCAAGTGACAGAGATCGGGGAAAAGGCAGTGGAGATGGGGCAATAGCAAAGAAACGGCGGTTTGCAGGCAGAGAGGAGCTCAGGACAGCTGGAGCCACAGGACCCTGGGACAGGTGTTGGAGGTGGCGGTGAGACAGAAGCAGGAGAGGAAGAAATGAGACAGGAGTTAGAGGGGCGAGGAGCAGAGATTGGAGCAGGGCCGGAACCGTAGTAAAGGAAAACCCAACTCAGGGGTCCAAATAACAGTTTTATTAAATGAACACTGTACTGTACAGTTTGTTTCCTACGCACACTCACACAAGCACTCCCACACACACTCACACAATGGTAGCAGGAGAAAGAGACTTAGTGGAAGGGGTGGAGCCCAGGCAAGAAAGAGAAACATAGTCCAATTCCTTGGTTGAAGAGAGGGCAGGGGTGATAGCTATCTATCCTGGGCAGTGAGTTGATCTTTGATGGCCCGTTGTGGTCTTCTCCAGCAAGGTGTTGTCCAGAGGGGGTGTCACTGGCAAGGCCTCTGGGTGGATAGGTGATGTGGCATGGTGCTTGTCCAGATGGAGAGGGTGCCCCAAGGAGTCAGTCTTCACTACCCCTTTTTATGGGGAAGACTATCTCTGATCTCCTATGGGGAGGGCCTGTCCAGGCAATGTCAGCCCTGTTCCAGAGGGCTCCAGATGTTCATACTAAGCATGTGCAACCTTGGCACAATGGTGGGTTGCCTCATCTTTTGTTTCTTGAATGCTGAGGGTGGTTCCAATGGCTGGGTCATTGGTCCAGGTATTGGTTTTGATGGGGGGGTGATTTAGTAGGGGATCCTGCTATCATTGTGTTTCACTCATCCATTCACTCTTTTGATTCAGGCATAAACCAATTTATGTGGGAGAGGTTACAGACTTAAATGTGAGTCATAATTTGAACATACTTATGCAACAGGGTATGGGGACAAGATGGGAACAAGATGAGAACGTGACACAAAATGGATACTAGACATCACTCATGCCAACCCTTATTGCAGGCCTAGATCATACAATGTTAACATAGAGACACTTAAGACACAATAACTGTATGGTGTAATACATTACAGTAATCTGACACACACAGCAAAACAGATTTAATAGCAGCCTTCAACTCCCTGAAGGAGGTTCCAAAGAGGATGGAGCTGAACTGTTCTCAGTGGTGGCAGATGACAGAGCAACAAGCAATGATCTCAAGTTGCAGCAAGGGAAGTTTAGGTTAGATATTAGGAAGAACTTTCTCTTGAGGAGAGTAGGGAGGCATTGGAACAGGTTACCCAGCGAGGTTGTGGAATCTCCATCCTTGGAGATTTTGAGGACTGGGCTATAAAAAGCCTTGGATGGGATGTTCTAGCTGGGGATAGTCCTGGTTTGAGAAGAAATTTGGACTAGATGAATTCCTGAGGTCCCTTCCAATCCTAATTTCCTGATTCTACTACTGCTTGGGGCAGCTATAGTGGGGCTTGCTTCTCTCCAGGGACAGGTTGGCCCTGAAAGATAGTGGTGTCAACCAGTTAGGCAGATTTATGTTCCATTTGAATGGGTCATGGGCTGAGAAGCACCTGAGGCCAGGACAGGGGAAGGGAAAATGGCACCTCAGTGGATCTTCAGAATCATAGGGAAGAGTTTGGAGGGTGGGAAGCAAAGGGAACTGGGTCACTGCTCTGCTGAGTGTTGAAAGACAGAAATCTTTTGAGTAATAATGGGCTTGCGCCTGACACTGTGAGTGGTCAGGGCAGAGTGATTCACCCTCCTGCCACCATTCTGTCACATATCTGCACCTGCTCAATCCCTTTCTGGGTGTCTCAGCCACAATGGTATGTGGATCCCCCCAATGCCTCTTCCATTCCTCCCCTCTTCCCTTCAGAGGCTCCTCATTTCCCCCAAGCCCTGGGTACCAGTCATGGCATTGGGAATGTACGGGGTGGGGTGAACCATGCCATCATGACCTTCATGGTGTCTTCACTCTTGCCTGAGTTGTCAGGAAAAGTGGGGGGAGGACTGGCCATGGACCAGGAGGATCATGCTTGCACAGTGACCATTGTGCTGGTAGTGAGGTGGGTGGCCTGGTTTGCACTCTTGTTGCCCTGTGAGGTCAGGCCAACTCTCAGGATCTCAATAGTGTGCTGTTAGACAGGAGGTTGTGACACAATTGCACACACACAAACACACATATCAATTAGGTGCATACACAAACACACACACACACGCGCACACACTATGAACTCAGGCACATGTACATCCAAACCAGCCTAGGCACATGCATACCTATCACCAATTCAAGCACATACACTATACACCCCGAAAGTTAGACAAAAAACAGTTGTCCATATCTGCACACTCCGTACACATACAAAGATCACTAATTCGTATACCATGCACACAATGACATATATATATATACACACACACACCAGTTCACACACATACAACCCACTACACATACACAAAGATAAGTTCCTAACTTGGATGGTACAGTGTGTATGTGTGTGCTTGGGGTACCTGGGATACTTGGGGGAAGGTTAAGATGAGAGAGAGAGAGAGTTAAAGTGTAGGGAGTGAAAGTTGCCATAACTGGGATTAGAGCCAGTGGATTAGAGAGTAGCTGGCTGAAGAACTGAGGCTTGGGGTTACTTAAGGTAGACTGGGGCTGGAAACTGAGGCAGACAGCTGAGATATTGGAGGGGAGGGCAGATAAGTGGTGGCAAGGAGGAGACAGCCAGGAAAGAGAGAGAGGCAGAAACCTGGGAGCTTGGGGCTGGAATCTAAGGCTGGCAGGTTAGAGATTGGGGGGATAAATGGTGGCAAGGAGGAAACAGTCAGGAAACAGAGAAAAACTCAATTTGGGGTTTCAAAATCACAGGTTTATTAAACAGACAACACACTACACAGCCCCATGAAGTTATTGGTTCACACACACACACACACACACACAAGCACTCACAATGGCAGCAGGAGAAAGAGACTCAGTGGAAGGGCTGGAGTCCAGGTAAGGAAGAGAAACAGAGTCCAAGTCCTTGGTTGAAGAGGAGGTGGGGATGATAACTACCTATCCAGGCTGGAAAGGGGTCTTTGTCCAGTAGGTGTTGTCTAGATGGGGTTCACCAGCAGGGCCTCTGGGTGGATAGGTGGTGTGGCATGCTTGTCCAGATGGAGAGGGTGCCCCAAGGAGTCAGTCTTCACTACCCCTTTTTATGGGGCAGACTACCTCTGATCTCCTATGGGGAGGGCAGGTCCAGGCAAGGTCAGCCCTGTTCCAGAGGGCTCCAAGTGTTCTTACTGAGCATGTGTGACCTTGGCACAATGGTGGGTTGCCTCATCTTTTGTTTCTTGAATGCTGAGGGTGGTTCCAAGGGCTGGGTCATTGGTCTAGGTATTGGTTTTGATGGTTCGGTCATTCAGAGGGAGCAATTTTTAGACCTACTGCCATTGTCTCTCAAGCACCCTCATTCATCCCCATTCATTCAGGAACTAAGTTACATAGGAGGGGTAGTATGAGTCATAGGTTACACAACTGGGTATGGGGATAAGATGGAGGCTTGACATGGCTTATGATAACTTACATATATAGGCCTAAATCAGTAATCACACAATATAAAAGCAGTAAAAAATCAATACAAACATAATAATTATCACTTATAAAACAGTGGATATCTATATCAGAATAGCAGGGGACTTATTTGCAAAGAGGGGAGAGAAAAATAAAACTTACTACCTAAAATAAAATGTTAAAGCTTATCCTACATCTTAGCTTACTTATACTTATCTAGAGGGAACAGAGAGGGAGAGAAAAATTCAGACATGGTTGGGGAAGGGGAGGGAATTAATTTTAAAATAAAATTTAAAAAAAAGAAGAAAAACTGGGGGTTTTGCTACACTCTGTGCCTCTGGGAGGTGAGCCATGAGGTGGGACAGTCATGGCCCCTGTGTTGGGAACAGTGTCCTGGGATCTGTGAGCTCACCCATGGCCTGCGGGGTCAAGATCCTGAGTGTTGGGGTCTCCTGCAAGATGGAAGGCATGTGCCTGGACTCCAAGTCCTGGATCCCACGTCCCATAGCATCAGAGCTCTTCTCCCCCTCCTGCATCCCATGATCTCTGCCATGGGCAAGAAGATGTCCTGGGAGCGTACTTCCAGCAGCAGCAGATGCACCTTGCTCCCACATCCTGTGATAATGCAGGGACTAGCAGCAACACAACAGACTCCTCAGGGGTCAGTTCCAGCAGCTGTGCTCTTGCCCTGTGGTCCCTGCTGACCTGCTCCTGGGCACCCAGTTTATCCCATCATCCTGGGATTTCCCTGTGCCTCCTCTGTCTCTAGAGGGATCCCTGCCAGAGACTCCTCTGGTCCCACAGTGGTGCCATAGGCATGAAGGGTTTTGATGGCCCTGTCCTTGGTGAGGAAGCGGGACAGCTCCTTGTTAAAAAGACATAGTCTGCTTCTGGCCCCTAGACCTCTTGTCAACATCAAACATGCAGTGATACTGACTGCTCACCACCTTGGTCTTGGCATGGCACTACACCCAGTCCCTTTTGTGGCCCTGCGCTTGCATCTACTGGGCAATGTGCTTGAAGACATCTCTGTTGTGGTGCCCTTTCTGGAGCTCTCACTGCATTTCTTTCTCACCCCAGACGGTGATAAGATCTCTCATCTCCCCATATTCCCAGTTGTGTGCATGGGTTTGACTGGTGGCAAAGGATGGGGCAGGGTTGTCCATGCTCTGTGGCAATTCATGTGGGGTCTCAATGTCCCTGGGTTGGTGAGGATCTGGGGGTGAAGGGGTGACAGGAAGGCTGGAAGGGTGTATGGCTGGAAGAAGCAGAAGACATGCGAAGGTGCAGGTCCTTCTCCTTCTCAAGCTTGCCCCAGCTTGGATGCTCAGTGCCACCTAGGGTGACCATCACAGAGGATGGTCTGCTTGTCCTCCGTCCTCTATTGATACAAAACCGGACACCTTTATGTCTTATTTATGTCATATGCCTTTATGTCATATTTTGTATGACATAAAGGCATTGGGTTTCATAACAGTAGAGGACGGAGTAGCAGAAAACCGGAATGTCCTCTATAATGGCCACCCTAGTGCCACCCCCCATCCAACTCTATTATACTGGAACCCTGTAGCTGTGGGCCAAAAAAGTCTTGCAGCATACCTGGTGCTCAAGGACTGGGCCCTTGTTGGCAGTGCCCCAGCCATGGAGGCTGCAGGACTGCCTCTGTGCAGGCCCAGTGCTGATGTTCTGCCACCTGATATTCTGTCACCCAGCAGAGGCAGACCTCCTGCAGCGGCTCCTGCTTGTGGGGTTGAGGGCCATGCTGGGGTCCTCATGGCAGGGTGCCCAGCCCTGGCACTCCCTCAGAGGGTATGCAGATACCCAGTCTGGGCTTCTGTGGGGCTGTGCATACACAGAGGGCCCTGAGACAGCCCGGGAGGTTATGCCAGTGCCAGTGCTAGAGCCAGGGCCAGTGTAGGGCCAGGGCCAGGGCCAGAGTCTGGCTCCTGCAGGGCTCTAGAGCTGCCTAGGAGGCTGTCTGGGTGTCAGGGCTGTGCTCCTGTGAGGCTGTGCCTGTGCATGGGGCCCGGCACACTGCCTGTGACAGTGTGCCGGTGCTAGGACCAAGCTTCTATGGGGCTGTTCTCATGCTCAGGCCCTGGGGCTGCCTAAGAGGGTGTGTTGGTGCCAGAGCTGGCCTCCTACATGGCTGTGCCCTTGACTGGGGTTCTCCCAGGCTCTGAATCAGGTCCGTAGGATGATTCATGACAGGGTGGAGGGCACAAAGCATAGGGACGCAGATGCTCTGGTGTTAGGGGTGGTGCAGGGACACAGACCCCTTCACATCTCCCAGCCTGGCTGCATCTCACAGCTGGCTGGGGGGAGGACACTGGGCTGGGGACAGAGGCTTCATGGACTCTTGCCACTGACAGCCTAGGAGCAGGGCTGACCCAGCTCTGCATTATAGCAGAGGAGTTTTGGTTGAGGCTAAAGCACTGCTCTTCAAGGGGAGGGGTGAGAGGGTTGCCACAAAGCCCCATGAAATGATGGGGGAATGCAACCTACCTTGCCTTGTAATGGGATGTGGCACAGATGCTCAATAAAGCACTCTAACCTAAAGCACACATCCATCCAGGGTTAACTTAGAGTGGGATCCCTGCATTTTTAAGTGCTCTATGTGCTCTGTTCAGTTATGGCTGTGGGCACTTTCTGCGTGTTTATCACATGGTAAGTGTAATGTCTGTACCTAGCCTTATATTTTGCTATTTCCATGAGCATCCCTGTCAGCAAAATTGTTTGCTAAAACATTCATAGAAAGCAAGCAGAGAAAATGGAAACACCAAAAAAAGCTAATTCATTTTTAAAACGTGACCAAGGAATATTTTGTCCAACTCTGCTAGTAGTGGAATTGAGATGGGCCTTTTACAGATAAGTGAAAGGAGCCAAGAACCTTTCTGGCCTGCTCCCAGTTCAATTTGCTTCAGTTATTATGACCGTACAGCTTAGGACACCTGAGAAAGTTTCCAAAGCCCTCCCTAACCTCCATGGTTTCAATATGCTAGGAGCTGCATTAATGTACAAGTAAATGCTAGTTAACTGGAGAGGAAGGATAAAGTAATAGTGGAAGAAGATAGAGAACAATGTGCACGGGTTGTCTGCTAGTTTTAGCTATTCTTACCAGGCACAAGGATGGACTACTGTCCCAGCCAGAAACCAAACCTAGATTTCCCAAATAAGAAATAAGAATCCCACCACTTCTATATGAGGAAGAGATAAATAGTTCAGGAGTGAGGGGGCGGGGGAGAAGCCATGCTATAAGCAAGTTGTCAGAGTAAGAGGGAGGGTCCCCGGGACACATAATATAAGAGGGGATACATGGAGGTCAGGCTTGACTCCTTGCTGATACAATCCTCCCTACAGAAATCCATGGACATTTTTTACAGAACTGCTGCCGGCTTTCCCCTTGACCCTAGTAAAATTTAGACCAGATTGCAAATATCAGCTGAAGAGGTGACAAGCAGCAGCCCTGAAGTCAAAACCCATTATGATGTCCCCTTAAGAGTGTTCAAGAGCCCTTGAGGCATGACAGGGCATCCTGCTGATGAAGAAAATTATTTAGCCCCTGACTTTTCTTCAAAATTCATGAATCAGCTGGGACCAAAAGTAGTCCAGCATCAGGAATTCATCTGGCCTAGAACCCATTTTCACTTCTTATTTTATTCGTGACAGGTAGGCAATATGAATCTCCTCCATCTTTCCAACTGGCTTTTAGTCCTCCCTCCTTAACCCTGGTTCTGCAAACCCAGGAAGGATCCTCCACACAGTTGAGAAGGGGGAGGGTGTCATTGAAAATGCAGTCAATTTCCCTGTGTCCATTTCTCTTGATGGGCTTTTGCCATTTCTCTGGAAAAAGTCACTCAGTTATTGGATCCATGTAATTATAGTAGTTTTACAGCTGTAATGCTGTCAAATGGCAAGCTGAATTAAGTAATGGGGAAAAGGGCATTAATGCAAATACTGTAAAACCACTACTATCATGCAAGGCTGACCTTTGTACCTCTTTCTCGAGGACACTTTAATATATTTCTTCCCTTTAAGCCACAGCTCATCTTTGAACTTATTAGACAGCATTAGTTTACGGCACATTGCGCACACTCTATCCAATAACGTTCAGTGCCATTTCTTGATGAGGATTAGTATTTACACATGACTTAGCAATTAGATTCAGTTGCAAACAGAACTGAAATGGAGAAGCAGCTTGGCTAGGACAGTAAATAGATAAACTTCACTGGCTTTGATATAGTCACCCTGCATCATTGTATGCTACCATGCAGGACAAAGGGAAAGCTGACAAACCAGCCTAAGTCCCGCGTATTGTTTAAAGATTTATGATAAAGTAATCCACACTGCTTGCCTTGTAGTGAATGTCATTACGTGGAATGCTGTTCTCAAATAGGTAACATACAATTTAGAAAGATAATTGAATTATTCTAAATCCAATATAAGAGCTATCAACTATGACAAAATACAAGTCTCTGAAGTATAGTGAGAATATTCCTAGCTTTGTTTCCTTAAACGAAGTAAGTATCCTATTGCCACAGCAAAATTCACATCCAACATTGAATGCCAGGGCAGAATCCTTAACAAACACAAAAACTCTTTGTCACACATTAGTGCTCAGGTGTTTTGAAGGTTGAACATGCGTAAGAAACCTGCAAGACTGTTGAATGGTTGAAGTAAAGACAACTTGCATATATACGTGCAGTCGATTTAAGCCTTTAGCTTTGTTTGGGGTTTTTTAAGTAGTTTACTAAGGGAAAAAATAATCTTAAAATGATGGAATATAGGACACAAAGGGTTTTTTTCTAGTACTGTGTCTATTGAAGAGGAAGTTAAAACAATATAAAAGCAATTGTCAGGATGATTAAATAGTAGTCTGTTCCCGCTGGGGACAGGAAGCAAATATAAGCAAATGAATTCATATTGCTGAAGCAATCTTAAAACAATACCATCCTCTGTTAAAAAATACACTTACTGTCCTTTTTTTACTATAACCAGAATTGCAACTTATATATTGTGTAATGCACAGACACAATTCAGGACTTTTAGTTTATCACTATAAAAAGAGTATTTGATATACCAGGCTTCTTCGTAACTAAGCGCCATCATGAACAAGTGCAGTCTGTCTCATCCTGCCCAGTCAGCTTTACTAGCAAAGGCCTGTTCCTGTTAAATACGAGATGGAGATCCACTAGCCCAGCAAGGGACAGGAAGAATTGTGTTCATGACTATGCAACAAAATTAGTAATTTTTTCCCTGACCTCTACCAAGATCTACCTGTTTGAGCTGTCTGGGTTAGAGCTGTGAAATTTAATGAATCTTCCTTTCCAGACAGCAATCCAAAGCTCACTTTGTAATAGAAACGTTTCCATTGCGTTCAAAGACTTTCAGAGCTGTCACAACAAACTGAAACAAGGCTAGTAAATCTAATTCTGCTTCTCTCCTAGAGCTTTACAGGAAAACTTCCCTCCCAATTAAAGCCTCATAGTTAAACTTCATCAAGATGGGATCAAGGATGTATTGCAGTAACTTTTCTAACTTTCTTCACAAGTAGACAGAATAGCAGCTATATTTTAAGAGTCCAAATTCTATCAAGTAGTCATTCAAAATGTTATGATTAGAGATTTCTTTCTGGGTGTTCACCCCCCAAAAACCCATAAAATAGAAACGTCAATGAAATATAGTTTTTATTTGTTTGTGGCACCCAAGAGCATATTGTTCTCTTTTCTCTGATAATCATGAGTTCCAACATGTGGATACTTGAAAAAATGTATACGTATCTTTCTTCACTGCTGTGCATTTTCTTAGTGCATCCTTCATATATTCAGGCCAAATTCCCTTTGGCTTTAATTGAAGTTTTGCCTTAGCTAGGTGTCCAGAATTGGCTCTGACACAGACACAAGCCTACACTCTATTAAAGGACCATTAGCAGCTTCCCACTGATGTTAGCTTTCCATATTCAGAAAAGACTGGAAGATTGGACCATGCGTGTTTATACTCTGTTTTTCTTTAGTAGTTTGTTTCATGATTATGTACCAATAAAAGATTAAATACAGCTGATTCCTCTCATCTAAAGTGTTACTCTCTAAATGGCTGGTTTGGCATATTTTCCATTTTTTATAATGTGATGTTTCATAAAGACATGCTGTAGGGTTCAAATTAATTTGAATAGGATTGATCTGTTGGCAACAGCTGACTTGCAAGTACAGCAAATGCTTCTGCCATTCATCCTTTACTGTTAAAATATTTACCCAGGGAAATACTTATAACAAAATTTAATTCTGTGTAGATGCTCAGAACAGAACATAAGAAGTTGGTAAAACCAGTATATAATTTTCAGCAGCATTTGACACATTGTATGGTAAAAGAAATAAAATATAAGAAATGGGAAATACTCAAGACAACTAGCAGCCATCTTTGGTTCAGGAAGGGAGTTCCTAGAAAATGGGAGAAGGGATTTGATTAATAAGTTAAAATGCCTACTTCTTGTGCCCTCCAACTACTAAATCTTGTAGAATATTAAATCATGCTCCCTACTTAGATAAGTGAATCAAGTCACAAGAAAATATATGGACATTGCATATATTCTCATATGTATACAACATACTTCACCCTGATACAAAT
>NW_005841856.1:3497526-3501237 GCF_000455745.1 Alligator sinensis | reverse complement strand
TATTATTGAAAAAGAGAAACAGGCATTTTACTATTCAAAGCTGACTTCTTCATGTGGGATTCAGATGTCCTGTTAAGGAACCCAGCTGTTAATGAGATCTTCAGTTCTACATTCATTTTTGAGCACAACCACACTATTATCCCCCAACTTAACCAGAGAAGCATTTCCTTTCATACTAGATCCATTATATCAAACTTTCTGTTATATCATAGATACAATAAGGTGAATTAAATAGTAAAACTCAGCAGTGTATTAGGAATGTATGTAGAAATTGGCAGCCTGAGGCAGTTTTCAAAAAACCTCTATTCATCACTTAAAAACAAACACTGTTAGCGGGAGTTTAAAGCAGATCTATGAATGCCCCTGAAAACAGGTGAGTAACAGAAGAGATCAGGTTTATCTGGGGGGGATATTATAACCTTTACTTTTAATGCACAGAAAAAAAAATGTGATTTAATGAAAAACTCCACTTATCCTGGGGATAGAACAAAATCATTGTAACCCCTGACATGTGTTTATGGAGGGAAGAACAACTTTCAAGTGAAGGAAACCGTTCACGTGGAGGGTAAGTACCCTAACTACATTAGGGGTGAGCATCAAGATCTAGGGGAGCAACTCTTCAAGAAGGCATCTCAAGGGAGGATGAGGACCAATGGGCACAAGCTAATAAAGGGAAAATTAGGCTGGACATAAGAAAAAACTTTTTTTTCTGTAAGGGTTACCAGAATCTAGAACATACTCCCAGCAGAGGCAGTGCAGTTGCCATCCTTGGAGGTGTTTTAGATGAGACTGGATAAGTACCTTGTTGGGCTCATTTGAGCCCAATAACTTCCTGCCCATGGCAGGAGACCAGACTTAATGATCCTGCAAGTCCCTTCCAGTCCTTCGATTCTATGATTCTATGAAATAACTAAACAGACTGATATACAGCTGCAATATTTTTGAAGATCAGCATTGGTGAAACTATGGATTGACTGTATATTCTCCTGGTACAGACAGCCGCATGAACAAATGCATCAACCCTTAGAAATAATTTCTTGCCATTTGGAAGAAGAAACATCACACCCTGGTTTGCTTGGGAAAGTCCTGGATTTTGGAGGCCAGTCCCAGCTGGCCAGAAAAAATTAAAATGAGTGTCCCCAGCATGGGGCATGGAAGCAGAGCAGCATGACCTGTGAAATAGGAAGTCCAAGAAAACTACAAAATTGGCCTAAAATCAGTTAGCTCGATTAGTGGAATGACCATTAAAAAGGGGAGATGATTGTTAACACCTAAGAAGTAAATAAACACGGGTCATTAATAGGTCATTGACTCCATTAGCAGCCTCAATAGTAATACCAGAGCTGCACCATGTTGTCCTGCCCCCACCTCTGCCTGCAGTAGCACCACTGACTTGGGAGAGAGGGGAGGGGCAACATTCTGGATTTCACATTATCCCATATGGTCACACAATCCATATAATATATTATAGAAGTTGTCTGTTTAGCACATTTCTGTTTCAGTGACTAAAGTTCATGAGCCTATTATTTCAATTTTTTTTTTCTTGGCAATTCTCTCCTCAATTAGTAAAAAGTATTTTTCAGCTTAGACTTAGGTTAGGATGGTCTGCTTGTTAGAGTGCTCATCCTTTTTTTGGCAGTGAATAATTGCTAGTATAGAGGAGAAAAACCCAGGAAGCCAGATCAGAGAATTTTAGAGTTTTTAACAGAGAAAACCAGAATCCCTGCATATGACCAATACAACATTCAGGTCTAATAAGAGTACCTGCCTTTCCTATTTCTTTTAGTTAAGCAGGAGACATCATCATAGAATATTTTGTGGAAGTCGGGTAAAGATTTCATTTCATTTCATGGCAAACATGAAGTTTGCCTAGCTATTGAAGTCTTCGTATTTTGGGATATTTTCTCAGTGGGATGAGAGGGAGCATAGACAGTTCAGTAGTAATGTAAGATTTGGAATCTGATGACTATATGGAAGTTGAGAGTAACATTATTGTAATAAATATGAATGGGGTAGAATTAACATTTACATGGGTAATATATCAACTATATTGGTTGGTCTCTGAGATAAATATTATTTCAAATGAATGAAAGAGCGATGTTATTTCCCATACTAAATGAATACAAAATATGTGTTATGCTAATTTATTTGTGATGCCCAATTTGCATTAAGAAATCACTGAAGGTTTATGGGACCTTTTTAGTATCTGCAGGTGGTAACATGCAGAAGTGATTGGGTGAGTGAAGAACAATACTTTGCCAAATTTCAGGAAGAGTGATTACATATGGAAGCACACAGGGGAAGTGAGAACTGAATTTGATTGTTTTGCTACAGAGAAGGACGGTTAAATTAGAGAGTAAGGCACAGCCTAGAAGAATTCCAACGCATCAAAAACTCGGACATGAGAATGTTTGCAACTGTCACCCCTCATGCACTGGGGTGTGGGTATGTGGCATTGGCAATCTATAATGATTCCTAAAGTCAAGCAAAGCAGAAGCACTTATTGCCTGTATAGCAGGGGTGGGCAATAGGGCTGTGCGAAGCTTCGGGTGGTGATGTGATTCAGAGGAGATTCGGCCTGATTCGGTGGCTGAATCTCCAAATCTGACTTGAATCAGGGGACCAATTTAAAAGTCTGAATTGGTTCAAAGCTCTCCAAATCTTTGGCAAAGATTCAGAGAGTTTTGATGATTCGGGCAGTCCCTGGTGGCTGAAGCATGGAAAGCTGGTAAGTACTAGGGGCAGGGGAGAGGGAGCTGGGAAAGGGGGGAGGGGACCGTGGGGGGACCCCTGCCAGCCCCCCTGGCCCCTCCCCTTCCCCAGCCCCCCTGCCCCCCGCTTGCTCCCCCAGGTCCTGCCATGGCTGCCCCGCCTGCCCCAGCTCCTGGTGCTTTAAAAAAAAGCCCCGAGCTCACTGGGTGTTGTCAGATGGGGGGTGATACCCACTGCCCCCCCACTGCCCTATGCTGCATGGGGGGCTCTGCACGAACCTCCGACCCTGCCCCCCGCTCCCCTGGCTGCTGCCAAATCTCTGAATCAGATTCGACTGAATTGAATCAGGACAGTGATTCGAAGCACCAAATTGTATCACTGTCCCCCGAATCAGCCAAATCCAAATCTGAAGCAAATACTAGCCACTTCGCACAGGCCTAGAGGGCAATTATTTTTGGCAGAGGGCCACTTCACAAGTATTGATGAGCTGTCAAGGGCTGCATGGGTAGCTCCACCCCTTGACAGTTGCCCTGCCCCCTGGTCACCATCTTGGAACTGGAAATCCTGCTCTCTAACCCCTGACCTTTGCCACCAGAAGTCACTCCCCTTAAATCCTAGAAATACTCCCTTTGGGAGGGGAAGTTGCCATTTTAGAACCAGAAAAAAAACCCAAATCATACACTAAAAGTAAACCACCTGCTAGAACAACGAGGAGTATACCACCTCTGCTCACGCTTGTAGGGAGGCAGTTAGATGGGCCAAAGCTACCATGGAGATGAGGATGGTATCCCAAGTTAAGGATAACAAGAAATTGTTTTTCAGCTATATAGGGAGTAAAAGGAAGGCCCAGGGTGGAATAGGACCCCTACTAAATGGGCAGAAGCAATTGGTGACGGACAGGGGGGACAAGGCTGAACTCCTCAATGAGTTCTTTGCCTCAGTGTTCCTAAGTGAGGGGCAAGACAAGTCTCTCACTGGGATTGTAGAGAGGCAGCAGCA
>NW_005841856.1:3496611-3497154 GCF_000455745.1 Alligator sinensis | reverse complement strand
CATACTGGTGAACAAGTTAAGAGGCTGTGACTTGGATGACTACACAGTGCGGTGGGTGGGGAATTGGCTAGAGGGTCGCACCCAAAGAGTCGTGGTGGATGGGTCGGTATCGACCTGGAAGGGTGTGGGCACTGGGGTCCTGCAGGGCTTGGTCTTTGGACCGATACTCTTCAGTGTCTTCATCAGCGACTTGGATGAGGGAGTGAAGTGTATTCTGTCCAAGTCTGCGGATGACACAAAACTGTGGGGAGAAGTGGACACGCCGGAGGGCAGGGAACAGCTGCAAGCAGAACTGGACAGGTTGGACATATGGGCAGAAAACAACAGAATGCAATTCAACAAGGAGAAATGCAAAGTGCTGCACCTAGGGAGGAAAAATGTCCAGCATACCTGCTGCCTAGGAAATGACCTGCTAGGAGGCACGGAAGTGGAAAGGGATCTTGGAGTCCTAGTGGACTCCAAGATGAACATGAGTCGACAGTGTGATGAAGCCATCAGAAAAGCTAATGGCACTTTATCATGCATCAGCAGATGCATGACGAA
>NW_005841856.1:3495829-3496110 GCF_000455745.1 Alligator sinensis | reverse complement strand
TGCCTATGCAGGGGGTCGGACTCGATGATCTATTGAGGTCCCTTCTGACCCTAACATCTATGAATCTATGAACATATTTACATTTTATTACAATTTTTTTTTTATCCTGATTTGTGGTTGTATAGTGTATATAGAGGGGATTGCATCATAATTCAACAATACAGTCTCACTGTTTTGTATTGTGGGGGATGTATGGTGGGGGCATGTAACAGGGGTGTGACTGTGTGTGGGGGCATAGGGTATGTTGGGATGTGTATATGTAGGGTGGTTGTGGAGAAAGA
>NW_005841856.1:3492625-3495724 GCF_000455745.1 Alligator sinensis | reverse complement strand
GCTTCCCTAGTGCATGGCCTGTGATAGAAGTGGCAGGAGCAGCCAACCAAAAATTGGGGGCCAGGCCAGCTCCTGCTGTATTATGCATCCTGGCGTTGAAGTCAGGAACCAAATGGCACTGCATGGCATGGAGCCAGCCAGGCACCCCCCTGGCAGTGCTCCCTCCGTTCTCGGTTTCAACACCAGGATGTAGAATGCAGCAGGAGCCACCCAGCCCCCATTTCCCAGCTCGCTGCTGCCACTGGCCCTGACCCTGGGGCCCTGCTCCCAACAGCTGCCACTCGGCCACTCCTGGGGCTGCCACCACTGCCCTTCTCCTGCCGCTTTCCTTCCTTCTCTGCCTGCCACCACTGCTCTTCACCATCAGCTCTGGCACCACATGGCTTCCAGCTGGGTTATGCTGGCTCCTGCTGCACCAGCAATCCTCTTCCCACCTGCTTTTACCCAAGTTCCTCTCTCAGGTGGGGGGAGGTGGGAACAGCCCCAGGGCCCCAGGGAGGACCCTCCACTATGGAACAGCCTTTAGGCTGGGAGGGGTGGTGGTGGGAGCAGAGCCACCAGGCCTTGCTGCTGCCACTGGGTCCTGCCACTGGCTCCTCCTGGGTCCTACTGGGGCTGGCTCCTGTCATTTTTGACAGGCAGCCAATGGTAGATAACTATGAATTTTTTTAAAATGTTAAATACCCCATGGGCTGGATAGAATGGCCTGGCAGGCCGGATCCAGCCCCTGGGCTGTATTTTGCCTGCCCCTGCTCTATAAGGAACCTGACATAGCCCTTTTTCAGACAAGGAGATTGCTATGACATGAAGAAGGAGGATAAAATGGAGGGGCAGGGAAAAGTCCTGTGTTACAAACATACATGCCTCAACCTGCAATCCTGAAATATCTCACAAGATACGCAGGGTTGGATTGAGTCAGTGTGTTTATAGAATTCACCTATAGAATCCAACCTCCTTGTTTAGGAAACAGTACCTAAGAATCAGGAACTGGTGCCTTTCTCTTAGCGTCCACCCTGAATGTGATGTTAAGGGCCTCCACAATGCCTGACACACCACATTAAAGCCAAGATCCTGACTACTTGTGATGAGTCTAGATTCCTTTACAACTTTCCAGGCCAAATTCCATTTCTGCTACAGCCACTATCATCTCTCTCTACAAAAAACTTCCCTTGCACTTTCAATTCTTTCTCTAAAGCTTTTATTGTAGCATGCTTGCTTTTAAACAGCTGTTGCATTTCACTACAGAAGGGCATCTATTGATCCTGACATTTGGGAGAATGAGACATAAGCCACAAGACTGATTTTAAAGGAGAAGCTGCAACATTATTTACCTTTCTGATAACTATCCTCAAAGGCAGGCATTGTTTTGGATCCAGGTTGATGTTAAAATTGTTTTCATGCCAAGCAAGCAGTATTCAAGGCTAATGCTCTTGGACTTAACCCTTAATCTCATCAGATTCCAAGTTTCATTTTATCTTGAAATTGTGTCTCTTCCTCTTAAAGGGTCCATATGAAGGGTACTCTAATTTGAGAAGATGTAGAAATTTGCAGAAAATAATTCACTGAATGCTCCCGAATGGCACTTACCCAGCTATGTAGCTACTGTATTTGGCACACATGCAGATCTTGTGATACTGTTCCATCTGCAATGTGGATGCATAAACAGCTACACGGTTACTGAGTATGCACATCAGGCTGTGCTCTGACCAGGCAGGTATATAGCACTACATATGTATACTTTGGTAAGTAGAAGTCCTAAAAATTCAGATGGAAAAAAAAAAACCCGATGACAGTGGTGGGGAAGCTGAAGGGGCAGGAGAAGAGGAGGGAGGGGGGAAGGACAATGAGAGCTGAAGGGGCAGGAGAAGAGGAGGGAGGGGTGAAGGACAATGACCATTCCATGTTTTAATGTAATAGCCAGGCAAATACCCATAACTAGCAGGGAGGATGGGAGGAGAGGAGAGGAATAAACCTCTCACGTTTTACCTCACTAAGTGGGTAGGACACTTATCGAGGAAGATGAGTCAGGTTCTAGACCTCCCTCACCAGACAAGGTTCTTGAACCTACATCTCCTGCTTCTCAGCATGGTATTCTAACTACCAGAAAAATTTAAAGCATCATCCAGATCCCTCTCCAGCCCCCCTCTTGAAACTGAGTCACTGAACCTTGCATTTAATAATTGGATAACATGTATAGAGAGCATTAGAGAAGGTTCCCACTAGGAGCAAGGATCCAGACTAGAACCCAAGGGCTGTTATGACAAAAGCAGAAAGTTGCTTATAAACTGATAGCTATTTATTTATGGTTGTACTCCATATTAACCTAAAATTGGGCATCCAGGCTGCTGAATGATAGGGGGGAAATAAAAGCTGTCAGTCTTGACCTGAATGAAAAATGTCTTCCTGAACTATAAGCACGTGAGAAGTCAGACTCACAACAATTTGAGAATGCAGTTCAAAGTATCCTGCCATTATAGGGCAGGAAAGTTGAGGAAATAACCTCAGAAGAATGGCTGGGGCAAAATTCTTCACATAAGGGCTAGGAACAGAAATTATACATATTTCTATAGCATATACATTCTATATACATAGGTGATTGAAAACCAGTTTGAATCTGTAACACAACAGAAGTTCAGTGCACAAACTGCTTGCAAAATGGCTGCAAATGGCTTGCGATAACCTTGGATGGATGTAGTATCAGACTTAACTGATTTAGATTAAATTGGTTTATTAAACTTCTGTCCCAGATCCCCTTCAGATTTAAGTTAACTCACAATACCCCAGCATCACACAATGCTTTGCACCTCCCCATAACCCATCCCCCCCTTGCAGGGTGGGCAAGCTAGTCTTGGCCCAAGCTGTCTGCTCCAGCTGAGCAGAGGGCATGCCCTAGTGTCCAGTAGCTTCTGGCCTGAGACACTGCAGGCATGTGGCTGCATTTCCAGAATCAAAAGTGAACGTGTGTTCCCTTGCTTACTGGTTCAATCTACTCAGTTAAAAATAATCTGTGAAGATTGAATCAATTCAGTCTCAGGCTTTTTCACTGTCTGTACATACACAAGAAGCCATAAGAAACATGTCCAAAAGAAAAACTTTACC
>NW_005841856.1:3443663-3492574 GCF_000455745.1 Alligator sinensis | reverse complement strand
GGGGGCAGCTGAGCATGCACACGTGTGCTTCTCTAGGCGAGAAAGTCTGTGGGGGAGGGAGCAAGGGGATGGTAAAGGTCTGGGGGTTGGAGGGTCTGGGGCCAGGCAGGAATCGGGAGGGAGCAGAGTGAAGACGGGCCCAGGATTGGAATCAGGGCCAGGGCCTGCTGTGCCCATGCAATGGCCCCTTTCCAGTGCCAGGACCCCCTGTGCCAATGAATCCATGGGCCCCACACCACCTGGGGGGGGGCCCGGAGTCGGGGGGCCAGAGCGGGGCCAGCTTTGGTTGCACCACAGGGCCAGATGCGATGGAGACCCTAGGGCCCCCATGCCCACACCACCAGGCCCTGCACAGCCATGACAGGGTGGGGGACAAAACTGTGGCTCATCCAGGAGGTGCAGGGAGGGGTGACAGCTCCTGCCACTGCAAGTGTCCTAAGAGGCACGGGGCAGGTTGGGCTGCCACTGGAGGCTGAGGCAGCGCTGGGCTGTTCCTGGTGGGGGTGGGGACCATGCTGTACTTGGGACAGGCAGCGGTGGTGCTGGGATTGGCCCGCCATGCTGGCTGGACCACCCAGCAGCAGGATGCACATGGTGCCATGCTGCACTGTGCTGCTTTCAAAGCAGCGGCAGTGAGGTGCGGAGGCAGGGAGCACAGCCCAGCCTGCAGCTGCAGCCTGCTCATGCCCTATGCACAGATCGGGAGGCCACATGGCACCCCTTTGGTTCCCCCACAATCCGCCTTTGGACAAGCTGCCTGGCTCCAGTTGTCCCACAACCCAGCCTGACTGGGGCCCCATTCACAGTGCACGGGGGTCCGGACAGGCCAGGTCATGTTACAATCCCTACGATGCAGGAGGGAGCGGGGCAGGGGTGAATGATTCACCCCACTCCCTCCTGCACTGTGGGAGTCTCGATACACGATCCCCCCTCCCCCCCCCAAGCCTAGGCAGTCATAAAGAAAGTTGAGTGAAAGAAACTTATCTGCCTGCTGGGCCAGCTGTGTTCCTGGCTGTGCAAGATATCTGAGCGTGTGCTCCCCTCTCCCTGTAGCCAGGCTACTCTGGGGTTTGTGGGGGATGAGCCCTGGTAGCCCCTTCCACTGCCTATGTTTCTCTCATCACTTAGTGATGGAAACAGAGACAAAGGATTCTCTACTCTTCTTTTTCTGCCATCCCCACTTTGGCATGGTCTCCATGTGTGTTTTAAGTGAGGGCCAGAAAAAACTTCTCCTAATAGGCAAGCCTGCCTCTTTTATCCTCACGTCTTCTTCATAACCTTTATCACTTGCTAGTCTAATCAAACATCCCTCCACATAAGAATGGGACAAAGCGTTATTATTATTTATCTTTCAGTAAAACCTAGAGGCTTTCACCAAGTCAGACCCAAATTGTCAGGTACTGTTTAACGCATAGGTCAGTGCCTACCCCAAAGAGCACCCTTTGCATAATTTCTCATTAGCTTGTAAATAGCGTGTTACAATTAGTGTATCAGCCCAGAACCATCAGGATGAGAAAGTCAGTATGGTAAAAATAAAACAATTATCCATTAAAAAGGAGAAAACTAAGAGGTGATGTCCAATGTTAAAAACAGTGGTGAGACAAAATCTCTTGGGACTATTTTTACAAGAAATATTTGACTAACGTAGCTTATGACAGCCCTGCTAATTACAGCTTTCCACGTGCAGACATTGTTTTAGACTACAGATTGTTACTGTGTTCCCTACCCTTGAAATACAAATAGAAAACTTTCTTTTACAGGAAAGCAGATTTTCTGCAGCAGAACCCCACTACTGCAGTGTCAGTTATTTATATTTGCATGACAAACAGCTTATTGGCGTTTTGCCTCAAGCGTTGGTGTTGGAACATTTGGTCCAAACACTGAGTCTGCCAGCTAAGAATTGCGCTGAATCTGTCAGGAAGTGTTAGATAAATGTGTCACCTCTGACAGCCTGCATGTGTACAATTTGAACTACAGTAAGTGCAAGTTATTGACCACAGTGCAGTCAGTATCAGGGTGGCCTACACTTCCCACACAGCCAATAGAACTGGCTATATAGAAAGTTTCTCTCCGTGCATCTAAGGGTGTTGGATTGCTGTTGACTGCTATAGTATCGACACACATTTTGGATGCCGGTCCTTTTTTTAACAGAGGCATAAACATTACAACATAAACATTTGGCTCCTCAGTAGCCAAAGAAAACACAAGCAAAATACATAATAAAAAACGCAGGTACATAAGGCCCAATATTCAAAATTGGATGCCTATGGTAAAGTACAGATTATTACATCCTGGGCACGTGTACACATTCATTAATGTGCAGTAATTACTGTGCATTTAGCTTAGTACTTGTTTAATGAAGTTACTGTGCAGCAGCACTGGAGCACAGTTTTTAGTGATGCTTAGTGCACAGTAACCTAATAACACTGTGCAACCCATTCATAAGCACCCGCCTGCTACCATCCCACCCGTGTGGTCCTGGGGGGGTTGGTGTGCCGCAGCCGCGGAAGGAAGCATCAGGCCCCATGCAGCTCAGGTAGGCAGGAAGGCTCCGGGAGAAAAATTAATCATCAGGCTCCTTACCGCTTTTTTTTTTCCTTCAGTTGAGCCTGCTTGCACAAGGTGCCACTGGGTCACACAGCCCCTTAGCTGTGCAGGGCCTGGTGCTTCCCTCTGCAGTGGCAGTGCCTCCCTGGGGTTGCCCAGGCCAGGTGCCAGTGGGTGGGTGCTGCCTGGGGGTGCTGCTGCTGTGGAGGGAAGGACTGGGGTCCCCCACAACTTAGGGACTGCTCAGCCCACTGGCAGCACGGCCCTCCCCCCTGCCACGGGAGAAGCAGGATATCTCCAGCATCCCATGCACTGTCCCTACTGGCTTCCTGCCTGGAACCACCTGGGAATGGCTGGCTTGCCCCTGGGGCAGAGCGGCAAGGCGGCAAGAGGGCAGCTGGGTGTGCTGGTGGTGGGAGAAGAGCTGGGTGTGCTGGTGGTGGGGATGGTGCATGGGGCACTGGAAGCCTGCCAAGGCTGAGCTTACCTGAACACCTCTGGGCTTCCAGCGCCCTGTGCACCATTGCACTTTGTTAGGTAGGAAACTAAAACAACTCAGGTGGGTTTTACCTTCCTACATTACAAAGTCATTTAAAGCAGACTACGCCACCGAGCGTATAAATAGCAATGCCATTAAAGCAGAATACGCCGCTGAGAGTGTAAATAGCACCACCATTAAAGCGGTGCAAAAGGGCAATTAAGCCACTTTAAAGACCAATTGTGTTGCGTGTCCAAAGGCCCTCAGCATCAGATTCTACCACCCTTACAAGTCCCGGTGCTTTACTAAAGAAACTAATACTACTCTACTGGGCAGTGAAAGCAGGGGTTACCACATCATGTCATTCAGATATACTCTAAATAAAGTAATAGAAGAGAAATATCACCAACCACTGTTATCTATGTTAAACTGGTTGTCTCCACCATACTAGTTACACCTGCACTGGGGGTGTAACTTGGTAACAGAATCTGGCCAAACAATACAAGCTGCATTGATTCTTTCCCATCTCGTTAAGGTTCAGACACTGCTTCCATTTAAATCAAAAGGAGACTTTCCACTATCAAGGAAAAAAGAATCAAGGTCAAAGGTGCTAAGCTTACAGAGATTTTTACAGTGACATACTCTTCCATCAGGGATTCGGCTGAATTTAGGAAAACTAGTTTTGGTGCTGTCTCAGGAGTGAGACAATATTAAATGCAATTATCTTGCAATGCAGTAACTGAAAACAATATGAACTGAGCCTACATAGTTAATTTTGGAATGTTATAATATGGGGATAGTGGATCTAAGGAAACAGAACTGTACGTGTTTGGAGCGATGATAAAGAGTTTAAAGACAATTCAGATAAATAAAAACTGCATTTAATAAGAATTACCAACTAAACAAATAGGAGGAAAGAAAGTTGTCTGAGCTTCTACAGGACTTCATACCCCAAATCCAGACAGCATGATACTTAACAACAATACTGCATTTGGACAACAGACAGACTTTCCATGGCTAATTTACACTTTGAAATTCTAAAGCTCTTTCAAACGGCGTTTCAAGCTTCCCTTTTTAAAAAAAAACTAATCCTTTTATATATGGTAAGCTCCACAGGAATGAATGGTGGTAAGGAATAAGCTGGTGATAGACTCCCATTCTTTAGGTTTTTGTGGTGAATTGTACGTGTGTATACAGATTATGAAAGTTAAAACACTGCTCTTTTTCTTTGGGACAAACTGCATTCTGCTTCCCTACCCTCACTTTAAGCTTGGAGTTCTCTAAATTCCCTTTTTTTATCACTTGGTATTTACTAGATACCAAATTAGTTTTAAATTAAACATGCATCTTATATCCTTTCATTAATTATCACTTAGCCATAAAAAATAATTTCCATCCTTAGCTCTTTGATGACTGTTCAAGAGTCACCGGAGTTCATTACTTTAATTGATACACATCTCACTCCTGATCCTGTATAGACATGCACATACTTTACATTTAAACAGGTGAGTAGTTTTACTGAACTAAATGAGATGATGTCGGTGCTTAAAGCTGGATGCAGGTTTAAGTCTTTGCAGAATCAAAGCTTTCATCATGACAGTCTCTCAATATACTAAACAATATAAAGGCTTGATGAATCTGATATATTTTTACCCTATCACACTGAAGGCTTTATTTGATTTTTTACATACTGAAAGCTGAGAAAGGAACCTCAGGATTTGGTCCATAGATTTTAATTATTTCCTTTCTACCCAGCTTCAAAATACTGTATTGCAAATACTGTGAATTATTTATCGAATGTACAGCTGGGTAACTCGCACAAAGATATACTATTGAAGTAATGCGCATGGCAGGGGCCACTTGTCTTTATTTCTATGGCTCTGTTGATAATAGATAAATTCCTCTTACCACCAATAAAACTGATTGTATTTCATCACATTTGTAGGTTCACACATTGTTGGGAAAATGCACCATGCTCTGTCTTCTTGTAGTAAAATTACACTTTGCCTCTCTAACTAACAAGCATTTCCATTAAACATAGCATGCTCAGCAAGACATTTGCTCAATAGTGAATACCTTGATTGACAAAAGATTAAATTGCTGTGGAGTCACTGGTTATTTATGGTTCTTAACACCTGTGAGGTGTTAAATTTACCTTTCACATCTCTACTCCGCAAGGTATTTGCTCCCAGTTCATTAACAACTTGTATTTTACAGTAGTGATGCCATTTGAACATCTCAAGGAATAAAAAGGATGTTCTTAAATATGATAGAGTATTTTCTAAATTTTATTGAAGAACTTATTTCACAAACAGCATTTTGCAATATTTTTTGGAATAAATTATTCCACAAACAACAGGAAAGTTAATCCAATAAATGTACTGTTTTTCCCCCTGGCTTCTGAACAAATTTAAAAAAATCTAGAGGTGCTCTCTATTGTTTAATGTATTTCAGACATTCATTGGCAATCTTTCAGTAGTAATGGTAAGCAGTGATGGACATACTCTACAATTGGTTTGGGAATGTGAAGAAATTGTTCCCTCAGGCATTATCCTTAAAACCCAAAAGTGGCCCAATTGTATCAATGCAATCATATGCAGCACATAATTAAACAGAAAATATCTAATTAGTCCCTGCATATTCTTTTATATTAAAGAAAGCCATTATACTCTTGCAGTGGTATACACACTGAAGAACCATCAAGGTTTTCACAGCACACAATGTATTTGTTCAGACAAGGGACGTTAAAATGTTTTAATAAGGTGCTGTGCAATAATAACTTCAGTGTGTCCCAAATCACAGAATTAATTTACAGCCTTTTTAGAAAACGAAATGGATTTAATAAAGTCTGATCATAAATTAACACTAACAATTGATGTAAATTGGACTGTTAGTGAGATTTACTTAAGTCATGTTACTGTTTATGGGTTTGTAAACCGGGCTTTTAATGTATTACAGGCTGAAGGGCAATCTGTTTAATATGGGAAATGGATTCAAAGGCAGGGAGGTGACCTGTTTGCAGAATTATCTTAAATCCCAGGACAATTAATGTAGAAGCACTTATGTATAATCTTGACAGAAATAGTGGAATGAGGCACTGTAACTTTGTATTGTGCTTTGTTCAGAGCTTTTCATTAAAAATGCACTGGAAAAGGTAAATGAAAAAGAGGTTTATCAATGCTGCATAAACACTGGGCTCCATAGCATCAGGGTGTCAACCTTCCATAACTTGGCAAAGATAACTGCAATATTTAAGCAACTCTCAAGAGTCATGTTTGTCAGAAGAGTTGACATAGGACTTTTTATAAGGTATAAGTGCATGTTGCTTTGAATCTGTTCACACTCCTGGAAACATCTAGCTCAGACTGAGAGTACGCAAAGGCCTAACACAGGCATTAGCACTCTCAGTCTCATCTAACTTTACAGAATTTTATGTGCATAGGTAGGCCCTCCAATATTAGTAACTTGAGAGCAACTTTTGCAACAGGAAGATGTATTTTCAGCCAATGCCAACCCAGTCTCTAAGCACTCACCCCATGAATGTAGTTAGCTCCCTGATTTCTGAAGCTAAGCAGATAAACCTCTAAGTAACACAGCTACATTTTTAGAAGTTATCACTGATTCATACATACCCCAATTTTGGGAGCCTAACTTGACACACTGATTTTTGTGTGCCTTTTTTGGTGTATTTCAGAAATGTGACTGGCACTTAAAAAGGGGAATATGGCTGCAGCAAGCATTATCTGTAGATCTGGTATACAGTTCTCATAGTGCCCACTGTGTTCTTTACTCTGTTTTTTATGTTCAGTGCCAGTTAGAAAAATGTATATAGATCCCATTTTCACATTTTGAAAATAGAGATTGGTCACTCTCAAAACCCCAGAACATGCCTACACTTTGAGAAATATTAGACCTGGAGCTGATCTTTAAAAGCTTGTAAATATAAATATACAGTCTCCAAAACTTCAGTTAGGTTTGAATTACTTCTCTTCTATGCAAAACCTTGGGAATCTCTCTGTCTTTCCCTTCACACGTGTTCCAAAAACATATAGTTTCATAGTTGGTAGGATTGGAAGGGACGTGAGCAGATCATCAAGTCCAACCCCCTGCCATGGGCAGGAAAGGATGCTGGGGTCAAACGACCCCAGCTAGGTGATTGTCTAGCCTCCTTTTGAAGACCCCCAGGGTAGGAGTGAGCACCACTTCCCTTGGAAGTTGGTTACAGATCCCAGCTGTCCTGACAGTGAAGTAGTGCCTTCTGATATCTAGCCTGAGCCTACTCTCAGTCAACTTGTGGCTGTTATTCCTAGTTACTCCCGGTAGTGCTCAGGGGAACAGGGACCCTCCCATTCCCCGCTGGTCCCCTCTGGTAAGTTTATAGATGGCCACCAGATCCCCTCTCAGCCTTCTCTTGTGGAGGTTGAACAGGTTCAGGTACCATAGCCTCCACTCATAGGGCCTGCCTTGCTGCCCCCTGATCATACGAGTGGCCCTCCTCTGCACCCTCTCCATGCTGTTCACATCCCTCCTGAAGTGCAGCACCCAGAACTGGACACAGAACTCCAACTGGGGCCTGACCAATGTCGCATAGAGGGGGAAGGATCACCTCCTTGGACCTGCTTGAGATGCATCTGTGGGTGCATGACAAGGTGTGGTTAGTCCTACCGACCGTGTCCTTACATTGTCGGCCCATGTTCATCTTGGAATCAATAATGACTTCAAGATCCTTTTCTGCCTCTGTGCTGATGAGAAGGGAGTTCCCCAGCCTGTAGGTCTGCTGCTGGTTCTTCCTCCCCTGGTGCAGCACTTTGCACTTATCAGTATTGAATCCCCTCCTATTCTCATCCACCCACCCCTGTAACCTGTCCAGATCTAGTTGCATCATATCCCTCCCTTCTGGCATGCCCACCTCTTCCCACATCTTAGTGTCATCCATGAATTTGAACAAAATGCTTCCCACCCCCCGTCCAAGTCGCTGATGAATGGTGCGGGCCCAAGGACCGAGCCCTGGGGAATATGCAGCTTCTAATGTAACTATTAGATAAATGCATTGCATTGCCACATATTAAGTATATCTATACACTACTGCATAATAGGGTGGAAGCACCAAGTACAGAGGAGGATGCAACATATATGATATATGCATGTTTGTGAGTGTATATATGGAAACATGTGTCAGGTATCCAGGTTGTAGCTGAATTGGTCTAGAGGCAAAAAGGAATCAGGACTTGTGGTAGAGGCAATATCTTTTATTAAAGACCAACTAGATTTTTGCAAAGAATATTCTTTAATTGCCATCTTCCTTTGTACTTGGTGCATAATGTATATGTATGTATGTGTATGAATATATATGGGGGGGCAGATAGGAAGAAAAACAGAGGGGTTCACTTAAAGACTTTGTATGCACATCCTTACACACACACACACACACACACACACACACACATTTGTGCCTCTCAGAAGCAACAGCCTTAATCACTGGACTATAGGGGTCATGCTTACTTTTTCTCCCTCTGCAAAAAGAAACAGCTGCAATAGGAGGGATAGAATATCCCTACTTCAGAACAGCCTATAGCTCCATGGCTATGGCAGTCTCCTTGGTGGTAGGACACATGTTTTTGATCTTCCTGAATGCTCTTTAACCTCATCTGTTCCATAAGAGGGGACATCAGTAATACCTCCCCCTCCCTCAGGGTCAGTGTGTTAGAAGAAAGGGGGTGACTCTTGCTGTGCTTTATTTTTTTTAAAGGAGCGTCTTAGTTATCTACCTCTTAGGCTATGTACAGACAATCAAAAAGCCTGAGTTGGAATCAATCTAAGCTACACTGTTTTCTGTAAGAAGTGCTGTTTAGATCAGTAGCAAACAGAACACACTGGTGTAAATGTGCTCTTTAGACGATGTGCAAATCTTAGACTGGGCTCCACCATTTTTAAATCAGTCTTTGTGTGCCGAACTTCTGTTCTTTTACGGGTAAAGACTTGTGTCTGAACACTTATCCTGGTAAAAGTATAATGTCTGTCCTTGGTCTCAGTTATCTACTTGGGCTGTAAATCTCAAGAGATGTAAATGCTTCCCCTTAGCCCAGTATAAGATGTGGAAACCCCAGGAAGGGTGAGATTTAATAAACACCTTAGTCTTCAGCATTTCCAATTGGCTCCCTACTCAGCTTGCTGGTTCTTGAAAGTCCCCTTGTAAGGTACCTGATTCTTCTCATGAACGTGTAAGGAGCCAAGGCATCTCATTCAAGAGACTGCATTATCTTTTGGGGGCCAGGTACCAGAAGTTAGGCTATGCAATGGTCAACTGCAGAATGTCTATGCCCCTTTGCAAATCAGTAAATCTTCTAGCCAAAAATGTATCACACAGATGAGAACAATTGATCCTAGACTCCCAGCTTATACAACAAAAGGTAATTTTTGTCTGCATTGGGCTGCCTCTAAACTTAAAAACTTAAATATACTGACAGTAGATACACATAGCTGCTAAGATGCATTGTAGGCGACCCTTGGTCACATATTCTGGTCATGCTGTATTATCAAATATTTTTCTTAAGGAATTGTAACATGCCACTGATGGCCTTGGCAAATATACATGTTGTTGGGTATATCCCCAAGAAATCTGAACTGCACTCGTATAGCAGACCGTATAAGTAACACAGGATTATATTGTTGCACTGGAAAAGTAGGACATCTCCAGAGGTCAAAATCTGATACAATGAGATGACACAGCTGGCTTCTACAAAGAGAGACATGTTTACTAGACATAACTATTTCGAAAAGTTTGGTGGAGTTTGGAAGGAATTCTTGGAATACCATGAACTATGGGCATTTATATACATGCTCTGGAAGTGCAGGGGACTCCAAGAGCCACTCTAATCAAAGCGCCCAGAGTAGCTCATGTATCAGTGTCTCCACACTTCAAAATGACAGCAGGGGCACTTTATATAAAGCTCATCATATCATCTTTAGACTAAGTGCCCCTGTTTCCATTTTTAAGCATGGAGATGCTGATACACAAGATGCTGCAAGTTGCTGGAGTGGGTAAATACCACATTCCAGCAGACTTGCTTTTATGTATGAAACCAGATAAAGGTTAGAGGTCAGGATGATGGGCCTGTAGTTTGCCGGATGCACTTTACTCCCTTTCTTGAAGATAGGCACCACATTGGCCTTCTTCCAATCTTCAGGCACTTCACCAGAGTGCCAGGAGTTCTCTAAGATTCATGCCAGGTGCTGGGCTATGATGCTCGCCAGCTCCTTGAGTACCCTGGGGTGTAGATGGTCAGGGCCAGCTGACTTGAAGGTGTCCAGCCTTTCAAGGTGTTCTTTCACGAGGTCACATGGATGAAGGGCAGGGAATCTCCTTCACCCGGGCCTCCCTGTCCTGTAATGGACAGGGGCATCCCATGGGACTGACGATGGACAAATGGACAAACCATCAAACATAGATCAAGATTGGTTTATGAATTGATTATCCAATGTAAAAAAAATATATATTTTCAAAAGGGGTTAGTTTGGGCATATCAGTTAATATAATGAAAACAGGAAATAGTGTCACTAATAAAAACATCAAACTAGCATAAGGTATTTGACCTTTCACAAACTGAGCACTATAAATAGCTTCCAACTTTGAGACCTAGTTATGCTTACCCCAGACTGAGAAAAAACTGTAGCAAAGAAACTGGTAAAATGGGTTACCAAACACCAGCCACTATTTCAGGTATTGCAATATAAATGGTTTCAATCAAGATGTTATGAGTATCCTAGGTGTGGGTTAGAATTCAGTCATGTGGAAAAAAAAAGATATCAGAAATACATTAGGGTAAACAAGGAGGAAAAGACTGTCATTTCTTTACCACCAGGTTTGTTTGTTTTTCTATAAACTATTTCTTTTAATAACTTCCTGGATGACAAGTGACTTTGTGTTATGACACTTCATCCAGAATCTTAAGTGAAATAATTCTCTCTGCCTAACAAGACATCACATAGTTTTCAAAAGATATACAAAACGGGTATTTATTTCTGGGGTTAAAAATCAAGATTTTAGAAAAATTGTATGCTCACTCTACGTTCTAATAAAATTATAAACACAGCTTTCTGATTCACTCTGAAATAATCTTTTACATTAGGAGACCTGCCTGCAGATACTGCCCCAGGTTGTTATCTTCCTGTAGGAAACTATCAATTTCATACTTACAGCCTAAATCAAGGTGGTTTTTTGCATGTTAAAACAGAAGTGCACTGCTTACAGAAGGGTGTGTAGTATTTATCCTGCTTACAAAACACTTTCTTTTGATCAGTGTACCAGGGCGAGGGGGTTTAAGAGGGAGAAGCCCCTGCTCACCTGTCTCCTTTTCCCATGTGCCAGCAAAGATCCCCACTGGTTCAGGATGATGCAGTTGGAGTGTTAGGCACTGCACTGTGGGATTTGCAGCCAGTGGGCTGCAAACTGGAAGCCCTGGCCAGAACCCCCAGCTGCCAGTGAGGCAGGCCGTAGCACCAAGTGGCATGGCCCATGTGCTGAGCTCTTGGGAGTATTGTGCCCCAGAGGAGAAGAGTCCTGGCCCCAAGCCATGCCAGGTGGGCCCTCCTCCCACAGGGGGCCTGAGCCACAGCTGGGAGGTGAGCCCCAACACTGACTGGCTGGACGCACCTCAGGGTGGAGATAAAAGGCCACTGGAACTAAGAGGGGCCCTCAGATGATGGAAGAGCATGAGAAACAGCCAAACTGGCCATGTTTCTTTATTTCTGTAATAGACGGACTTTACTGTTGAGACGCTCCAGGATAGCGTGATAGTTGAAGTGTGATCGACACGACAAGAAGAACCCGAGTCTGGCAGGACCACGAAACCATATGAAGGCCTGTGGCCGGAGTGGAGGGATAGAGGAGCTCCCAATCTGGACCCCATAAGGGTCATGCCAGCCAGCATCCAGAGATATTATAATTCTAACAAGGGATGTGCCCAAACTGGGTGAGATATCATCTCTCACGGAGGCAGAATTCTACTGATTATTTTCCATCAAGTCTCAGCAAGGAACAGTCTGAGTCTCCACGAGTTTCCACGAGTCTCAGCAAGGAACAGTTCTCCCCTAGGAGGGCAATAAGAGGGACAGCTGTGTCACGGTGCTGGCTTTACCACAATCAGTATATAAGCCCCTTGACCTAAGCACACACTACAAGTCCACATAAAAAAAAGCAACCATGTTAAGCTCTTGCCTACTCTAACATTCATCAAATTCACCTAAAAGTTTAATAAATCAAGATGAAATAAACTGGGACGTATTCTAAAGTTCACCTATTAATAGTAGCCTTTTGTCCTAGAAGCCATTAAAAGCCTTTGAGCTTGCACTCATATTAATCACATTGAAATGAGACTATTTAGTAGACTGTCTACTTTTACAATACATGTTTGCACAATATTTTACTCCCACAAATGTGTCTCAAAATGCTTCCCATGCACATACAATGTCTTTGCATATTAATATGAACTGTTAATCCTCCTGGATCATGGTGTATGCATGAAAGCCACCCAGACATTCAATGCATATGCCTTGGTAGGAATTGTTTTGGAGGAGTGGAGGGTTCCCAGACCTTCCATCCTCCCTTTAGGCCACTGAGACAGAATCCAAAGACCAGACTGAGTCCAGATGTTTGGTGCCTCCATGGCGGTAGTTGTATAAGTGTTGTATAACTCCATGGCAGTAGTTGTATAAGTGTCTTAGAAGTTGAACCCAGGTCTCCTGTGTGGTAGGCAAGGATTCTACTCCTGAACCACAGGGGACTCCTACTAATATAAGCAATGAGTTAAGTAAAACAATGTCCTCTACACTTCATTTCCATGGGTCACAACATAAAGGTTAGCAGTCCCGGTTACAATAATATGATTAGGTCTTTAGCTGGCTGGAGTACTGCTGTGTGCATCCAAAATAGAGGTCACTCATACAAATCTCTCTCTTCTATGCTAATAAATTATCATAGCCTCTTCAACTTACAATTCATGCATAATTTTACATTTTACTCTTCCAGTGTATGTTTCTGCATGGATATCTTGTTACACAATGTTTTTACCACTCCCAACTGTTCCATATTAAATTTTTCATAATTAATTAAATGTTAATTATATGCTACACCATGGGCATAATCATTTTATTAAGTTAATATTTAATTATAAAATAATTATTTAATAGTAAAACGGATGAGTGACAAGTTGCGACCACGATGGGTTGAAGATGATTTTGTCCTTAGTAGAACACTGTGTACCACAATTAAGCTATTTGTGTAGATTTTTGCACCTAAATTAATGATGTCAGACTGTACACTGTTCTAGTAAGAATAACAGCAAGATTTCAGTACTCAGATGTACTGCACCAAATCAGTAAGTATGTGTCTCCTAATAATCTTTGCAATATAAAATAATAATGTGCATTCAATACAAAATATTAGTGTTATTCTAAAACTCTTATTAGGCTAAATATAGGGAGCTAATTTTACTTGTTTACATGCTTAAAGGATGCAAGAAATCACTAAGTTCAGGAATTTCAGGGGCATCTAATGACTTAGATGCCCAGTAGGAACTCTGTGGAAACAGAGTATCTAACTCATTTATTAACCTTTGGTAACCCCAAACTAAGCGGCTTTACCATATAATACATTCACAGTCATGCAATACAAAGAAATAGAGCAGTCTCCCCAAACCAGTATGATTTAAAACAGACAACACTCAGCTCAGCCATGCTTCCTGCCCCCTGGGCATAGTAAAATGTCAGCCTTTAGAACGTGTTTCTCCCTCCATGTGCTGGGTAGGACATGAGGTTTGTAGTATGTCCTGAACATAAAGAGCTCTGGAGTACTTCAAGCCAGACAGTAGGAATGAATTTTAAGGTTTTCATGTGGACAATGGCAGCAAGTCTACACTATCAAAGTCAATGGTAGCAAGTCTACACTATCAAAACTGATCCCAATTCCTGGACAAGATGAAATAGAAGCTACCCTAGAAACTGTTGCTATATAATTATCTAACTCTTCATGAATGATGCTAGGTGCTTAGGTGCCTAACTCATCAATTTGGACTCTGGGGCTGCCTATACACGTGCTTAGGGGTATGGGGTGGAAGGGGGGGTGTTTTAATTAGAGTGGTTCCTGGACACCTGCTCTAATTAAAACAGCTCACCATCACATGTATGAAGCCCCTGCTTGTTTCAAAATGGCTGCAAGACACTTTGTCTAAAGCTCATTCAACAAGATTTAGATAAAGAGCCTCTGCATCCATTTTGAAACACGTAGGGGCTTCATACATGTGATGGTGAGGCAACACTGGATTGTTCTAATTAGAATGCAGCGCGGAGCAGACACAATCAATTCAGCCTGCTCCAACATACTCTAATTAAAACGTGAGCAAGCATGCCTATAGGTACCTTGGGAGCTAGGCATATAAAAAGTAGGCCTAACTTGGAGGTACCTTTTGTTTGGGTCCGGTCCTTAGCGCATCCTTAGTGCACAGAAAGCCAGATTAGAATAAGGATGGACTGGAATAAGGACTTGTCTCTCACATGCACTCTTGGATTCTGAGACCAAAAGCAGATTTTGTCAGGAGTCCAGAAATGAAGTAATCTTGCAGTAGAAGGATTCTCAGTATTGACCTTTTCAGATCCCAGTCTGGTAGCATAATGAAGGGGAAAGCAACTTCACAAGACTAACAAGAACTTTATTAATGAGGGATTTTATTAATGAAGGACATAGACATGAGAGAAACAGAATGTGTAGCATGCTTCCTGGGTAAAATTAGAAAGTATTGTGCTAGGAATGAAGCTGAAATATCCAACTAGGACATGACCCATTGCTAGTTACTGTCTATTAAGGAACACTGCCTTAAATGGTTGTAGGATTATAAACTTAGATATTTCTGTCAACAGACTTTCAGGCTTTTTCAGTCCTGTTAAACAGAAGAGGAATTCTGAACTAATTATCTTAAATACCAAGGCCAGCATTCATTTTTGAGCACTGGTTACTTATAATAGAGGATTGTGTTGTCTTATGTGCTTTGCAACCTCTGATCTGTAGGGCAGAATCCCAGTTGGTATTGTAGCAGGCTTACCTTTCAGAGCTTGGGTTGAGTCCCAGGCCTGAGATCCTGCAGTTTTGATTGGTGCCCATCCACCAAATGAGGAGGCAGCAAGAGAAATAAGGTCACACCCCTTTCCTGAGGGGAGGGGGAGAAGAGCTCCCCCGGACCTGATGGAAAACTGCAAAACTGTCAGGTTTGAAGACTTCAGGGATGGAGCCCTGGAGTGTATGAAAGGAGCTGCGTGTCCAGCATGAGAGAGTTGCATCGGGGACAGAGCAGAGAGAAGAGCGGGGCTTAGAAGAGCTGAGGAGAGCTGCTCAGCAAGGTGAAGCAGTAGCCTAGGAAGAGCTCCTGAAATCTTCTATCAGTGGGGAGCGGCAGATGGCTCCAGCGGTTAGGCTCTCGGAGCACTGCATGATGCACGGTGTCCAGACCGTAGGAGCTGCATGAGGCTGCTTGGGTCTGCAACCTCTGGCATGTGGCCAGAGACACGGTGCACAGGTCGGTGCATGGAACAGGATCTTTGGAGCCCCTGGAGTGGCTCAGGTCCCAACCCCCAGCACGAGGCTGGGAGCTCGGTGCAGGAGGTGCTGCATGCAGGGTGAGAGACCCTGGGAGCTGCTCGAGGTGGCTTGGGACTACAGCTGCTGTCATGGGGCAGCAGTTCAGTGCAGACGATGCTGCCCAGATGGTCCAGGAGCAGACCGATCCCCAGTGCTGCACAAGGCTGTCTGGGCCTTCAACCCCTAGCACAAGGCAAAGTGCCCACTACACACAGCAGTGCCTGTGGCCCTAAGCCAGGCCAGCAGCTGCAGAGTCCGGCAGCAAGGAAGCTCGGCGGAGAACAGAGCTCGACCCGGAGAATGGGAGGCAACCCTCCGGGACTGTAGAGAAGTAAGTTACCCTGGAGAGAGGGTCCCCACAGGGGAGAGACCCCCCCAGGGTTATGAAGGGGCACCACGTGGGTCGCTCCTGGGTGACAGTGGGGGAGCTTAGGAGTCTTTGGGGTTTTCCTCTCCTTTCCTGTAGTGGTACCTTGGGAGTGGGGCCCCTGCCCTGGAGGGCACCCAAGGTAGTCTAAGGATTGCATGTTATATTTGTAGACTGTGCCTTATAGTTTATGTGAATAAGTTGAAGTGATAGTTTGTATATTAATAGAGGTATACGGCTGCCCAATCAATATCCTTTGTTCTGGGTTGTTCTAGTGTTCATCTGTATTTTTAAATAATAATTAGGGATGTGGGGGTGGGGGTGCATGTATATATGGTATAGAGTTTATTGTTTCGTAAATTTGTACATATGTATATAATCTATGCACTTACCCATTAATGGTTACGTTGTAATAATAAATTTGTATATAGTTAAGTAATTGACTGGGCCTGACTCTACAGGGGACGGAGGCGGCCCTGGCCTGTTGTATCTCTCCACAGCACATTGCCCTGCCAATAATTCCCTCAATTGGAGAGGGGAGTACAAACCCGTGTACACCCAGGCTACAGCAGAAAACAGAGTAGACCTTCTAACTTCTATAGAACTGCACTGATTTATACCAAGTAAGGATCTGCCGAGAAAAATTTTGTCAATCTAATATAGAAGAATTAATTCTAAGAATTAATTATTTTGTTCTGCGTTTTGGAATTCAATATAACAATCAGAATGATTCCATTTTACTATTCCCTTCATTTGGAAAGGGTTAGAGTCCTTTTGAAATATAAATTAAGAGCTTACAATGTACACGTGCAATGGCTTCAGTGTGTAAAAGAAGTAGTTCTTCCTGACACAATATAAATCGCTTCCTGCTTAGTCCTTTCTCTAACCCTCATTCCAATAGTTGGTTGACTTGGAAAAGAAATACTTGAGAGAAGTGTATGCTGTCAAGGCAGCAGATGGGAAATATCCCTTAGCAAATGTTTTCTGGAAATAGGGGGGAAATTTGCCATTTATGGTTAGTAATATATCAAGAGAATGATCATAAAAGTAAAGGATCTCTATTGGCATGATTTTCAGCAATGCTGAGCTACCACAACTCAATGCTAAATAACTGGGAACTGTATGATGCCTGTGGAAAACTGTTTTCCAAGTACCTCATGCATAGAATTGTGTTAAAGTTGTATAATTCTCAACTCAAAGCATTAAAATGCTTTCGCAGGAACGTTAATACTGTTAAACTATCTGTAGGGAACTGTCACCAAAAAGAAAAAGAAAATAATGTCTGTACATTCACTGGTACCCCCCAGTGCCATAATGCTCATTATACATACCTGGATGATGGCCCAAAACGATCAGCATTTTTTAAAACTCTATTAAACTCCTTCTTGTTCTTACAAGCATGATGCATGCCCAGAGAGAAAGCAAAAACATCATCCTAGGAGAAGAAAGTGGAAAAAGTTCCTTATTTTTTCCACTCACTATTACTGGCACTTTAAGGAAGGAACAGTGTATAACGTACTCTGTTCATGACAACAGATTCAATAGCCTCTACATAACAAAGACATGTTTTCTAGGAGGTCATTCCCCACAAAACTGAGTGCAGAAGGAAGCGCAATTTTTTCCTGGACAGAAAGGAGAGCAATTTTACACACTGCTGTCATAACAGAAGTGGAATGACAGCTAGTCTTCCTCTGAATGTCTCTCTCTCAATATTGTTGGGATACAGAAAGACGGTCATATTACTCATGCATGGAGGGGATTGGAATATATACGATAGTCATCAGGACTACTAATGGAGTTTCACCAGTAGCCAAGTGTCTAAGTTATATACACTCCTGATTTGATGCTGGCCACACTGAGCTCCATATAAAGAAAGATACTGGGTAAATATAAGTACACAAGTTGCACAGTTGCACCACTGGGATTATGCCTATAGATATCCACATGTTTAAGTACCATGGTGTACCAGGGGCTTATCAGGCTGACAGCAGCATAGCCCCTTGCTGATGGCTTGATTCGCTGCAGCAAAAGATTAAAATCAGACCCTTAATGTTTATAACAAAGTGGCTCTCACTTTAGCTGTTTTCAAATAACTAGCTATTATTTGTTGCATTCTCACTTCTTTTAGGAAGCACAATGATTAACAAAGTTTAAGGGTCCCCTTAATAATAAGGGCTTCACATTGATCATGTTTCCAGCAGTCCTTAGTAATCATTTGCAGCAGTCAGCTTCTTAATTCCTCTTTGCTTAAGTCTAAATTATTATAAGTTATTTACGACACCCTGTAGAAAAGAACACACAAATCTTACATCTTCTTCCCAGATATTCGCATACCAGCACTTCTGGGAAATAGATACATAGTGAAAAAAACATTCTGGTCACTAGCTCACAAAATGAATTGCATATTAAATTCTAACTATCCAATAAGAAAAGGAAAATGTGCAAATTAGAAATGGGTAAGCATGAGGCACAAATGAACTAGAAGTACAAAACACAGAAAGGGAAAAGGATACGTACACATCTATACTGCATCCTGCCTTCCTCTTTAGATGGACATGGTCTCTATTGGATAATAAATCCTTTGAGGCAGGCTCTTTCCAGCCTACGTACTTGCAGAGTAGCTCCCATACTGTCCTGTACAGCTCAGCTCCCCTGTTGGTTCCATGTAGTTCCCCAGGGCTTTTATTTCCCAACAGACTAACACAGTACAGACCAGGGGGAACATCTATACATGCCGCCCATGGTGCAGTTGTTGCTGAGTCGTCATTCAGTACTTGCTTTAACAAGTACAAAATGATGATGAAGTAACAGCTGTGACTGCGCCATCTGGTGGCGCACATTTTTAGCAGCTATGTCGCTGTAGCGACGTGCTATAGCGAGGTAGCTTGTTGCTATGGTGATGAACCATCAGCATCACGGTTTGTGCCCACCAGTGCTATGTCACCATAGCGCATCGCTATGGCGATATAGCATTATGTGTAGACATGCCCAGGATGATTGCTCACCTTTCTCCATTCCTCTCACTCAACTTCACCCATTTTGGTTCTCTTCTATCAACATAATGGGAGAGCAGCATTTATTCATATGGGGTATAGTTTTTTTGCCAATCTGCAAGCTGGCAGATGTGTTCCAGCTTGCAAATATACAAAACATGGTGTGATCCATGTATCCAAATCCAAATTGTTTAGGGCCTATTTATTACACAATTGTATAAAAGTGTTTATCTTCAGGAACAAAACATTTATAAAGATAGGAGTTACATTCAATTTGCTTCACCCCTCAAACTGAGTCTATGTGTAGGACTTGCAAGAGTCTTCCCACAATGGAAACCATCTATTGAGTTTCAGAAACATCTACTGAACATTTCTAATAATTCCTATGTCTTACTTTTGGATTTTCTAGGTACTAACTTAGTTACCTTGTCATAAAATCTTCTCATGTTCAGACAGAAAACTCCAACCTAGGACCTTCACAGGGAGGAGATTATTCTCTAAAATGTGATCATGGCATAGGATGGGTTTATCTTGGGGCCATTTCTTCTGGGTATGTGCAGACATTCATTGCATCTGGTCGATGATCATGCAGCTTACTTTAAGGTACATGATCATAGATTGGGAGCAATGTATGGAGGAGGGTTGGGTGGGATTAAGCAGGGGCTAGTTGGCTTGTGGGTGGGAGACTGGAAGGGGACTGGTGGGTCCTCAGTGGGGGTTGTCCATCCACAGGTTCAGGGGCCAGGGGGCTAAATAGTTTGGTCTAATAGTCTGAGGGCTAAATAGTTGGGGAGAGCAATCCTGTGGCTGGGATAAGCAACTGGGCTTTCCCAGCCCTGGGGCTGCACTCCAAATGCATGCAGAAGTTTGGTAGATCGGGCTAATCTACTGCCGATCTAAGTTAGTTGACTTCCTCAGGTGAAATAATTTACATCAGTTCCATCATTTTTTTGCCCAAGTAAATTCCCCCAAAGGTTTGCATGTACCTTCTATTTTCTAAACAACCCAGCCAGCACAGAACCCAAATTATTGGATGTGCAATGGATATAAGACCTAAAGGAAGATGTCTTTGAGAAGAAACAGTTCCCCTTACCCCTGATAATGTCCCCCTCTTCCTTGTTAGCCATAGGGTCCAGGGATCAGGAGCCAAGGTTTCTCAGCATGCAAGAGAGTGCAGATTTGCAGCATTTGGGCTGGCAACTTTCTCACAACAGTCTTATGGAGAACTGCATTGCTGCACTCAGGTCCTTCTACATGCAGAGAACTGAGACCATAGTTGAGGGTCATAGTCTGTACGTGCAATCTAAGTAATACCATGTGGTAGATAATCCCATCACAATTTGCACATGTGTAAACCGAGATGTACCTGGCAAGGTTTCCTGTTTGTACAATTTACAGAGATATTATGAAATAACAATTTGCCTTCTTTACCAGCTAATCTGAACGGCTGCCTGGAGAAGCACATAAGCATGCTGAATTTGATCTTAAAGCAGCTGCTGTCAGTGAACCATGATGGCTAGGCAGCTTTTCCCGTTGACTTGTCAAGCTTGAGAGAAGATTAGGTAATCTCAAATCTGTCTACCCATAATGACCAGAGAGGTATTTATCATTCATAAGCTCAATTTCATCCACAAGTTGAATTAACTGTATTGAATCTCTCCTCCTCTGCATCGATTTGCATATGGCAAGTAACCAGGTAACAGAGGCACTTCAGTTTATTTGAAATAAGTCAGTAGACAATAAGATAGGATAAATAAAATGACACAGGCAAAAAGCAGCTAAAGACACGTGTTTTCCTCTAGATTTCCTTGTAGCAAAGAAGCTAAATAAATTATAGAGAAGATTTTAAAGAAAACTTGAAAAATTAATGGAAAGCTGAATGATCAAGCCTGGTGAAGCCTGATGTAAAGTTGTATAGTTCTGATCAAATTGGGTAAGTCAGGGAACCTTTTCATATCAGTGCAGCTATCTCTGGGAATAATGTTTTTGATGACACCCTTTCAGCATATTTTATAAAACTTGCTACAATGCATTATAATTACATTTCACAAATGAACAAGTTTGGACTGTTTCAAAAAGAATCTGCATATCTCAAAAGCTAATTTATGTGCACTATTTTTTTAAGGACTGGATGAAATAGAAATGCAAACTATTAAAATGAAAGGCTTTGATATGCTGTCCAAGTGTCCATATCATTATTAAACTTCGTATGGACTCTTCTTCCTCCTCCTCTGATTGCACCTCCCATTATGCAAAATTATGTCCACTGTCTGAGTCCACAATCTACTGTCAGTTGCTATATCTTCTGAAATCACACTATCTTAAGTCTTAACACACTTGGGCTACATCATCTTGAGTTTTACCCTTTGACTTGTCCAGCATTATCATAATACCTCTAGCATTATCCTGCATATATGATCTAATTAAGGAATTTCGTAAGAACTCCTGGCCAAGAACTCCGTATCCAGGTCCCATGAGTCAAAAAAATAGGAATTCTAGCTCCTGTGGGTAATTTTAGGAAAAAGTCTCTGCTCCAAAAGATACACACACACACACACACACACACGTGTTAGACAAGACCTTCCAAGAATCCCAAAGAGTTTTACTGAGTATACTGCTAGACCAGGAAAAAACCTCTGGGCTACTTAACAGCTATGCATAGAACAACAAAATAATAAAGAATGTATGCATTACAACTAAGAACATCTGACACTTCCCATTATAAAACTCCATGATTAACTACTTATGCTGTAATAGCTGTACCAGACAAGGATAGAGCTAGGTAAAGGAACTGAAAGCTGAGATGGTGTCTCACCTGCACTCTGAATCATGTCATGTAAAATGTTTTCATTTCAACAAGCTGGCACACTCAAATGAAAAAAAAAGAATCTATTTCTGGAATTTTTCTAACTAGGTCTAGAAATAGTACAGACATCCAGTAAAGCAAGGCAACATTCACATGTCTCTACCCTCTCTCCAAGAACACACCCTAAAAACTGTCCACTAAAACTCCAGCAAACATTATGGAGAGCATGCCCAAATATTTAGTAGATATAAACTTATTTAAACTCAAATGTTAGGAGGAGCCAGATATAGCCTTCCCAGAGAACTTCATGTCAGAAGCTCCTTTTCATGATGAACCACACTGAAGGAAGCAGTAGCAGCTACTCTTGTTTCACCCCGCTTGATATCACGCTGGTCCTAGCAGCTGCCATAGGGACATTGTACCTGCATAGATCTACAGCTCTGGGTTGTGATGTAGAACTTCTCTGCAGCATTATGTCATTGCAGTTTTTAAAGAACCTGACACTGGGTGCATCTACACATGCATTAATGCACTGTAAATACAGGGCATTAACTTTAGTACTTGTAATGACAAGTACTAACTTAATGTACAGTAAGTGGTGCTACTGTGCAGTAGTGCCAGTGCACATCTTAAATGACGCTAAGGTGCAGTAAACTAAATCTACTGCTCATTACTGCATTAGCATTGCTTTCACTGTGATGTGCTAATGTGCAGGAAAATTCATCTACTGAGCTTTCAGCATCTCATGTAGATGCACCCACTATCCTGACGTATTAGGAATGTGCAAAGTGGGCCCTATTCAATTTGGATTTGGATTTGGCCCGATTCAGGGGAAAGTGATTTGATTCACTGAATCAGATCACTCCCTCAATTCGATTTGGCTGAATCTGAAGATTCTATTGATTTGGAGAATCAGCGCTTTGGCCAGAGACACAGCTTCATATGTTTTTCTACATGCCTCAAGGTACCAGGAGCTGCTTGTGAATGCTGAGATGGTGAGCATGCCCACCCCCGCCCCCACAAGCTCAGCAGTGGACTGAAAGTACTTCCAGTGCACTTCTGGGTCTACTGCCGAGCGCACAAGAGACCCCCCTTCCCGCCCCCCGCAGACCCCAGCTCAGTGATTAGCCATGGGGGGGGGGACCCTGGGTGCCCCCCCGGACCCAGGAGGCACCAGTCGCTGAGCTGGGGAGCAGGAGAGGGTGTCACCCACATACTCCATGGCAGACCCAGAAGTGCTTCTGGTCCACTGCCGAGTGAGCTGGGGACCCCTCTCACATTCCTGTGGGATGCTCCATCTGCCCCACCATCTTAGTGTTCATGAGCCTCCTGGTACCTTGAGGTATGTAGAAAAAACATTTAAAGCTGTGCCTATGTCTGAATCGTTGAATCTCTCTGAATTGAATCGGAGTCTTCCAATTTGATTCAAAGAGATTAATGTATCTCCAGTTTTGATTCAGATTCAGAGATTCAGCAGCCGAATCGGATCGAATTTCCTCCGAACTGAATCAGCGACCGAAGCTTCGCACAGCCCTATGATGTATGTTAAATGGTTGCAAGTTAACACAGTATGTGAAAGCAGCACTTCAAGAAGCCATCACCTTTGGAGGCAGTGTTAGGAACTGCATGGTAGATCATTCATCCCGAATGAGTACATTCAGCTTCTAACTTAGTTAAAATGAAATCTGCAAATACTGAAGTTAAATACTTGTGAAATCTCAGATACCGTGGTGATGGGTATGGAACAAAGAAAGAGCTCTAACATCAGGAGTTACTGGAGTAGGAGTTCCCTGGAATCTCTGCACAACAAATGTTATGATATCTCCAAATTTGGAAACCAATAAAACAAGGGTATCAGATAGCCACACCATCTCCAGAGGTTAAATTATGTTCTGCCAATAGATACAGATTTGCTTTTGATATTAGCAGGTTTTGAAGGAGTTCCTGAAAAATAGAGGAATTCAGTAGCATGCACAACCTGCTATTTTCAGCCTCTACCTCCACCTAATTTTCCTGTTTTTTCATTATCTATTTGGTGCTGAATAAATAAGCCAATTCCATTTGTTTCTTTTCTCTATTGCTTGATTTCTAACCATTTAGTCACTGTGATGCCTGGAATGTGAATTAATTCTTACTTTTCTTTCCTATGGGCTAGTGAGATTGTTTCTTCAAGCATGACATGTGCACATCACATCAGCATCATTGCTTAAAAGTTCTTTTTTGAAGCCTGGGCATTTGGCAGGAAGGCAGTCTAAATCTTAAGCACCATACAGTTGTGGGAAAGGATGGAGAAAAGACAATATTTTACTCTGGGACCATTATATAAGTGCTTTAAATAGAATTTTCTTTCTGGATGATGGAGGACATGCAGGGCAAAGCCACAGAAAACTGGTGACACCATACATCCCCTAAGAAAGGAATAATTTCAGACAGCTCTCAGAGTAAACATTTCATAGAGCAGTCTTGGGATCTATGGCAGAATTTGAGATGACCTCTTTAGTGATGGAACTTTTACAACAATGGGAAATGGCTCTGGGTAATAAAATTGAAAGATGCTTACTTCTCTTTTCCCATATAACATACACAGGCATTCTTGATTGCACTCTAGGCTGGAAGTAATGTTTCAATATAAAGCTCTCCAGTTGTGTGCCAAGAATGTTTTCCTAAATGATAGGTCTGATACGCAAGTCAAGAGAGGGGCAAAACAAAGTCTTTGCGACTGGACACAACATGCGTTATTTACAGGCAAGTGATAAAACAGTTGTAAATGTGGTAAAATGACATCAAAGATAAGGAGGAAACACACATGATATACATAGTGAGTCTGAGATGCATAAAATAATGCATTTTTATTGGCCCATCTTTATTCTTTGGCTTAAATCAGATTTAGGCAACCTAATTGGAGGATCAGGGGCAGAAATATCTCAAGAAGCAGGATAGTTAAACACTGAATTGTGGTATCATAAATTAATTATTCTAGGGAGAGAAGGTCTATGGCTGTAAGAACCATTTACAGACAAACTGGTACACATTCATGGTACTCAGGACACAGAAACATACTGATTAGGGTTGTGCGAAGCTTCAGACCCTGATTCAGTTTGGCAGAGATTGAGCCCTATTCGGTGGCTGAATCTCTGAATCTGAATCGAATCAAAGGAGGACCCTTTAATCTCTCTGAATCGAATCAGAACCCCCCGAATCAATCTGGAGAAATTTGGAAAGATTCAGCAATTTAGACACAGACACAGCTTTAAATGTTTTTTCTACATATCTCTAGGTAGCAGGCGGCTCGTGAATGCTGTGGTGCTGGGGCACATGGAGTGTCCCACAGAAGTGCAAGGAGCTCCCCAGCGTGCTCAGCAGCAAACCCAGAAGTGGATCAGAAGCACTTCTGGTCCACTTCCAGGTCCACCGGGGAGTGCATAGGGCCCCCCCATGTCTCCCCAGCTCGGCGACTGGTGCCTCCTGGCGGGGGGGGGGGGGGCACCCGGGGTGCCCCCATGGGCAATCACTGAGCTGAGGGGTGTGGGGGAGGGAGCTGCCCAATGGACCTGGAAGTGGACCAGAAGTACTTCCAATCCACTTCTGGGCTTGCCGCTGAGCATGTGGAGCCCCCTTCCCCCCCCTCCTCCCACTCTCCTATGGGATGCTCCATCTGCCCCAGCATCCCAGCATTCACAAGCCATTCTGGTACCTCAAGGCACACAGAAAAAACTTTTAAAGCTATGTCTGTGTCTGAATTACTGATTCTCCAAATCAACATCAAATCTTCAGATTCGGATTCAGCTGAATCAAATTGGGAACAGTGATCCAAATCAACAAATTGAATCACTGGTCAGGCCAAATCCAAATCAAATAGAGCCTGTTCTGCACACCCCTAACACTAATAGAGAAACAGAGCTTTATCAAAGTGCTACTACTTTAAGTTTGAATTGATTGAATGTAGCAGTGATCCTTTTATCCCAAACCACAAAAAAAGATCTTTCCTTCAATTCTAACCTCATTTGTTAATTGCTATTAATTTTATTTCTCTGGAGTTTATTGTAGTACCATTAATCTTGATGAACTAGTTTGATATCACTGATGACATGTCCATTAGATTTTCACTGGGCTGCAGAATTCCTTTCCTGGATCATTATTTTAAAATGCTTCTATAGCTCTATTTCAGATAATTACACATGAAGAGAGCAGAAAATAAGAGATGAGACTGACTGGGGTAAATATCTCGGCATGTGCTAGGCAGCTGAAGGAAGATGAAATAAAACACAGTCAAGTAAATATAAGCTTCCCTTTGAATCTTGCTTCCACTGATATGCACACACATATATAACTAATAGTTGGATCTGTTTATTAATATGTAATGCATGTCTACATACATTTAAAAATCACATTATTTGCACCCACAAGGAAGAATTTAATCAAAACTGCATTGCAGTTATTAGAACTTCACTATCTTAAATATATTATACAGAGATTGCTTTGTACTTAAAATGCCTTACAACTGTCAACAGGTTCAGTAGAAACTAGAATTGTTTGACTAGAAAAACATATAAAAAATAAATAAATGTAGAAAATATATTTTCTAGATTGTAAAGACCGTGCCTTAATTTTTCAAGCTTTTCTTTCAAATCTTCTTCATAATGTATTTAGTTCATTCATTCCTACAAAGAAATCTAGGAGAAAACAAGTGCTTTCAGCTTGTTCTTACCTACTTCCCTGTGTCAGATTATTTACCCTATCTTATTGTCTATGGGTAATTCAAAAAAGGAAAAATAAATGGTAACATAAACACCCAGTAAATGTGAAACATTATTATCATCATAACAATTACATGTTCTTGAACAGTCATTAGGGCTTGTGACAGAAATTATACATATACCAGTATAAGTGATGGTAAAACAGGTTCAAATCTGTAACACAACAGTTCAGTGCACATAAACTGCTCTCAAAATGGCTGAAACTGGTTTAAGAAAATGCTGGATGGATGTAGTAGCAGACTTCACTGATTTAGGTTAATTCAGTTTAATGAAATTCTGTCCCAGATCCCACCAGATTTAAGTTAACTCACAGTGCCCCTGTATCCCAGGATACTTTGCACCTCCCCTGAACCCCCCACCCACCACAGGGTGGGCAGGCTAGCCTTGGCTCAAGCTGTGTGCTCCAGCCGAGCAAGGAGGCCTACTCTAGTGGCTCCCAAGTTCTGGCCTGAGTCACTGCAGGCATGTGGCTGCATCTGGAATCAAAAGTGAATCGCTCTTCACTTGTTTTTTGGTTCAATCTACACAGCGTAGACTAACCTGCAAAGATTGAATCGATTCAGCCTTGGGCTTTTTGATTGTCTGTACTTAGCCTACAGTTGCCATTGCATTAGAGCAATGCATGATCTGCCAAAGAAACTCGAGCATAGCTCTGTCTAAAACTGTCCAAGTCATTGTCAGAGGAGTAGCTGAAAAGTTTATTTTAGTTTCTGTCCAGCATAGCACTTAAGCAAGTGCTTATCTTTAAGCGCACAAACGATCCCAGCAAAGACAGAACTGGTCAGTTGTGCACTCTGGGTAGCATGCGGCAGCCCAGTGTCTTCTAGAAAATGGTTAATTAGATTAAAGCATTTTACAGTAGTGGAACTTGTCACAAAGTTAAGCAAATACTTAAGAACTTTGCTGGATCATGGCACACAGAAATGGGACAGGACCCTTTTGTCATAGTACCACTGTAAGGAAGATAAATTTAATAGCATCAATCTGTTTACTGGAGCCCTACTAGTTCTGCTGCTGCCTTGCTCACTATGTTTTGTTTATTGAGATATTGTGCCAGCTACTGGGGCTAACCAATTTTCTAGCAGCAAGAATCAAAGGGCGATACTGACAGTGAGTCCAGCAAAAGTCATCACAAATTGAATTTTAAATTGTATTATAGCTGTTCACTTCTAAAAGCAGTTGCCACAGTTCACAGGAGGAGGGTCATTCGGTGCTGATTTCTAATGATGATATTCCTTCTCACAAGAGAACAAGTCCTGTCTCTCAGATTCAAGAAGTTTGCTGATATCAGAGAAACAGTTCTACAGAGAGGGTTCAAAGCAAAACTAAACTGTACCTCAAGGTCAGTATTTACTTCTGCATCTAATTATAGGGAAGAATTCAGAGTGACTGCCTTTATAAGTACCAATTTATTTAGTCTGCGACATCAACGTGTTTCTTTCTGTAAAAAGCAAAGGTTAAAATTAATGAATCCAGGTGTTTTGTTTTATTATCTCCATAAGCTACCAAGCAAAAGCAGAAGAAACTTTGTACAGAGGCAGTGAATAAAAATAAACGAGGGCCCTGACTGAGCACAATATTTTTGCACTCAAACTTTGGGGGGTAGTCTTAAGTGTGCATTATAGTTGGCACATGCTTCGATATTTCATTGAACACAGGCCTGTATTAGTGTTGTTCAGATATGGCCCATTTCAAACAGCACTGTAGTTTAAAATGAGGGTCAATTTTATTAACTGATCTACAGCTGCTCCTTCACTATACTTTCTGATAGTCTTTCCTCGGTGTATACAACATAGACACTACAGGGAACTCCATAACAAGCTACATAGACAGCATACTAATGCAGCAATTCACTGCACTGAAAGAGAATTCCAACCAAAGAGTTATTTGTCTATACATACCTGGGAAAATCAAGGAAAGTGACATCTTCACTGAGGCAAATAATGTTCAAAACATACCGAACCATGTAAATCACTTTAGGACAGCACATGTTGATTTTCATGAATAGCCTGTGAACTGACAGCTAGATTATTCACAACACTAGCAGGCATGCAAAAATTCTCTTTTTCCTGTATATGCATTCCTGACGAAATCTTCTTATTTAACACAGTCAAGTTAGTGAAAGTAAGTAACCAAGCAGAAAGGAACAAGATTAAAGACATTTTCTGGCACTACATACTTAACTGACATGCATATCTACCAAACCTGTACAATCCTGACGGGAACTGCTGTTGAAATATGTTATTTTGGGCCAGTCTGGCATAGAGGAAGCCAACAGTACTTGGCAATTCAAAATATCCAATCAACCTTCTCCCTATGTTTTAAGGGATATAAAAGCTACTGTAAGAAATCAGATGCCAGAGACAACTGCCTACCAACCCTCGTATATATTTTTCATTTAAAATTCTTCTTCTAATGTAGGATCAAAACTGACTTCCATTTAAAAGAGCATATAGTAGTTTCTTCTGATGTATCTGACAGACTGATAGGTGATTATTAGCAGCAGAATTACTATCACTGCCCTGCAGTTATGCTTGTTAAAAAGAAATATGGAATAAAGTTAGAAGTCTAGTGGGAGTTTCTAGAAAGAGCTATATATGTATCTCTGGTGCATGAAATGTACTGTAGGTGTTATATGTACAATGCATCAATACATGTAGCTGCTTAAAGTAAGGGTCTGTTCTGAGAAACAACTCTGTAATTGCTTTATTTATCAATACCACTGCCATATCAAAAAATGTTCAGTTTTAAAGATTTTTAAAGAAGAGTTTGTTTTTCTAAGTATCAGACAGAGTAGCTCACCCTGACATCATAGAATTATAGAACTGGAGAACCAGAAGGGACCTGTAAGATCATCAAGTCCAGTCCCCTGACATAGGCAGGAAGTTATTGGGCTCAGGCAAGCTTGAAAAAATGCCTGTCCAGCCTCTGCTTGAACACCTCCAAGGATGGTGACCGCACCACCTCCGCTGGGAAGGTTTCAGGTTCTCATTACCCTTATAAAGAAGTTCTTCCTTATATCTAGCCTGCATTTACCCTCTATAAACTTATGTCCCCTGGTCCTCATGCTCCCTTGGGGGGCTTTACTGAAGAGTTGCTACCCTATATCCTGGTGCTCACCTTTAATGCACTTGCAAGCGGCTACCAAGTCACCTCTCAGCCTTCTCTTACTCAGACTGAATAGGCCCATTTCCCGGAGTCTCTCCTCGTAGCACCTATCCTCCATGCCCTTGACCATGCGGGTAGCTCTTCTTTGTATCCTCTCAAGATTATCCATGTCCTTCTTGAAGTGTGGCGCCCAGAACTGGACACAGTACTCCAGCTGAGGCCTCAGCAGTGATGAATAGAGAGGGAGAAGCATTTCCCTGGATCTATTGGACACACAATGGCTGGTGCTGAACATTTTCTATTTGCTTTCCTGGTGACCTCATTGCACTGTTGGTTCATATTCATCTTCCAGTTGATCGTAGCCCCCAGGTCTGGTTCAGATGCTGTGCCAGCCAGTGGACCACCACCCACCATGTAGTTGTGGTGAGGGTGAAGGGCCTTACACTTATCCCTGTTAAACCTCATCTGATTCCAGTTTGCCCATGAGTCCAGTCTGTCAAGCTCATCTTGGATCCTGACCCTATCCTCCTGTGTGCCCATGGTTCCCCACAGATTGGTATCATCCGCAAACTTAATAATTGAGCTTTCCATCCCCTCAATCCAAGTCATTAATGAATATATTAAAGAGCACAGGTCCAAGCACCAATCCCTGGGGGACACCACTGAATATGGCCCTCCAGGATGAGGCCATCCCATCAATTATTACCCTCTGGGAGTGGCCTCTAAGCTAATTGTCCAGCCACCACACTGTGGACTGGTCAAGTCCAGTACCCTTGAGTTTGTCTGAGAGAATCCTGTGGGAAATGGAATCAAAGGTTTTACTGAAGTCTAAGTAAATCATGTCTACCTCGTGTCCCTCATCCACACGGCTAGTTACCTGGTCATAGAAGGACACCAGGTACGTGTAAGAAAGTCAAATTGGATTCTTCCTTATTAATACATCTTCACCCATAAGATTCTGAAGGCAAAATCCTAGCTTTGGTTAAACGAATGGACATTAACTGTCTTAAGGGTATACCTTAGACAACATGTGAACATCCTACTTCTATTAATAGTTTGTACATGTATGCTGGATTAGCTTTGTTACCACACCTTGGTACAGCACTGTTTTGACAGTAGACAGAAATGAATAGATTGTATCTTTGTCTCTCAGCTTTGTTCACTCTGCAGAGCTAACTGGAATCGAAAAAATACAAATATATTTTGATCATTAGCAGCAGCAGATATTATGCTGAAAAGGCAGGCCTATAAGTAAGATGATATTTTCACATACTCACCTTTTTAGAACAGAATCAAATGGCAGACCCCACTAGCTTGACCTTTTAAAAAGCTTCTTAAATAATAGGCTATCCATATCTATTCTTTATCCTTGACAATACAAGTTTTTACTTCCCCCCTCCATGCCTTTTATAGTCCAATAAATAATGGCCAAGAGCTGTAGGAAGTTGAGGCCATCAAAATACAAATACCAAGAGAACCAAATTATAGCATTTGCCTTTTTCCATTGACCCTGTCAGACATTATACACCTAGTGAGTCATACACTGATTAAAAGTAACAGGAACAGAAAATTACATTCAATTAAATCATTTTTCTTCTGATGTATTATAGGAACCAGGACACAATGACAGAGTTTCATTTTCACTGAAGACTGCTTTGCATAGCCTTTAATGCCATTGTAAAAGAATCTGCATAGTTCTTCGAGACAAAAATTGAAGGTGGCATTTTTCTTTGTATAAATTCCACCCAAATGACATTGCTCATACGGTATGTACTGCATTGAACCCAAAGTTGTAATAATGCTTAGTGATAATATAGTCCTAAATAGTTCTGTGATAGATGCAAGTTCTGATAGGGTGCTTTGCCACTTAAAAATTAGGCACCACAGCTAGAGGGGAATGTGTCTCCTCATTCCCTTCTCTGGAGCTTAGGCAATTGATTCAAGTCTGCAAGGGGAATATCTCCCTTCCCTTGCCCCTGGAGTCCTGAAGACATTCCTGTAGGTAGTAGTTGCCTATAAATATACTTTGAAAGAAACTTATAAAATGTGCACATAGAAAGATATGCCCTCTACGTTTTTTAAATAAAGTAGTTAAAGCACTCATCCGTGAAAAGAAAGACTTGAATTCCAGGCCTACCACAGCCTGGCTACATCTCCACTAGCCGCTGACTGCACAGTTGTCACTCCACAGTTATTTAGTAGTTGCATACACTAAATGACTGCACAGTAACCAAAGTTACTGATATCAGTAGTGACCCCAAATGACTTCTTGATGACACTGATGGCACAGTAGCTCATTACTACTGCACAGTAATGTCGCATCACGCTTCTTGCCATATGATGCTACTGCGCCTGCTGTGCAGTCAGCATCTTATGTATACACAGCCCCTAAGAATACCTTAAGTATCAGGACATCAACTAAGCTGAGTGAGGGCAACTTTCCCCATCCCTGTTAAAGATGTGGCACTGTAGAACAAACAATGCAAGATTTCTGAGCCTATGAAGTCAAGTGAAAGGGAAATGACTCTGTAGTGTAGAGGTCAGGGCATTTATCTAGGGAGGGTGAGTCCTGTGTTCAAGTCCTTGGGTTGTTCATGGTTTTGACATTAAGAGTTACTGGACTAGAATCAAAAATAATCCTGAAGTAGGGTTTGGAACTCAGGAATTCCCCTTTACAACTGAGTCCTCTAACCACTAGCATAAAAAGTTGTGCTCCTTCTCCTCTTGGCCCCAAGGCTTTTCATGTCTGGATTCCCACAGGAGTGGACAGTGCCTCGTTCAGTCTAGCTGCAGCCCATTGGTTAGGGCACTCAATATACAATCTTGGAAATGTAATTTGAATTCCCTCAAGTTGAGGCAGGTCTATAAACTAGGTCTCCTACTTCCTGAGTGAGTGCTATAATCTCTAGGCTATTACATAAAAGACAGACACTATCTCCATCCATGTTTTTGAATGAAAGTAGCCATGCCTTCCATGGTTTGTGCTGACCACAATGCTATCTGTGTGTGTCAGAAATGTTCTCTGCACCAGATCAGAGATCAGGGATCTACAGGCAACTTGTGGGCCACCTGCCTACTTCTGAATCCAAATGGCTTAGGCAGGAGCTAGACACTTGTTGCTCAGACTTGGGCAATTCTGGACAGTTTAGGCATCTTCAAAGTTAAGTAGCCACTTGGCAGGGGTTTTTTGTTGATTTTATTAATTTCAGTTTTGGACTTAGGTGCCTAAAGTTTTCCTAAAGCCTGATTTAAGTGCTTAACATCTTCATGTGATCTGATCCTGAATGCTTTTTGCAATGCACATAATTATCAGTCTCCTGAAGAGGTCACTCTGTAGAGTATTTCTCAAAAGAGTAGCAGGCACATTTACAGACAACAGAAAGTCTGTTTAGCCTTATTGAACATAAAAAATATATAGAAACACTGGGCCAAGTTTACTGGCTACAAGTCACCCTAACTCCAATGACTTTACCTCATTGTTGCTTACTCTGATACCAAAGTTAGCAGTCTGGGAACTAGTTGAGGCTCCATTAGAAGTCATAAGTTTGAGATGTATCTGAAAATAGAAGACCTCAGCCGAGAACTAATTTTATTTTCTGAGAATTGAGAGAACCATAATCATCTGAGCTATATTTAAATTATAAGACTGCAAAAGAAATGAAGTTCTGAATAACTAAATAGGAGAAGCATTGATGTAGTCCTTTTGATCCTGGGATCACAAGCTCTTTACAAACAGTGTCAGGTCTCAGATACTTTCAGTGGGTGTTTACAGACACTTCTGTGCACTCCTATAACCTAAATGCTACTTCTTGAAAGACCAAACTTTGAAAGACTATAACTATTATAACTCTCAGACACCTTACCCTTGTATTACATGCCCTTCCCAAAAGGCTTTCCCCATATAACTATTACAGTCTCCTCTGCTCACAGACTATAGTCCCGGTATGAATGAGGCTTTACCAGGTTGAATGATGAGCGAGATCTTCCCAAGACTTCGGGTCAATGTTGAAATGTTTCAAGGATGACTTGTGGGAGTCCTTGAAACATTTCTTCTGGCCTTACTGAGAGAGCTTTCCCTCCTTTAGCTTGCTGTAGAAGAACTTTGGCAGTTGCTTATCTGACATCTTGGTGACATAGCCTACACATCTCATCTGTGATTTCATCAGCGGAGTGTGGATGCTTGAAACTCCTGCCCATGTGAGAACCTCAGTATCTGGGACCTTGTCTTGCCATCTTATCTTCATCAGTTTTCTCAGATAGTCCATGTGAAAGTGGTTCAACTTCATAGCATGCTGTCTGCATATGGTCCAGGTTTTGCATGTATGTATCAGGCTTGGTAACCCAATGGCTTTCTAGACCTTCAGGTTTGTTTGTTGACTGATGCCTCTACACTCCCACACATTTGCACATAGTCTACCAAAGGCCATGCTTTCTTTGGCAATTCTGGCATTGGTTTCATCATCGACGTGAACTGCATATGACAGTGTACCACCAAGATAGGTGAACTTGTCCACTGCCTGGAGGGTCTGGTCATTAACTGTGATGGTAGGCTCTACATAAGGCTTTCCTGATGCAGGCTGGTACATCACTTCTGTCGTCTTAATGTTGATTGTGAGACCAACGTTTTCACAAGCTGAAGAGAAATGGTCCATAGTCTGCTGCATGTCAGACTCAGATTTGGCATTCAGGGAAGTCATCATCCAACAGAAGATCATGAACAGTCACTTCCTGTAACTTCTTCTTTGCCTGTAGTTGTCTCAAATTGAAGATCTTGCCATCAGTCTGGTATCTGATGTCAATCCCAATGTCACAGTCTTGAATGGCATTTGTAAGCATGACAGACAACATCATATTGAAGAGGGTTGGGGCCAAAACACAGCCCTCCTTTACTCCACTGGTGACTGCGAATTGTTCAGAAGATTCATCATCATTCATAACGTGAATGAGAATGTCATCATGAAATTGCTGACCTATTGTGATAAATTTCTCCGGGCAACTGAAGTTTGCCATGAACTTCCGAAGGGCCTCCTGACTGACTGTATCAAATGCTTTTTTCAGGTCAGTGAAAGTCATGTACAGATTGAAGTTCTGTTCCTGGCATTTCTCCTGGAGTTACAAGCTGAAAACATCATGTCTATGGTCCCATGTCATTTCCTGAAGCCACACCGACTTTCAAGCAGGAACCCTAGTTCAATGTGTTGCACAAGACAATTCAGCATAATTCTGGTGAGGATTTTGCTAGCTATTGACAGCAAGGAGATGCCCTGATGGTTGTCACAGGGTTATCTATTGCCTTTCTGCCTGTACCAGTGGACAATGGGTGCATTCCTGGGGCATAGTTATTTGAGTCTACATTGACTGAAAGGTTTCAGTCAGTTTCAGAGCCACGTGTCAGCCTCTGGACTTGTAGACTTCTGGACTTGTTATCTGCTCCAGGTGCTTTCCCATATATCTCACAACAGCAGCACGGCCACTGTTGATCAAGCAACCCAAAGCGGCATCTCTTGCTCAGCGTGCAACAGATGGTTCAAAGCACAAATTAGCCTGATCAGCCATTTATGTGCTTAAAGAAACCAAACCAACCAGTGATGTCATGGCCATCTTTGAATTTAAAGGACAAATAACAACAACAACAGCCCCAGTCACACAGATGAAGAAGCCACTTTTGTCTCTAATACTTGTTCTCTAAAGTAGGGAATGTGCTGTTTGGAACAAGTATGTTATCTTCCTGTTTTTACAGCTTCTAGGAAATCAGTCTCCAATACTGATTGGTGCTTCTGCATGTTAGTTGTATCATAATTAATAACAAATAACTTAAAACAAGTAATGGTTTCCATGCAATGTCAAGTAAATCACAATGATTATTTCTTGTTATAGGCAACTGATACATAGCTAATATTATGTTTTAAAGACATCCACTATCTTTTCTTTAAATATCTGTTAGCTTTTCCTCTACAAAAGTTCTCAGCCTAAATCTTTAGATATACTTACTTGTTTAAAAATAAAGCCTTTTCAGGCTGCACACACTCACTCAAACTGTCGTTCTTTTTTCCAGCATCTCTGCTTTGCTTCCTCATAGGCTTTTCTATAGACTTCCCCAAGGGGATCTTTCCTAAGTCTTAAAACAAAACAAGACAAAAATCCTTCCCAGAATATGCCCAACTGGGGAATGTTCCCTGCTTCTTCAGAAAGTAATCAAACTGCAAAATCCTTGAGATAATTAATGCTTCCAAGGCTTAGCCAGTTATTCTTAATTAAACAGTCCTTCTGTGGGAGATCTCTTCTTACAGCAAGACACTCTTTGGAAAGTACAGAAGGACCAAACTCTTAAAATGCGGTGCATATAAACAAGGAGCAAAAACAAAGTTCATTTACCTTTGTTGCTTTCTAAAAAAAATACAGTAAGGCCACAACTCTCTTGCAAACTGCAGTGTAGACCAAAAATTTGTTCTTAAAATTATTTTAAAATATCATGTTGATAAAATAAATTGACTCCAATAATGATTTAGCCACCTCAGATGTCCTTATGAAGCAACTAATTTAATATTGTAGGGCGCATTACAGTTTCATTGAAGCTGGAAAGTGACTTACATCTGTATTGACAAAGAAGTGTTTCAAAGGCTGTTGAATAAGAAAGGATAAAATTATATGGAAGGTAATAAGCAAACTCCATACACTTTAAGTAATAGAACATATTTAAACTCAAATTTTGAATCAATCAGTTCATTCTACAATTTGGGGCCTGCTGGTTATGTATTTGATAAGTGAAGTCATCTGTGAAATACGTCTATATTCTATTATGCTATATATGACAGTCCTGCCGTGGGTTTTTTTCTTGCAAATAATTGTGTGCGCAGTTGAAAATATTGTGAAGGCAAAAGTAAAAAGCATTAAAATATTACCACTAAAGGAAGCTTTTCCAGTCTTCCTCCTCTATGATTTGCAGTAAGTCAGCTATCCAAAGTGAAGACTTCTAATATATTCTACACTTGCTTGGTATGTTGAACTTCACATCAATGGAGGTTCAGGCTTTAAAATGAATGTAAAATATACAAAGAGAGATCTGCAGTATGGATAAGAGAGCTGCAGCAAGGCTTGGAGAAGAGAATTTTGCCTCAAGGATAACAGAAAAAAGAAGAAAATATATGTAAAGTTCAGAACAGATGTTAGAAAGCTTATCAGGAGATTATACCAGTGAAATAGCCTAGCATACAATGCATTCCTACATCTTGTAAGATGCTTAGTAAGAGGCACCATCAACCAAGTACTAGCAGAGAGGGGAAGTATCCTTTGTTATTTCTATTTTTCACAACTATGAAACCTGCCTTGGCTCAGGGCTTCTGGTACTCAGTTAAGATGCCACTCCTTCGTTAAATTCTTAGATTCAGGCCCATTTTACTTCTCTTCTACCATTTCAACACTGGTTTTGTCAATGATGATTTCACCAACATACGACAAAAGACAATTGGGGCTCTTCGGTTCTTTTCCTCTTCCCAATAGGCAACTTTTCCACTCTGGAACAATCATCCTGCCTTCCGAAATAACCACAAAAAAGATGGAAAGGACGTGGAATCACAGACTTCCCTTCCTTCTACATCGGCCGTTTTGTTGCACAGCCACTGACAGGAGACCCTGTGCTATGTGGACCTCTACAGAACCCCCGCCTCTTTTTTTTCTCTCATTAAATACACATTGGATCTTAATCACAATTTGAAAACTGAGAAATGATGGTGATTGTAGAAACACATAGATAGATATTTACATTCACCCAACATTTACAAACTAGTAGCAATTCTTGTTTCATTACGCACAATTCAATTATTCTAATTTCTTTTCCTATTATAAGAAACATTGGCCTTTAATAGAGCTGTTCAAATATTTTCCACCAAAATGTTGACATAACATTGGCTTTTTCTTGTTTTACTTTTTTTTATCTTTTTCTGTGGAAGGTGCCTTTTCTCACAATTTGATTTAAAACAAACAAACTAACTAACTGTTTTTCAGCTTTCTACCAGACAAAGGTGATTTTTTTTTCTCATGAAAAATTTCAGTGAAAGGGTTTGTCAGGGTTCCCCCCCGCATTTACATCTCCCTGTAAATTTTCTGGCCAGGTGAAGTATGTAACTATTTTAGATGCCAAAATCTTAGGAGCGTGTACCATGTCTATACACTAGGACCAAGGGCAAAATCAATCTTAGTGGGATCTTTAGGTACTGCCATTTACATGAATAAAAACAAATAACTAATTTGCCTAATTTGCTGCTCTTGGCATTTCAGTATTACATAACCACTGATTTATACTGCCTCTTTAATATATCAATGGTACAGTCATGAAGAAACAGTATCCAAGAGCTTTACTTGTATTTTATTAAACAAAATTTATATCAGAATAAATGTGAACTCTGTGCATTGAATGTCTCAGATACCAGCAATTACAGCAATCCCATCAGCTTACAAGTGAAGTAACATTGGTTAGGTTTTTTTCAACTATGGCTTATACAGTTCTGCTTATTTAATAGCTTGCTTTAAGTTTTAACCTCCAATTTACTTTATTCTACTTTCCTTTCAAAGGTCAGCTGGTCAATTTAGCCTGAAGTTTCAAAGTCCTCTTGGTTTATTTGCTGATCTTAGGCTTTACATAGCAGCACCTGCGAGTAACACTTTGTTCATCTCCACTGGGCTAGGCAATTCCATCACATCCTGGCAGAGTGGGATCTGGCTGTGGCCACTTTTTCATCACTTTTTGGCCAGATGACAGCAGTGTATCCAGTGGGTTATGAAGCCTTCAGTAGATAGGAAACTCTGTCTAACACAGAAGACTGTAGCACATCAGACCTGTCCTCTGCTCTCAACACTCATGTAGTGTATTGATGCCCAAGGTCAGGGTTAAACATTATGCAGCCTGGTCTTAGCCTACCTAAAAAAAACACCTACAATCTAGCATTAAAAAAATGGCATCATAGACTTTATAACAAGGGTAAATTTCTTCTGGGTGGAACACCGTGCTTTCTAGGGAGCCCATTGAAGACTGCAGGGTGAATTCCCAGCACAACTGAGGACCATTGCAAAGCTCAGCATCTTCCACTCCAAATGCCAGACATTTCTTTGAGCTTGCCTTATCTAAACAATATAGCAATACGCACATTAAAGAAACTAACTACTTAGACAAAAGTGTCAAAACAAGATACTTCAGTGAATACATGTCTCCCCTGGGGGCAGAATGAGAGAATAAACAACATGGGACAGATGTTAGTCATGTAACTTAACACACTACTGCAAAGCAAGCAGGTATTATAGAAAAAGCATACAGAAATAAAAGGAATACAACAGACTTTTCCCTTAGCATTCTTGGCAGTCCAAGATTTGAGGTTATTCTTGAAATAGTGCCAGTTGACAGAACCTGGCCTCCAGGTATTTACCATCTTGGGCAAGAGGGAAAAGACTTCACGAATAAGGGCCACAGGGTCACAGTGCAAAAGCTTCAAGGTGCCTGGCTGCAGCAGAAGGATGTAATATTGTCCATCATTTGAATCACAATTGCCCTACCATTAATCATGTTTTATATACATTAATACTTATCATGAATTATAAGCATGTGTTGGTAAGATAAAACTTAAGAAACAGATCCTGTACTAATCACTCATGCTTTCCTTCTATCCTCTACCTAGTCTTAACCTAAACCCAAAATTTTTCAGGGGAGACTCCCTCAAGGTAGCAGGGCACTGGGGTCCAGGCAGTAGTAGCTTTCAAGGTAGCAGGGCACTGGGGTCCAGGCAGTTGTGGCTGGGAAGAAACCTCTAGGGAGATCCAGCCAGTGACTCCTGATGACAGAAGCTATTGCAGAAGTAACCAAAGTAGGGACCTTTGGGCACTGCTATTTTGACTGGACTTCTTCAAGCTTGTGCAGATTGGCTTTCTTCTCCAGCTCCTTTATTCCTTCCCTTCACCTCAGTTTCACTTCACACCCATTCTTCTTCTCTTTTCCCTTTCCTCTCTTGCCTCACTACTAACTCCCTTTATTTTTCTTACCATTTACTGAACCTATCCTAGGTAACACTCTATGCCCCAAGTCATGGAACTAACATGATGTTCCCTCTGTGTGTTATCTCTCTGCTCCCACCTTGTCTTTGTCTATTGAGATTGTATCTTATTTGTACAGAGCCTCATGTAACGGGAGCTTATTATTGGTTGTCAACTTGATGCAACTTTAATGAACATAATAACAATCATAATATGTTCCGTCAACTACAGTGGGATTTGGCCTGAGTCGAGGTTCTAGAATCAACCATTCTAGTTCATCTGTAATTTGAGTCACACAAGAAATCAGACGTGTTTTCCCTCATCTTCCATAAATGCAGTGTTTGTCTCTAAAGTGTGCCAATAATATATCATTATAGCATCTTATCTATCATATTTCCACATATGCTTTATTCATAAGACTATACGACACTTATGTTCTTCACAATAAACAAAATAAGTTTCACTGACATCCCAAAATAAGACAATTTACAACAGAGTTGCTGCACTGTCTCCTGACATCACAGCAATTTAACTGTAAAATAAAATTAAAAAGAAAACAGTTTCGAGATAAGTCAGATGGCACTCTCTGCAAGAAAATTAACATTTGGGATTTGAACCCTGCCTAATAGTTGACATTTTCTATTCAAGCATTTGTTGAAAGTTCAGATTTCTGGATACCAAAGAATTCAGTTTTGAATTAAAACAGGATCCCTGGAGACTTTAATAGTGCAGTTCTCATCGTGTAGAGTCTCTGAACAAAGTCAGCTTTTATCAGCAATAATTGAAGTTGCAAAAATCAAGAACAGAACTGATGTGGCTGCACACTGTGAAACCATTCAGTGAGAGCACAAATACTTTGCACTGTAATTAGGTAGCTAACCATGGTTTCAAAAAGACTGTATTCTTTCCTACCACCTCTGCATACAATCCAAAGAACTACACACACACACACACACACACACACACACACACACACACACACACTCGCGCGCGCTTGTTGCTGACTATTTACTTAAAGGTCTACCAAATGAAGTGTTCTGTTTTGTTTGGCAATACTATGCATAGAAAATCACAGCTCTGTACCTAGCCATACATGTCCTAAGAGTGCCATTAAAAACAAAAAAACAAAAAACACGTGAAAAGGAAAAAAACAAACCCTTCCTGTATTGTCCAGCTCTGAGATAAAAATATTTCCAAGGTTCTACATTTGAGATTTTCATTAAGTAACTAACTTGTGATATTGAAAAAAATAACAAACATTCTAGAGGAATAGTTAAGAATCATTTAAAAGCAATTTTATTTTCCATCCAATAAGTGTCACTGCCTTTCTTATGCCACTTGAAAGCCACAGTTAAAATGAACATTTTTTTTTTTGCTTCATAGAATTGAGGTTTCCAAGAGAGATTTTTTTCTCCTACTTGGAGCAAGTTATCTGTTGCAAAAGCAGGAAGAAATGAGATACTATCAAAGGGAAGAAAAAAGAAATGTGTTTTCAAACAAAGCTCTACAGCAGAAGGATTACGAATATACTAATTTGACTTTAACTTATCTCTAAGTTTTTCTTGCACATAGAACTCAAAATATGTAGAGAAAACAAAACAGAATGTAAAATATGGACATATTTTAGTAGTTTTAGGAATTAAGTGTGCCAGCCATATGGTCCTGTTGGCACAGACACTCATCATTTTGCCTAGAATGACACAGTTCCTACATACAGACTTCTGCCAGTCAAGAAGCAAGAATGGGCAGTTCATTTGGTGTTATACTATGCTCTCCACCTCAGCACCCCCAAATTCCTCCCATGCAATTTCAGGAAGGTGTGGGTAGGCATTCATGAATATGCATCCCCTAATTTGCATAGTGGGAAGAAAGTAACTGAGTTATAATACACTGAAGTTAAAACATCCACCCACTATCTTCCTGTGCTCAGCTCTCTCCCCCTTCTCTCTCTCTCTGTATTTCAATTATAAGTTTGGTTACTCAAGCAGTCAGGGGTGTTACTGGGTGTTTCCATTAAGAGAAATGATGAAGTCAGGTGTTCCTTTGATACAAACCTGTTTATTTATAAAAATGGAAAAAGTATTTTGTCCTGAACGCAGGACTAATTTAGCAATGAACAGTGTCTTTGCTCACAAATCGGAGCCTCTCTCAGACAACACTTAGCCCAAAACTCTCTATCAAGGCTTTACCGAAAAAAGATGCTTCCAGGTCTTGTGCAGACTGTCTGGAGCTTCTTTGGGGCTTTTCGCTCATATTCTCTTGTTTTTAAAGATAAAAATTGAAGAATGGATCAGTCACTGGGCAGTTGCTACACTCGTGGCCCTTTTATTAAGAGTAAACACTACTAGTCCATACAGTGATGGAGTCCGGTAGTCTATGGAGTATATAAAGGCCCTACAGCCAGTTCCTTAATGTAACCCTACAAGTCTCTGACATCTCTTACCCTCACTACATTTGTATTCAGTGCCTCATGGACTACTCTTAGCAACAGCACATTAGTCCTGTCTGCACTGTCATTGCTGTCCTAGTTTACTCTGTCCACTTCTGCTTCCTTAAAAAGGCTGTGGAGCAGCCTGGGAAGGCAGCAAGTACATACCAAGAGAGGCATGGAGCAGTTCAGTCCAAAGTTTTCTGTTACACTTGGTTGCACTCAAACATTTTTTTTGTGGAAATCCTGACTTTGGCTAAGCACAATGAAGCCAAGTCACGTGTGCACAAAGATCAGGGGCAGCTCCAACTGTTCTGATGCCATGTCAGCTTGTCATTTAACCCATGCCTACACATATACTCATTTGCTCTTGCAAATTCCCTTTGGAGTTCTAGTAGTAATTGCATCTCTCCTCCATAGCTCTGCCACCCCTATTGTGCCATGTTTCCCTTTCTTATTGAGCAACCTTCCACTCAGCAGCTCCCATCACACACCAGCTACCTCTGATTATATCTGCAATGATTGAATCTGAACTACCAGGATCTTCTTTCCATGCTGCCTTCTCATCTCGGACTCTTTCCTCCTATTGGTACTTTAACATGGCTGCTCTCTGCACACTCAGATGCTCTATGGCCCTTGTCATCTTCGCTGCCTAAATCCTCTCTTGGGGCTGATTAAGTAACTGTAACTAAGTAACAGGAGATTCAGGAATCTACTCAGAATGCACTTCAAGTCAGGAGTCTCCCAGGGAAATTGGGCAACTTAATAAGCATGATATTTTCCCACTGAGCAGTTAGTAATACTCCCCACATCCCTACACCCAAAGTCAAATGAATCTCAATCTGTCCTTATATGATACGAGCGCAAACTATTCTTAATCTGTTCCATGAATTTAGTTCACACACACACACAAAAAGAATTGAGAGCTACAGAAAAAAAAATGACAGGGGATAGAAATTCACCTGAAATATGTTTTATGCTTGTTGTGAAAAGATGAGGGGGAACACTATTGCTTGGGGGATTGGTGCCAATCACTTGGCCTCTCGTCCTTCAAAATCCTTCATCAAAATACACTATGTGTCTTCAAAGACTAGAAAGATTTCTGCACTGGCCCAAGATCTTAGCACCTGGCTTTAAAGACAGCAAGGGAAACAAGTGTAAACCTCATTTATGTGAAAAAGGGGATTTGGGGGGTCTGAAAAGAGAATGTGGGGATAGCAATGTGTGTACTCTGTGATGGCCATCATGACCACAGTTCAGGAATGCAATTGCTAATTTCCAAATGAAAATGTATAATGAACTTTAAACAGATCTGTGGTGTTTATCTGCCACAGAGTGAAAGAAGCTGGCTGAGGCAAAGAGCCTATCTCTTTATTTAAGGACATAAGAAATGTTATATGGGATCAGGCTAAGGTTTTATCTAGCCCATTATCCTGTCTCAGGACTTCCTTCTCCTACATCCAAGAGGTCTTGGGCAAGGGCAGTCCCTGTCCACCTATGATGCCCAGCCCTTTAGAGCTTGCTGTAGGACCCTGGCCTCAGCTGGCACTCCCCACTCCACCACCTCAGCAAAATGGAGGTATCAAGGCATAGCCCATCACCACCAGTTCTACACACCTGTGCTCCACATGCTACACCATCCCACCCTCACTTCCTGTCCAGACACAAAGTGATGAGACACTCTCAATGAGGCAAGGGTCTCTGGTGGACCAGCCAGTATTCCACCCTATTTCCACAAACCACCAGGGACCTACATTGGCAGCTTCTGCACAGGATCACCCCCGTGGACATGTATCTGCCATAAAACAGTATAATGTACTTGTATGACCAATCTGCATGTTTTATGTAAAAACATCATTTCGAGCCAGGTTGGAAGGGTATATCTACACTGCATCTAGGGGAAGAGAATGCAGCAAAGTAGGCATACCCACATTAGCTGAATATTGAGATAACAAAGCACAGCATCATTTATTGATTAGCATCAGGTAACAGCTATCTTACAAGGGAAGTTTAGCTGAATGTTACTGGGAAGTCATTATTTATCCTAACTGTACTTTATACATTTCTATAAATCAGAGTGAAGCAAGCCATTGTGCCCAGTTATTTTCACTGATTTCTTGGATAATTTTTAAAAATACATGTATATGGTTTTCAGCATTGTATGCTTTTACATACAAATAGTCTCTAGAATGTTCTAAAAATTCTCTAGAAATTCAGCCAGAGACCTCCACTAGAGTCTAATATCCAAAACATTGCCCGCATTATATTATTAACTACACATGGTTGCCTGTATTTATTACTATAGTTTAGCTTATAGAAGAACAGATGGTTCCCCTGCGCTCCAGATCAAATACTGTCAACTACTTATTTGATCATCTGCATTGGGTTTGTGATTTAAATAATTGAGCTTTAGCATTTTGTGCTTCTTAAATCTGACCTGCTTCTTGCAGCTCTTTTGACTTGTGGCAATTGTTATTGGCTGATAGCCAGCAGCCTTTTACACTGACTTTCTGAGAGTAGTTAATTCAGCAATGAATTAAAAACAGATCCTCTGTGTTCCTTAGGATAGTGCATTCTAAATTCTGTTCTTCAAATAATTACTATAGGATGCAAGCACAATTAATAATTCAACCATTAACCTCAAGTGAAATATTTGTTTAGCTCATTTCACATTGTGCAGTTTCATAGCAAGTACACATGAGTGACTGTTTAGACAGTTCTTTAAAGTGCAAAGACATTTGCAATATAAATTATAGTATTTATAGATACACATAGCATGAAAATGGGCTTCCTGTCTCTCTGAACCATTTGTTTTTGAGCCAAGATTTGCTGCAAGATGATGGCATTGTACTGCGCTGGAATGAACGCAAACAACATCAGTTCATCTATTCCATTTACACATGGATGATATTGCATCACTGTTTGTTTAACTCAACCAAGAACATGGCCAGAAGTAAGCCACTGGATCCTTCAATCAATAGTCATAAGGAGGTAAGACAGGCAGATGGTTTCACGTGGGGTTTTTATTTATTTCTACCACTGAAGGAGGACATAACAAGAAGATTATTTAAATTCCTTCACTTTGCAAAGACAAAGAGTTGAGTGGGCTAATTGCCTGATTTTGATTTGCCATATAATGGATATTGACACATATACCAGATTTACCCAAATCCATGACAACTTCAGATTTAAGATGATCCTCACAAGAAATAGATTCTACCCGCGGGGTGGACGGGGAGGAGGGGGGCGAATGAGGTGAGGGGGCCAGGAGTGCTCCCTGGAGGACCCAGAAGTGGACTGGAAGTGCTTCTGGTCCACTTCCAGGTCTGCTGCCAAGTGCACTGGGGACCACCCCCCGCCGGTGCTCATGTAGGACGCTCCATCCACCCCACCATCACAGCATTTATGAGCCACCTGGTACCTTGAGGTATGTAGAAAAAAACACTTAAAGCTGTGTCTATGTCCGAATCATCGAATCTTTCCAAATCTATTTGGAGGGTTCTTATTTAGTTCAGAGATATTAAAGGGTCTCCTGATTTGATTTGGATTTGGCCACTGAATTGGGCCAGATCTCCACCAAATCGAATCAGAGACTGAAGCTTCACACAGCCCTACTTCCCCCCCCCACAACCTCCCCTGCAGCCAACCTGTCCCCTGACCCCTGACCCCTTGTCCCTTCTTCAACCTGCCTTCCCCGCCTTGTGCTTCTTCCCCCACCTCTGCTTTCCCACTCTCCTGCTCTGTCCTGCAGCCTGCCTCCCCCACTGACTGCAGCCATGTGACTAAGGGGATAGGAGCCAGCTGCAGGTCCCCACCATATCACCATGTTCTCCCTCGTACCCTCCACCAAATGAGCTGTTCCACCCTGGGGCATGCAGTGACTCAGCTTCAACTTCAGCCCCATGCCCAGGGCTGAAATCAGAGGTGAGTGACCACCTGTGCTGAGGCAGTACTTGAATCCAAGATAAGGCTCCCCACTCCCCCACCATTCTGACAGGAAAAATAAACCTCACCTTGGATTTAAGTAAATATGGTAATCAGTTTCCCAAGGGGAAAGGGATCAGCTGGATCCCAGCAAGATAGGCATCCAAATGTTTCTTAAAAGTGTCTAGAGTAGATGCTTGTAACACTTCTCAGGGGAGTCTATTCCAGGGCCTGGTGACTTGGACAATAAAGACATTTCTCCTATGTCCAGCCCAAAGTGATCTTGCAGGAGTTTGTGACCATTGGATCTTGTCTTCCCTAGGGGTGCCCTGGTAAACAGGTTTTCCCAGTTCCTGATGCACACGTATTATATACTTATAGGCTGCCACCAAGTCAACCCTGATCCTTCACTTCTCCAGGCTGAAGAGTCCCATGGCTCTCAGCCTCTCCTCATAATACCTGCTCTCTTGTCCTCTAATCATGCACGTGGCTCCCCTCTGGATTCTTTCAAGCTTTGTCGCATCCTTTCTAAATTGCGGAACCCAGAATTGGATGCAGTACTCCACCTGTGGCCTCACCAAGGCTGAGTGAAGTGGGAGAATGGTTCTTGCTTGAGATTCATTGGTACATGCAAGCCAGAGTTTTGTTTTCTTTGCTGGTTGTGGCATCACATTAGTGGCTTAGGTTCATCTCGTGGTCAATCATAACCTCCAAGTCTCTTTCAGTCATGGTGCTCGTAAGAGTAGCACTGCTGACCCTATATGTATGATGTGGGCTTTTTCTCTTGAGGTGGAGCACCTTGCATTTCTCCATGTTGAATGCTGTCAGGTTTTGATCCACCCACCTTGTGAACCTGTTGAAGTCAGCCTGAATCACCAGCCTACCCTCTAGTGTGACCATACTTCACCATAATTTAGTGTCATCAACGAACTTAGCAGGTCTGCTTCTGACACCAGGATCCAGATCATTTATGAATAAGTTAAAGAGTACTGGTCTGAGTTCAGAGCCCTGGGAGATTCTACTGGTCACCATACACCAGTCTGATTCAGTTCCATCTACTATCACTCTCTATGTCCAACCACAGATCCAGTTCCCCAGCCACCAGACTATAAGGTTGTCGAGGCCACAGTACCCCAATTTTGCCATGAGGATATAATGAGACACAAGGTCAAAAGCTTTTTTGAAGTCCAAATATATTATATCAACTTTTGCATATTTTGCATACATTTTTTAAAAAAACAGACGCTGCTTATGTTTCACCCTATGTTAATGTCATGACCCAAGGGTATGATTTTGTGAGTGCTTCAGCACTGCAGAATTATTTCCTGCCACATGGAGCTTTCTTTGCACGGTGCAATCTCAGTTGCATAGAGCAACCCCCGGTGCAAAGGAGTTCCTGCCACTCGCATGCAAATTTGTGTCCCACTATTGGCTGTTTCTAAATTATTCCCACATGGCGGCTAGCGATTGGCTTGCTAGCCGTATAAGAGGCTTGAGTGGTTTCCGCCCAAGTTGGAGGAGGACTCCACAACCATCTCGTGGAGGAGGAGAAGGAGGACTTCACATCTCGTGAAGAACTCTAAGCGCTGTGGGGCCTAACAAACCCAGCCTGTGCCTTAAGAAGGATATAGGGGCCTGATCAACCTCTAGCCTCTCCCCGTCGCCACCTGATCCCTCGACGTACCCTTCCCCTGCACGCTCGTGGAGAGTCACCTTTTGGACTCTCATCGTGGTATCCAGAGCTCTGTCCGGGTTTAAGAGGCTCGAAGTTTTCTACGGGTCTTGTTCGAGCGAGTTTTCTTTTCATTTGTAACTGCAACTTAAGCGAAGTTTTTCCTGCCTGCACCGCAACCATCTACGGTGTAAGTAAAATAAACTTTAATCAACCGCTACGTGTCTGTGCCTAATTCTAGTCTGCCGTGCCGAATTCCCCGACCCACGTGACAGGGCTGCTGGCCACAGCCCGCCGCGCGCCCCCGAAAGCCTCGGACCGTTCCCAGCCCGCACAGTTAACACTGTACATATTAATACACAGGGATCCAGGTTTTTCATTTGCCTCAAAAAATGCAGATTTTCTCCTTTAAAGGAGAAAATCACAGAGGGAAACCACAGGCTTCCCCTTGCAGGCTGTCAGAGTTCCAGGCTGCAAAGGGATGCTTGGGGCTGGGGGAAGCAGGAGGAGGGCAATCAGGCAGGGAGCACCATGTGCATGTGCATGTACACACATGCATGTGGCATCCAGTCAGTGCAGAGAGCAGCTCTCCACGGGGGGGGGGGGGGCAAAGACAATGTTTTGGAAGGGCATGGGAAGCAAATGCCCCTTCAGATTTGTGCACCCACAGAGGGCATGGAGCTGCAGGCTGGCCAGACTGGAATGGGTAGGAACTGCCTCTGCAGCCCAGCAGGCAGGACCCAGTGTGGCATTGCCACCACCCAGACCCCTGCACCAGCCGTGCCACCAGCAGTGTGAGGAGTAATTGACAGGGGGGATGCTGAGCTGCCCTCACCTCCTCCTGCTGCTAGCTACTCACATGCTGGGCTGCAGCTGTACCCACCGCCATGGCCTGGCTGCTGCTGCTGCTGCCACTCCCCTCCAGTCAACACAGATTCCTCCCCCACCCCAACCTTTTCTCCTTGCTCCTACAGTGGGGTTGGCATGGTGGTCCTGGCAGTGGTGGCAGCAGCAAGTCTCATTGTCCCACTCTGCCCTTCCATGCCAGGTCTTGCCTGTTGGGCCATGGAGGAAGCTCCTGACCATGGTGATCCAGCCAGGCTGCAACCCCATGCCTGCTGTTGATGCACAAATCTGGGGGGCATGATTCATACCCCACAAACACACCCCTATCCCACACACT
>NW_005841856.1:3427014-3443632 GCF_000455745.1 Alligator sinensis | reverse complement strand
AGGGGGCAGGGGGTCAGGAGTGAAGGAACCAGCAGGGCCAGGGGACTGTTTTCTATTTAAACTATTTACTGGGTTGGGACTGACCATCAATATTTACAAATGGGTCTTTGTACAAAAAGGTTGAGAACCACTGACCTAGAGGAAGGTTAGTCCCAAATTAGCTCTGGTTCTTGATAAACTGAATGGGGAAAGTGAGGTCCCTCAGGAAATGGTTCTCAGAACCCACCTGGACATGGAACTATCTAAGGAAAAGGGTCACAAACCTTTTTCTAACTAGGTACAATCTATCTTCTGCTCAGGATCCTTATGCCTCCCTGAGTTGTGCTTCCCAGCCATAGGCAGGGTTGGGGAGGCAGAGGGGGAATAAGAAATTTGGAGAAAAGAGGTCTCCAGAATAACTAACGGTCAATGCTTGGAGCACTGCATAGTGCTGTTGTGGTAGAATTAAGTTCAAATCCCTGTTCTGATTGATTTTGCAGGAAGGACTTGAAATTAAATCCGGCACTACCAATCAGTCTGGGATGTCAGCATGGATCTTACCTTGCTGGAGATATACCTCTTTCTGTAAAATATTAACTATTTGTTTGGAGGGGAAAAAAAAAAAAAACAAGCATAACTAACCTACTTTATAGCTCACATCTGATGTGGGGAACAGAGCCAATACATATTCAGTTACTTGTACAAAGTAGAACAGCTGCAAAAGTAGAGACAAAGATATTTGGGTCTACACAAGATATTTTGCTGTACAGCAGACTAATTTGCTGCACAGTAAATCATCACTGCCTACATGTGCATGGCAGTTAGGGTTAATTTATTGCAATGTTGGATGGTCCCATCAGATACAAGTGGTATGTGGCAGTGCAGTAAACTACTGCGCTTAAATGCACATGTAGACAGTGATGTCAGGATTGGTTTACCGTGGCTCAGATTGAGACAGAGTTTATTCAGTTGCATTAACTGCACATGTTGATGTGCCAAGAGACTCACGCGAGAAGAGCTGAAAGCTTGATAGTTAGGACTAGGACTAGCACATGGACTGAGGGCTCAAGTTCCAGACTGATGTTCGCACACACACCCCCTCTAGCTGTCTTTTGCGCAGGCTGTACCCAGTTTATGTGCCTTTGGATGTGGACCCTCCTGACAAGGCAAGTAGAGAAATACAGAGATTGAGAATTCAGCCTGAAGTTGATTGAGGTCCGAGCAGCTCAATAGCTGGAGAACAGCATCAGAGCTTAGATAGGTTTTTGTATGCTTACCCAGGGAAATGCAGGCATTTTTAAACTAGTAGCAGCTGAACAGTGATTTTGAGAACAACAGCACTGCCTAAATTGTGGATTTAGCAACCTACAAGGAGAGGTACCTAAATATCTTTGTGGATGTGAATATAAATACCTTTAAAATCTGGTTTTCCATCAAAACAATGTCATTAGAGACCTTGGCATAAGCAATTCAATTTCAATGAAGGGTACAAAGCAGTGAAGTTCAAGGGAAGTAATTTTAGACAACTTTAGGTTGCAGACCACACATTGAATACATTTAGAAATTAAGGTTGTTGGAAATACTATGGTATTCCAGGGTGTTATTTTCTTGTGGGTAGTTGAAGTATTTAAATGTAAACTTTGAAGTCAGTAGTACTCTCTTATATAAGCAAAGTTATATACTTATTTTAAGAGCTTTGCAAGAATGAGATATGATAACAAGGAGAAAATACATACTTTGGAAGGAATCTGTGTATTCACTGTTACTTCATTTAATAAATACTTAATAATAAATTAAAATCATTGGATTGATTTTAAAGGTAGTTGTTAAAGCTTTGCTGAAAAAGTTTCCTTCAGTATTTTTTATATATAGAAATGTCAGCACGCTTTCAAGCTGTTAGTCAGATTGCTCCCAAATTTGATTCTTTAAAGTTGAGCCTAGTATAAAAGATTGATTTCCCTTTCATCCCCTAAACCCAGTAGTTGAACTTTGCAAAAACTCATGGGAAAAATGGACATGCAAAGAAAACTACATGTACCTCTCCATGCCATGTAGAGAATCTCCATGCAGATTTTTCCTGGGCCAGAAGATAGGGTAGGGATTGAGACAGGCATTGTGCAAGACAAGAAAACTTTACTGCAAAAATAGCAAGAGGTGTAGAGAAATATCAGCCTTGATTTTTTCGCCCTGGAATAGCTGCCACAAAGTAACATTGAAACCTAAGGTATGAATAGGGGGTGATTTCCAAACCCTTAGCATAACTAGGGCTCTACCCAACTTTAGGAGGTGGCTGGCCAATTTTACAGGCAGATTGTGGGGTCAGTCACCATTTTCATGGGCTTATTGTGGTGGGAACCCCCCATGCCTCTGATTGACCAAGCCCCACCCCCAACTGATTGGTGGAGAGGGTTGTTCGTCACATGGCCCCACCCCTTGCCACTGATTGGCAGAGAGGGGCAGGGCCACAGGACAAGCAGCCCCTTCAGCCAATAACTAATGATAGATGGGGGCAACAGCCAGCTTCCTTTGTTTCAGTAGCCCCCGTCATGCCAGGCTGTGCAGCTGGGAGATCAGCTGGCTCCCACTGGGGAGCCAGCATTTTATTTTTAGTAAGGTTTTTTGGGGGGAGGCCTGGGGGATTTTTGTCCCCATGGATTTCATAAAGATTACCTGATTTCATGATTTACACAAAATCCATGCAATTGTGATTTGAGTAGTTCCTACTCATAACTCATTGAGCAGACTTTGATACTGTACGTATCTAATTCTTTCAAGTCAACAAATTTACTTGTGTGCTTAAAGTTGAGCAGGTGCATATTTTTGGCAGGATCAGAGCCTTTGTTCTGTGTACACTTTTTCAGGGATTGCAATATGAATATTGTTGTTCAGATTATTTTTTTAATAAAATGTTGATTGTAGACCAGTTGTGGGTTTCAATTGGTTTCTCACTCAGAAACTGGAGAGGATGTGTTTTTAATTTTCCCAAAGACAGAAAAAAGTGAAAATTTCTGTAAGTGCTTTTGGAATCCTGACTGCTTCCACGAACAAGACTCTGGTTGATTCAGATGGGAATTCTGCCTTTGTATGAATGGACGGATTCGTCCTTTGGCATTTTTTGTGCCACATAGCTAGAATGTGACGTTAAAAAAAACAAGCACCTAAAATTAGGTTATTCCCATAGCTTTTTAAATAAATGTTCTGATTTTCAAAGTATTGAATATCCAATGGTTCATTTTGACTTCAGGAGGAGCTGAAGGCTACTGACCAGCTATTGAACACCTTACCACCTTATCTGGCTCATGAAATACAGATTTAGAACGTTTGGACGTTGATACTTGAAATCTCGGGCTACAGTCCTTTAGAAGAGAACTGAATATTTTTGTAAATGGAGAAGGAACAGCATGAGACCATCTACTCAGCTGCCCCTGCTCTGATTGGAGCTATCTCATGTAAGAACAGTTCTGGAAATTTATTATGGAAGTTCACTAATCAGGGGTTGATGGAAACTGTAGCAAACATAATTTTTATGTACTCATTCTCATAATTTTATACTGCCAGCTGATTTAAGGTGAAATTACAGGGACTCCTCATATGTGATGCCAAAGGATACCAAGGTATCGTAGTGAACTGCTGAAAGACCTGGTCAAGAATGTAATGTGCCCCAAAGATAAGGTTACTGTATTTCCAGTTCCAAAAAAGAGGACACCTGTCCGGGGAGCGGGGGTGGGGGGCTGCGATTCTAACTGTTTCAGTAAATAACAAGAGTTATTGCCTCAGAAATTTAATGAGAAACAAAAGCATTAAGTAAATACTGAAGTTGCACTCAGATGATGGACTGTACTCCTGCTTTATGCAATGTCTGCTCCATCACTACAGTAAGCACCAGGGTTTCTTTTTCTGTTTAAAAGTTGCAAATCATCTGATAAAAAACCTGAATTCACTGATTTAAAAAAAACCTGAACCTGCATTTTTCCATGATTAATGCCACTATATCTATCTATCTATCTATCTATCTATCTATCTAACATAATGTTTTATTGATTTATTTACAATTTTAAAGGAATTTGGAAGCCTACCAGTACCTCAATCATTATAATAAAATAAATTCAAAATCTCTATATTTTTAAACTTGTTTTTAACAGAAAATCAGAGCTCCTCCACGCCCTTTGCTCAAGAAGATGTGGGTCCAGCTGTAGCTGTGTCATCCCCTGCTGCTTTGTAGCACCGAGCAGCCCTGAATGATATACCAGTGCCCTGCCCCTTCCCATGGTGCCCCTCAGTCCCAATCCAAATTCCCCACTCACTTCTGGGCTCTGCTGGTATCCCTCAGCTTCCAACCACAGCCCCCTGTGCCCCCAAGACCCTTCCAGGTCCCCTGTCCCAATCCACATTCCCTGCTCCCCTCTGGGCTCTGCTGGTGCCCCTCCCCACAGCCACCCCATCCCATCCTAGCTGGAGTGAATGCAGTAGCTGCATCAGCAGCTCTGGCTCCTGTGGGTGGTGGTGGAGCAAATCCAACCACCGTGCAGCCTGGAGGGTGGGGGAAGGCAGGCCTGTGCATCCTCCACCCTGGGCAGCATCCCCCAGCCAGCCAGGCTGTGCAGCTCCCCCCACCCCCTTCCTCCAGCCCCCATGTCCTCCTGCAGCCCCAGCACCCCACCACACACACAGCCCCGCCATGTTCCAGCTTACTTGTATCCAGGTGCGTGGCCAGGGCAGCTCCTATACCCTGCCTGAGTGTCTATGGCTGTGTGCACACACAGAGAAACACAGTGACTCCTGCCCCCTGCCCCCATTCGCTGAAGTGGCATCATGTTTTCCATGTTTTTCATGATAAACTGAAAACTCGGATCTTGATTAAGAACTCAGTTCCAGGTCGCACACACGCTAGGTATTCTGGGAACTATAATTCCACCTATCAGCAGCCATATTGAAAATGGACTGGGAGGAAATCCCAAACATTTTGCCTGTATTTTAAAAACCCACCTGGACGCAGCACAGGGGGCCAAAAAAGAGGTCATGTCCAGGAAAACCTGGACATATGGTCACCCTACCCAAAGAGGTGGTGCTAATGAGATGTAACTGTGGATATACAGGGTAAAAATGAAATAAAACACAGAAATGTTCAGTAAGAGAATTATTCTTTGAGCCCCCTTGATTTCCAAGCTCAAAGTCTGTGTTGCTTTTACTATGTGAAACCACAGTAACCTTTCAAAGCACAACTGTAAGCATTTAGAGCAAGTGTCGGTAACATACGGGTTGCAGGCTGGATCCAGGCTGCAGAACCACTGGATCTGGCCCATGGAGCCAGAATGCTTTGCTTTTGCCCAAGCTCATACTGGGACTGGGCAGTGAGGAGCTTCGCTAGGGCCAGCTGCTCCCCAGTACAGCCTCTGCTCCCCAGCTGCTATGTTAGTGTAGATTCTACCTGTTGGGGAAAGGAGCTGGGGCTGGGCAGCTTCTAGCTGTGCCCATACTGCAACAGGGGCAGGAGTGGAGGGGTAAGGGGAGACCTGGCAGCAGTACAGACATAGCTTCCAGCTGCCCAGTCTTGGCATAGCTCCCCACAGTCTGGAAGCTGTGCACACACTGCAGCCAGGAGGAGGCAGGCTAGGGAGAAACAGCAGCAGCAGCATGGGCTCAGTTTCCAGCTGCCCAGCTCCAGAACAGGATCATTCTGGCTGGAAGCTGCACTCAGATCCCAGCCAGGGAGCGTGGAGTTGGGAAAAGCAGCACTTGCATGGCTTCCAGCTGCCTGGCCCTGGCAAAGACACAGGCAAACCTTCCTTGCTGCTGACACATCGCCAAAGCTGCCCGGCCCACATCAGACTGGAGTTAGGTTGTTCTGGTTTGTAGCTAGAAAATGTCGCCGGCCCCCGATTAAGCAAAACCAATTTTGCTACTTATTCCAACCGGTCCAGGACTCCAGCCATTATCTTCTGCTCTGATCTAGATATCAACTAGATCAGTCAAGTCCACCCCCTCTTTAAAAAAAAACAAAAACAATCAGGAAAAATGTGGTGTCAGGAGGTGTATGATTTTTGGAGGCCCTGGTTACTGGATCTGTTCTTCTACTGATCCCAAACTCTGCCTCGACCTGTCACTTTCCAATGTTGTGGCTGATATTTATGTGTGCATTTAAGATGGCATTAAAACTTAATTTCAAATGGAAGATCTCCTTTGCTATCTGCCAGTAATTTCAAAATCATTCCTCACTTCAGTGGCCATGTCTACATGTGTCCCTATGATACCTTTGTTACTGCTTCCTCATTTAGTACCTCCTCCTTGGAGGTACTAAATGAGGGCCAGTAATGGCCTGTATTGCACCATGAGTGCAGTGCAGTTATTTTTACCTGCTATGTCGCCGTAGCAACACACTATAAAGAGGGAGCACGTTGCTATGGCAATGTATGTGCAGTGTCACAGCTCTTGCCTGCGGATGCTATGTCTCTGCAGTGCGTTGCTACAGCAACGTAGCATCACATGTAGACGCGCCCAGTAATTCTCATTCTGCTATCAGCCTAACTTTACAGCTGGTTTTTCTTTTATAAAAGAAGGTATTTAAAGAAGTATGGCATTTTGACTGAAGCACTTGCATTTAATGAGCCACTGGGCTGTACATTAGATGTTGCCACATAGGGAAAAAATATGGGAGTCATTATGGACAGTTTGCTAAAAACATCAGTGCTGAGCAGCCATAAAAAGACAAACAAATTCTTAAGGATTATTGAGAAGGGAATTGTAAGCAAAACTGAAAGTATCATCATGCCACTTCATACATCCATGGTGCATCTATACCTTGGATACTATTCCCAGTTATGGTCCCTACACCTGAAAAAGAACTTAGAAGAACTAGAGAAGGTCCAGAGAAGGGCAACAAGGGAAATTAATGGTATGGAGGGGCTTCCATATGAACAGAGACTAAAGAGGCTAGGCCTATTCAGTTTAGAAAAGAGACACTTGATGTGGGGATATGATAAGGCTTTGCAAAATACTAAATAGTAAAGAGAAAGTAAACAGGGATTTATTATTTACTATCTCTCTTAATACAAGAACTGGGGATCACAAAATGGAATTAGTAGGTGATAAGTTCAAAACTAACAAAAGGAAGTTCTTTTTCACACAGCATGTCATTAAAGTGTGGACCTATTGCCACCACATGTTATAGGAGCTGACAGTTTAGCCAGGTTCAAAAAGGGATTGGACAAATTCTGGGAGAAAAGGGGCATCAGGAGCTAGGGATGCAGCTTCTGAATCAGAACTTTCTATATTTTAAACATGGTTAGAAAGGAACAGGGGAAGAGCTTTGGTCACACCCAGTTCACTCCCCCTTTCAGCATCCAGTCTTTGCCACTGTGTGAAACAGGATATTGGGCAAGGTGGACGTATGGTCTGACTCAGTAAATGGCAGTTTTTATGTTTAATGCTGAACTCGTAAATTGTTAGAACTGGTTTGGAGATTACGTTGCTCTTTACCGCCTACACATGTTTTTAAATAGAGCGCTTCGCAATATGAAATGAGCATCTTGGTTTACGTTCCAACAAAGCACAGTTCTAAAATCATACAAAATAATTAAACGGCTTAGGTACAAATTAGATTGTGAAACAAGTATTTTTCAGATGCTAAAATGTTTACAACTAACACTAATACTTCACCTGTACGGAGAATTATTCCTTAGAGGAAGGTGGGAATAACTACATTCCCCTTCATGCATACTGGCTCTCTGATCACCAAAGTACCCATTGGTTTCAGTGGGACTAGTCACTTGTGGGGCCAAGCAGAAAACACAAGTTCCAGTTTATTAATCAGGACTAAAATCTATTTTCGTTCCACACTGGAACAAAACCAATGACTTTCAGTATTACGAGTGTGCATCAAAAAGGGGGAGGAAGATACGTGAACAATATCTTGCTCAAGGTCATCACCCAAAAAGGTCATGAGTAACCTCTCTTCACTTCAGTGGGAGTGTAAGTACAGAAGATGCTTATTGCTATCCATCTTTATATCCTTAGAAACCAAATGTTCTGATTCCTAGCCCCACTCTAGGAACTCTTACTTGTGAATCTACCTAATCCACGCTTTTGGGTAGTATAAGAAACAATAAATCTATGTTATATAGATAAATTAACTCTCATCCTAGACTATTTTTCTAACCAGACCAGAAGAACAAGTACATGCTGTTCTTAAAATAAACAAACTGTTTTGCTTTTTCCTGTAACCTCTGACAGTACAAAGTAAAATGATTCATTAAATGACTACTTTATGGTTATTTATGAGATGCTAACTAGGTGTATGATGTGCTAATTATTAAGAAAATGCACATTTGGAACATCTCCAGGTGTCTTTCCAAATCTTTTTCCCCAGGTGCAGTTGTTTTCCATCTCTTTCCATTTGAATTCACATTAGGGCATTTCTCAGTTTCTGCATTTAGTTTCACTGAGCTTAAGGTCAGAAGGGCCACATAATCACCAACTATTAAATTTTCCCCTCCCCACATCGATCCCAGTAATATCAATTAAATAAATACCTTTAGGTCTTCCAGAGATTGAACTGTGCGCCATGGGCAAGAACAGGAAAAAAAAAAAAACAAGGTGCCACCAACATCTGAGGTCATTGCAGTGGAAGGAACAAATTATGCAAGATATGCTTATATGATCCCAGAGGAGGAACGTGGCACGCTCCTTCCTGATATGTCCTGCCAATCTGAGCTAGGTAAAGAATCCTTCCTGGCCCAAAATCTGACAATAAGTTTGACCTGGAAATACATTGGGCAGGCATCTAGAAAGAGCATTTTCAGCATTTCGCTCTGGTGTCTGTATCCTGGGCAATCTGTTATGCATCAGTGAAAGGCAAAAAACTCCAAACCACCCAATCGTGCACTGAGGAAAACTTTCCTTCCTGACCCCTGCAGTCATAGTTTCATAGTAGCTAGGGTCAGGAGGGACCTGAACAGATCATCTAGCCTGACCCCCTGCCACAGGCAGGAATGAATGCTGGGTTCACAAGACCCCAGACAGGTGATCGTCCAACCTCCTCTTGAATTTGCCCAAGGTAGGAGCGAGGACCACTTCCCTGGGAAGTTGGTGCCAGATTTTGGCCACCCTAACTGTAAAATATTGCCTTCTGATCTCTAACCTAAACCTATTCTCCATCAGCTTATTACCATTGTTCCTCGTCACCCCAGGTGGTGCTGGGGAGAAAAGGGCTCTGCCTATTTGCTGTTGATCTCCCCTGATGAGTCACCTGGCTGAAACACTCAAGCATGAGATCTGACTAGTTTTTGTCTTTATGTCTGGACACCATCAGTGAAGAAGGCTAAGGCACTAGAGAGACAAGGTTCCTTGGGTGAATTTGATATCTTTTATTAGACCAACCCAAATGGTTGGAGAATAGTTATTAAGCAAGCTTTCGGGTTCAAAAACCCTTCGTCAGGCTAAGGAAGTTTCAGCAGTTGGCTTCCTTATCCTGACGAAGGGTTTTTGAACCCAAAAGCTTGCTTAATAACTATTCTCCAGCTATTTGGGTTGGTCTAATAAAAGATATCAAATTCACCCAAGGAACCTTGTCTGCCTATGTCCTTAGACCAACACAGCTACAACCTAAACCCCTGAGGCACTAGAGATGCATCTATGTAGACGTATAATTCAGTTTAAAAATAGGTATTAACCAGTCTGTAATGAAATGCATATTGCACTCTGTTTTGGACACACCAGAGTACTGTAAAAAACCCTAAAATAAATGTGAACAAGTCACAAAGATTAGCATAGCTGAAGGGGAGACAACTCAGACTTCATTTTAACATTTAAAATATCCAAGAAGAAATGCTTTCAAGCCTCCATTCAGCAACTGTGGTCCAAGTGAAACATGCACCTAGAGCTCTCTTCCTAAACAGTGATAATGAAATTTATGGGCTGGCTAACAAGTCTGCCAAGAAAGCATTGAGATCTCTGAGGAAAATAAATTAGAAAAGATTCACACGAATGCAGAAGAATTAGGAGTCAGATCCAAATTTACCTTGTAGCTCTCTAACCAGGACTTACGTTGTATTGACATATCTAAGTTTGAAACAACAACACCAACACCTTGTACAGATCAACCCCTTACATGCAGTTTCAAACAAATGAACTACTGTCATGAGGCATCTCCATTTCAGCACTCCCCACCCCCAAAAGTCATTTCAGCTCTGAGGTCCCACTGTGATCTTCAGCAGTGCTAGGAGGCATCTAAAGTCATCTAAATACCTGATTCCTTAGGCAGCTACAAAGCACACACAGCCTGATGCTCACCACAAAAAGTGATGACATCATTGGGCAAGGGAGTTGTAATCCTTTCTGCATTCCTTCCTTCTGGCCCATGATTTTTTCTGCCCAGTGGATCAGTGCTGAAAGGAAGCATGGGGTGGAGGATGCTGTTCCCTAACCTATGATGTGAAAGATGTGGGCTCACATCCTCTGAGGCTAAGGATGCCCTCTCCACTTAGTACCCATTTGGTACTCTGGGTCATCCTTGTGAAGCTCCATTCACTGCATGGGGACCTTGGCATCCTAACCCTTCAGTGCAAGGCATCTAACTTGTGTGTGCTACAGCCCCTAAGGCTAGGGACAGACATTCAAAAAGCCAGAGCCTGAACTGATTCAACCTTTACAGGTTAGTTGAACCTGGCTAGCCTGAACTGGTTCATAACCAGACAAACATGCTCTCTGCACTGACGCAATGCAGGCACATGCCTGCAGTTGCTCAGGCCAGGATCAGGGGTGCTAGAGTGGCCCCCGGCTGTAGGGAAGCTGTGGAGGGGCATGGCCAACTCAGGCTGAACTGGCTAGAGAGGGTTTTAATTCCCCCCTCCCAGTGCCACCGGCTGGGACCGGAGCCAGGTCTCCCTCACTCCCCCCTCACTTCCTGCCCAAAATAGGCTGGAGGCCAGAGAACCCCACCCCTGCCCCCTCCCTACCACTGCAGCAGGAGGCAGCGGGGCCCTTATTGGGGGCAGCGGCCCCTGTCATACTGCAAGGGGCACAAGCCCCTTCCCGGTGAGGGGCTGCACTGTGTGGGACAGGCAGAGCTGCAGCTGGCTGAATGCAGCAGTGCTGGGGTCCTGAGTGGGCCAGAGCCCTGAAAGCTCCCTGTGGCACTCCACGGTGCAGCCCCCACTGAGAAGGGGCTTGCGAGAAGGGGCATCCCAAGAAGCCATGATGGGTCACTGCGCACCCATCACTGCTCCAGCTGCCAGGCAGGGCCGGCCCCAGCCACTGTTCTGTGCTCGGGGCAAGCCCCCTCCCTCGACGGCAGGGTCCCTGCTCTACACTAACAGTAAGTTTGAAAATAACGGAAGATCCTATCCGTGCAGAAATAAATACACTAGTATTAAGAGGACCAGAAGTTTTTCCTGGTAGAAAAATAATTTAAAAATGAGTTCTTTCTCAGTATTTCTTCAAAGTACCAAGAGCTAGCTACGCTCAGATAATGTCACACAAGCACAAAGGCAGATGTATAGCCAACTAGACAGTAGCCACTGCTTCAGTGAAATCAGGTTTGTTTTACCAGCAGGAAATAAAATAATTGAAGGTGAAACTCACCGCTGTGCAGAAGTCTAGCATAAGGAAATATTCCCCACTCATATCCTCTTTATATTCTGTTTTGAGGACTTAAGTAGGGTTTTAGTGAAACAGTGACTTTGTGCACAAGGAAAAAATGAATTTTCTTTTAGCACGAAAAAGAATAAAAGAAAAAGAAGTCTTAGTTCTTAGCTAATTCAGTGTGAAAATTGAAATGGACTCAAATAATGTGTTAAGAGTAAGAGAATATCCAGGTATGAAACACAGATTCAACAGACAGATCAGTGAAATAACCTCTAGGGAAGATAAGAATTAGAAAACTCAAAGTACTGGCAAGCAAAGAAATGATGCTATCCAACCTATGACCTTTAATATAAAGTGCCTGGCTTTTTCTTCTGGCAGTAATCTGAACACGATGGGTGTTTACACATGGCATGTAGAAATTGCAGCCTCCTCCTTCAAATAAACACAAACTAAAATGGGCATTTCAGGATGGCACAAGATAAGGATCCTCTAACAGCCCCCAGCTGTTAGAGAAGGTGAGACAACAGCAACTAGTAGCAGTACAATAAATATAAAAGACACATCTATTAAGCCAGGCTATTACAGAACTAAGCAGAAACGTGGGGTGTCTCATCAAATACTTACCTTGATTAGACAGGTCTGAAATTTAGTTACATTGCCTATTAAGTTTTCTAACATAAGCAATATATGTGCAATGAGTAAAAAACGCCAATGGACTCTCAATAAGGCAAGAGATGCATAATTGTATTTATTTCCTTTGCCAAGCTTAGGTCTGGATCCTGAATTCAGAGTAGATTTGTAACAAGCTGAAGAGCAAGTTCTGCATAATTCTGGAAAATCTGAAATTCTAAATGATGCATATTTAATAAATGATGGAACTTATATTCCCAATTGTAGAAGGCAAACATTACTTTTCTTGTGTGTATAGCACAGGCTTCGCATTAGTGAGAATGTCTCATTAAAAAAAAAAAAAAAATCCTTAAATTTTCTCTGAACTAATTATTCCTTAAGCACATGGTGTGGGAGAAGGAAATTAAACCCAAAGCTGGTAGAAACCATTTTGTGAAAGTTCAAATGTTTGTGACACCAAGTTAAAAAAAAGATTACAACAGAAGTTTTGCAAAATCTCAAACATTTGGTTTTCTTATGCTTAAATGGAACGCATTTCTTGCTTGGATTAGAATAAATATTAAATCAATGCAACTAAAACTGATGTCAGAAAAGCAAAGAAAAAATATTCTAATCTAGGGAATGAAAGACCATGAGTTTATGGTTGATACGGGTAATTGCAGCCTGAAGGTATTGATTAATTCAAGATTATTGTATCTTCTTCCATCCCTTCCCTTCCCATCCTAAGCCCAAAGACATACATCTTCTAATGATCCTAGTATTTTCCTTAAGAAATAATCTTGATCAGCAATTGAAGCCAAAAACAGATGTTCAGTTTGGGATTAGACATCAAACAATGCTGCCACTCAAAAAGAAGATGACCACAGATTTTTTTTTTAATAGGATGATCATGAAAACTTTTGAAGCTTTACTTTCTTTACTAAAAAAACATAATTAATTGAATGAAAGTGACTTGTTTTCATCCATATATTGACAGAGCTGAGTAAAGCCCCAGAAGACCTCTCACTTTTTTCTGAAATCAGATTATTCATTCAGAATGGCAAATAAGGCATGAAACCCCTCGGGTTTTGAGGTGTCATTATTTCATTTTCAGCATTTTAAAAAGATAAAAGCCAATAGATTTAGTGGATATGAATGAAATCAAAGCAGGAAATGATTCCACAATGTAGCTTAATGCTCAGAGTTTACAACAGCACAAAACACAGAAAGTGCCTTATTCCTGATTCTGCAAACGTTTATGCACACAAGTAAAGATGCACATGCGAGTAGTCCCACTGGTTTCAATAGCAGTATGTATGTGCTTGGATCAGGTCCTTTGCCTGGCTGTTCTGAGCCAGCGTATAAAACAACGATTAGCAAGCCAGACCAATAGGCAGACAACTAAAAACAAAAATCAATATGCCAAACTCCCTTCTTTGGAGGTTTCGAGTCTCTGCAGTGATGACTTCAGGTTTGGTGGGCTTGTTCGGCCTTTCACTATAACTGCTTCTGCTCTGATTATTCTCTGCAGCTTATTCCCATCAGTCACACCACTCACAAAGCTCCACTTCAATCACACTGAGCTCGCTTCACATGCGTGGCATTGCCAGTTGCAAAGTCTAAGATCACACACATTTTCTGAACATCATACAGAACAAACACCAAGAATCCTTTGTTCAACAGGCTTGCAGTAGACAAACAGAAGTTGAGGTACTCTAATGTTTCCTGATGTTAACAAATGACAATTGCTGTAATCTTGTCTCCACCTCCAAGGGAAAAGTAAGCAGGGTCTGACAAAGTTAATACATTTGTAAGGTCTCCACATTGCTCTCCATCAACTTTCAAATCCTAAATTTAATTTTTCCATGAATGCTTAAAGCATAGAGGAACTTTACAGAGACTCCTGACTATAGCTCCTTTGCTAGTCTTAACTGACATGGAACCATTTACTTCAGTAGAGTTAAGCAGTATATTCCCCCTGACACACTGATCCCTGGGGAATGATTCTCCCTAGGGACTCTTGCACCTTGGATACTTACTTCCATAAAGGCAAAGAGGGGATGAAGAGAGTGTAAAAGATTAGCAAATAGCTTATACTTACAGGGCACTTATTCCATCAAGGTATAAATGACTGACTACAGCGATACAAAGCATTACAGAATCAGACTTAACAAACTGTTGGTTGTGGATGCCGTAGGGGAGTAGGAGACAACCTTTTTGGCAGGCATGCCACCAATTATCCTTTTACCCTCCCTGAGTGCCACTCCAAACCTCTTCCCCCTCCCAACCTGTTGCTCTGCTCTCTGCTTCCTGCCCTATCTGCTGCTATGGGACCTGGTCCATCACGTGCCATACAAAGAGGCTGCCTGTACCACTTAGGACATGTGCTGCAGATTGGTCACCCCTGCCATAGGGCATCACTGCATTGCCTCTGGACAGCACTGCAGTGAAGCCTGGCCTGCTCAACTCTGTATGTAATAAATGCAGTGTCTCCACCTTAAAGCAATGCTGTGGATGTGCCAATAAGTGTACCTGAGAAAAGGTTTATTGGTACATGCTTGGTGCTCTAAGGCTGCTATATGACATCCATTTCCAGGTTCAGTACACAGGGCCTGGTTGTGATGGTCTTCACAGTCTCCAGGCTAGCCCACACTATTTATTATTCTGTGCTGTATAAAACTGGAGTTTGCCACATGTATTTAGAAGGTGCTAAGGGTTTACATTTAGGAATATTCACATCCCTTGGAGTTAAGTGTCAAATACGTTCTCACACAAAGTACAGCCAGAACGAGGAGCTACTTCCACAGTTTTGGCCAATAGTCCGGTGGCTGGCATTTGGAGACCCAGCTTCCAATCCCTCCTGTACCCGATTTCAACTAGCACAAATTCTAACCTCAGGACAGTTCCCCAGCCACCAGAACATATAAAGTATAGTGAGATAGTTTTCCTCAATTGCCCAGTGGAAGCTGTTCTACTTTGCCTGACTGACAACATTTATTATGCCATGTTCTCCTCTTCCAGTTGTTTTAAGCAAGACCTGATCTTATAGGCATGTTATGAGAACATTTAGTAGGTTGGGCCCTGGAGGCAAAATAGGAGGAGTACTGCCTACATTTAAATCCTGCGGGAACTTAACACTGAGCAGCTCAGCAATTTTTGGATTTGAATGGTTGTACTTGGGCCAGTCAGCAGAAATGTAGGCATCTAGGGAATTTAGGCCTATGGAGAAAAATAGCTGCTAGCAGTGGCTATTTTTGCACTTCAGCTGCCCCCACCAAAGGCAGGATGCTGCCCCGGACACCACCCCACCTATCCCCCAGTGACACTGCTGTCTAAAGTAGTAGCTAAGTGCCAAATACCCTTTGTAGATCTAATCATTTGTGCCACCATCAGACAGTTAATGCTTTGAGAACTGAGCCCTTACACCCATACAATTAAATCTAAAATAAGGATATTTTTTTTCCAGCCATTATTTATAGGTGGTTAGCACAGAAATGTACTTTGAGCAACATGAAATAATTGGCACAGGAAAAAAAAAATGCAGAGAGAAACCATATTTCCATTAGAGAAGCACTTTGAAGATGCATTTCAAAATCTCCGTTCCCTTTCCCCTCCCCAGAACGCAAGGGAGTTTCCTTAGTTTTACAATGCTCCCATTCCTCCATAAAAATTACAGATTTGGGTTTCAATCCTGGAGGCTGTTTCATGTATGTGCTAACTTCTTTTTGCACAAAGCCTTGTGACTTCATTGAGGCTCTTCCCAAGGGCAAAGGGGTCCACCTACATGAAACACCTTGTTGGGCATCTAAACAGGGCCAAAATGTGAACATCTTCTTGTAACTTAAACTACAATATAAACAGTACTGATGACCCTCCCCCCAAACTGTAGCAATAATGTTGCCTTCACTTAATTTGAACAATCTTGCATATATCAGTTTTCTATATGTGTAAGTAGACACTTTACTCAGCTTCACCTGTCACTAGTTGCTCTAATTACTGCTAATATTGCATGAAATCTTATTTCATCACTGTTGCCTTCATACAGACACTACAAGTGCTTACACAAGTAATATTTTTCACAGGATCAGGCCCCTGAAAGTGCTCTACACACATGCACAGCTGTAGAGTGCTTTAAAAATGACCAATTGCATCAAAAAACCCCAAAACCCTTAAAGCAGAGTACCTTAGGAACTTGTGTTAGTTTTTACCTATGGCAGGGGGATGGGAGCGGGTAGAATGGAGCCCTCTTGCCTCATGAGCCCAGCCCAGCTCCCCCAATAACCCAGTCAGGGTAGCTAGGAGGGCCTATGAGGTGAGGGGGTTTTGTTCCATGCCACCCCCTGCCCAGCTCCACCAAGGCAGCTCCATGCTGTTCTCTTCCCCTACCTGCCCTACTGACAGCCCTGGACCGGGAGAATGGGAGGCAGGGGTGGGGAAAAGTGTGGTTCAG
>NW_005841856.1:3398351-3426984 GCF_000455745.1 Alligator sinensis | reverse complement strand
TCAGCAGCCTCCTTGGGGGATGCTGAAACACTCCCAGCTGCTGGCAAACATCTGTTGGGTTGTGGAAGAGGCTCTAACTGATGGCGCTTTGCATGAATTAGAATGTGGCCCTTAACATCTGTAGGCATCCTAAATTTTCCAGGATTAAAAGACTGGACCTTCTTTCTACTCAAACAACAGAGCCTAACATAGTCAAAAAGGCAGAGCAAATACAGCAAGGCTTACTGCTCTAGAAAATGTCTTCTCTGGGCTTAAGAGCATGGCAACAACTCTTAGAAAAGAAGATATGATATTTGTCTTGGTTGATAAACTAGAAGATAAAATTCTTGGTAAAGAGTTGAAGCCCATTGTAGCATGAGAATCGATAACATGGGCAACCGGTCTTCCCTTAGAATACTTTCCAAGCTTGGGACGAATGACTTGGGCTAGCTGGCCCACGCCAGTTGGCATGGGGTTTCTAGACTAGTTTCACCTCCTCTTTTTGCAGCCCCACCACTTAAAGCATGGATATAAATTCAAACTCTGCATCATAGTTCATTTTAGAGAGATGTATATTTTGCTTATTCTAATGCATGATACCAGATGCAAAGTCTTACAGACACCTGAACAGAAAGACTTTAGGTACCTCATGCCAAAAGTGAGATAAAAACATGTCTTGGGGAGATGATCTGCAACCTGGAGGTGCCCATAACCCATGAGGCCCCTCCCTGTTTGACTGCAAGTTATCTAGATCCTGAAGTTCTGCTTTGCATAGGTCCAAAACTGCCCCAGTCTTAGCAGCTGAGTACCTAGCTGCCACCAAAGCAATTTGGTATCTAGAAACTAGGTACAGCAGAACCTAGTTCTTTTGAGAAAGCCCTAAACAGACTTAACACATGAAAAAAGATCAGACCACAACACTATGTCATTGCAGATGTTGCCTTATTTGGAAGAGTCCAACTGATTATATGAAACCTAGTGGTTACAGCAGTCCCTCAGAAATTGGGAAACCATGTTTGCTTCCTCCTTTGGCCTGATTTAGGTTTAATTCTATATCTCCCATTTCTTAGCCTAAAAGTTAGGTGCTGCCCACTTCTTGTGGTAAACCTGAGTGATTGTACAGGAAAGACTTGATGATTCATGGGATCAGAAAGAAAAATTGCATGAGGAATCTTGAGTACATTGCCTCGTGGTAACAGCATACACAGCAGGGAAGTCCTAGGTGGGAGTCCCCCAGTCAACTTCTCTGGCCATGTTTTGTGAGAATGAAGTTTAGGAAAGTTCAACTGGAGGGAGGCGTCTAATTCTTGGTAGGATGTACCCACACCCTTTCCCTCAACATTTCCTTTTGGCCTGTTTAGGCAGATCCTTGCTCCTCATGCATTTTCTTGTGGATTCCATTTTTTAATCATCTAACTCCGCCCAGGTGCCTAACTCAGGGCTGTGCATTATGTTAGGCAGCAGCTGCCTGTGTCATTTCATGGATCCAATTCTACAGGCTTTAAAAATGCTTCCCATAATATATAAATAAATGTTTGACTCTCTGTATTTGTATTTTATTTTATAACTGTAACACCCTCTGGCTCCAGGGGTAGCTGTGATGCCCCCAGTGGCCATTAAACCTGTGTCTCTCCCTGGCCTCTAAGGATCCTCCCCTTCTGCTTTCCTGCCATATCTTGATGTAAATGTGCACATGTGAAAAGGCGAGGTCATCCCAGGGATTCTGGCCAGGTCTCGTCCTAATTAGCACAGGTGTCCGTGTTTGTTGCCTTAAGGATTGATTACATGGTCTCCTTGTCACCCCTTTAGTCACGCCCAAGCCTCACAGGTGTAACTTATCTGTTCACTTGTTTGCTCATTTTTGCCCCTCTCAGGGCTACGTGCCCCTGACCCTGATTACAGCTCCTCCTGGGCTATGGGCCCTCTGGCCCTAACGTGCTGTGACATCTTCTTTCATATGGCTGACTTGGAGTAACAGTTATAAGTCCAGTTTAAGATAAGTTAATCAGTCTAAGGCTCTTGAGGAAAGGGAATGTATCTCTGCAATGTCACTGTCAAATTTGTATAGAGTGTCATTATGTGGTCCATAGTTTGATCAGGATTGCCACGGTCACATTTTCCAGAATTCCTAATACACCATTTGTGCATCAAGTGACCAGTAGCTATGCACAGCTGGGATCCAATTTAGAGCCTTACATGTTTTTCATGGAAGGTCAAAACCAGGAGGCTTTATTGTTGGATTGGAAATTAGATGTATATTCCGAATGGTGGTTTCATTCTATGCATTCCTCCAAGCTGCTGCACTGTTGTGTCCCACAAAGGCTTATACACATATCCACAAAGGTTTCTAAGAGACCAACCAATGAGCTGGGAGGTTCTTTAAATCTCTATGGATGGAGAGGGCTAGGTTGTCATTCATGCAGACCATCTTGCTGTATGTAGCTTTGTCATGGCAAATGTCTGGAGGAGCAATATTAGCCAGCACCATTGAATTTGTGTAGATTTAAGGGTTCCACTTATAGCACGCATTGAAGAATTTAACTGAACATCCATGCATTTGGTACAAGTACTAGCAGACCAGACAGGTATGCAGTACTCTTAATCTTCCCAGCTATTTTTCAAAGATGATTATGAAAGGTTACCATGAAGTCAAGTGTCACACCTAGGTAGGACAGAGTTGGATCATGTTGTAATGTTTCTCCACAAAAAATGATGTTGAGATGAACATGTGTTTTGTGGTTGTTGAGGTGAAACACTGAGGTGACAGACTTAGTTGGATTTGGTTGCACCTTCCAGTTGCAGAAATATTCTGCCATTATTGACAGATCTAACATCAGTGTATCTTCAGTCTCTTTGAAGGTCCTTGCCTGTGTGATTAGTGCCAGGTTATCGGCATATGCAAATTTCCTAGAAGAGGTAGCAGGCATATCACTTATATATATGCTATATATACAAAGTTGTGACAATATTCCTCTGCCTTGGCCCATATTCCTCAGGGCCCTAATCCTAAGCCAGTTGAGACCTTCGCTGCTCCTCATCTCAAATGCTAAACTGCCAGTACTTCCTCAACCCCAGAGCTGGTTTACCCCAAACATTTGGGATGCTTTTTCGGATGCTCTCACCACCGCTCACTCAGGACTTCTTTCTTCCATGACCTCCAGGGCTAGACTGCCTGCCTAGTTCAAGCCCCTGGCTTTATATCTAGCAGGCCAAGCCACTTTTTGGTCATGTGGTTCTCCTGATTGTCCTCTGCCTCACCCGCAGCCTTTTTTCTTGCAGCCTGATTTTCCTTAAAGTAGAAGTACCACCAAGCGCCCTACCACAATAACTATATGAAGAAAAAAAGTGTAAGAGCCATAATGCAATATGAAAACACTGCCAAAAAATGAGTAAAAGCTGGGAAATGTTGGGAAAATGTTTTAAAAATTAAAAATACATATTGCAGCAAATACACACATGTACATATACACAGATATAGTTATAAAAACAGAATGAGTTGCTTGTTTTTCTAAAGTCATTTAAAAAACTGTTAAAAGTTATTTTTTTAATTTTTATTTTTCAGAAGCAGGTCATTTTATCAACCCCCTTGCCCCTGCCTCTAAGGGCTTACAATTTTGTTTTTCTTTTTTAAAAAGGCAGGGGGAAAAAATCCTATTTTTTTTAGTCCTGTTTGAAAAGTCAAAAAAATTCCAATGACATTTTTTCAACCACTTCTAGTCCTGATCCTGCAATAATTTAAATATGTGTTTAACACAAAATGTATGCATTCCTAATTGTGAAGAGTGGAACAATTCACATCCTCAAAGTTAAACAGAAATATAAATCTTTGTAGGGCCTACACATATTCCTACAAGGGTAGACTTAGCAAACTTTATGGTATGATCAGAAATAACATTATTAATAGTATAAAACTCTATGCTTTTTTAAAAAAATATGTAGGGAACAGAGATAATTAAGCTAAGCAAAGTTCTAAGAAACACTTAGCAATTATCTTAAAAAGAAAGTGTTGAAGGAAGACTGAGGTGGGCGACAATCGCAATCGATGATTAGTCAGTATCTGGATATTGTATCACTCCAGTGTAATACAACAGAGAAGCTTATAGGTAATGTTAAATCTTATTACAATTTTCCTCATTCTACTAGTAATTTTCATTAATATGAAAAATAAAAAGGCACATTACTATGACAGTGACATGATGTGAGCAATTTTATTGAAGTAGAAAGCTAAGAATGATAATATGCATTAATTATTTTATTGATGTGCAGGAAATGAATTATTCATGGATTCAAAGTACCTGTGGATAATTCTAATTACTTGCTTTTAAAGTATATGAGATCCACTGAAAATACATTAACAATTTTGATTGAACACCTGCTATCCTATGGCAAATAGAATGCACCAGACCCCAATGCATTTTGACATAGAAATAATTGGGTTAGTCCTTCTGCATATATTTTTCTATTGAACTGCAAGAAATACTTTATTATTATTATGTGTTCCTTTGGCCTATAATATCATAATTTTATATAAACATCTAAACAAAACAAGGTTGAATAAACAATGATCATAGAAGTTCAGTCTGGGCAGCTAGCCTAAGGCACTTGACTCACTGAAATTTATCTCCCTTAAACATCCTAGCATAAATTATTTCCAAAAAGTATTTGCAGCCAATGCAAGTTTATCAGGGAAATCAGAAAAGGAGTGGGGCTGGGGAAATCAGCTTGTATGTCTGTAAATTACTAAGTATACAAGCTAGCCAACTGTGCACACTTTCTGAAGGAAAGGCACAACAATCATCATTGTGTCTCCAGATGTTCAAGCAATCTGCAAAGACGTAGGGAAATTAAATAAGGCCTTCACCTTAATTACCAGCTTGATGAAGCAAAAGAGTATAATCCTGGGTCTTCCTCCAGTTATACCACCAATGAGCCATTTCACTTTGTACATGTCCATTGGACCAACATTTTCAAAAGTGATCCTTATTTATGGGTCCTTCAGTTCTTTGTTGTCCAACTGGAAGCCAATAAAGGAAAGAGTCAGGTGACACTCTTTATACCACTTATGTGGAGTTTCCCATCCCACCTAGAATAGGAGTAGAACTTTTTTCCAGTTTCCATCACCCTTTAAATACAACATGGGCTTGCAGGACTCCAATAACTTACTGAAGTTTCCAGTTCTTGAACCTGCATCTTAAATACACTTAAAGAAACTCCTTGGGAGCTTTGTGCTTGCTGCTGCCAGGTTCTTGCCACCACCACCAGGCTCCTGCTGCTGCTGCCATGCTCCCACTGCTGCCACCGCTCTCCCACCATTGTCAGTGCAGCTGTGCCCCTCCGCCCCCCAGCCACCAGGGGCACTGCATTCATGAATGCAGACAGCATTCATGAATGCAGTGCCTTATTTGCAGATTTTGCCATTTGCAGGGGATATGAGAATGTATCCTCCACAAATAGCAAGGGTCTCCTGTATAATGTTGTCCTCTTCTCTCTTATCCATGTGGCGAGCTACCTGGTCATGGAAAGAAATGGCATTGGTAAGACAAGACCTGACTGTGATGAAGCTGTGCTGGCTGTCATTCAGAATGCTACCTTCTGCAAGCCTATCACACATAGACTCCTTGATGATTGTTTTCCAGAATTTTCTCTGGGATAAAAGTTAGGCTAATTGTCCTATAGTTGCCCAGATCTTCTCTACTCCCCTTCTTCAAGATGGGCACAACACTGACCTTTTTCCATTCTTCAGGGACCTCCCCGGAGCACCCATAGTTTTGGCAGAGTTTCGCCATAGGTCCCTCAATGACTTTACCAGCTTAACATCAACAGTAGGAAGGCAGTCATTCCCACTATGCCCATTCTGTACCCTATCTAGCATGAAATGAGAAGGAGATGGCATAGGATAGTACAGAGGTAGCCAGCCTATAGCAAAGATGCCACAAGGGGCAAGGGCAGTTTCTACATGTGGCATGCAGCAGACAGGGATGGGACAGGCAGTACAGGGATAGGGCAGGAAACAAAGTGCAGCAGCAGATCAAGCAGGGAGCAGAAAAAGCTGTCAGCTGGGCAGGAGAAGGGGGTTGAGTGGCAACTGCGGAGGGTACATGGCTAATTTCTATCACACCTACCAAAAAAGTTGTTCCCCCCTAGAAAATGAAATGCAGCTCTATCGCCCCCCAGCACAGTGTATTTGCTCGGTCCCTGTAGAGAGAGCTGGTCTTTCTCCTGTACACCTGAAATACTTTTTCCTGTGTGCCTTGTCAGGGCTTACTCATATCATGACTTAATAATGGGTGTTGACAGTATTTTTTCTTGTGGAACAGCAGCTTCTTACCTCAATCCTCAACCTACAGAGCTTTACTTTGAAACAATCCTAATAAGTTCTCCTGCTCTTTTAGCCAATTAGGATATGGCTGCAATGTCAGAAAGCGCTTCCCCTAGTTCTCTGGCTTGAATTATTCTGTTTCCCTTTCTGTTAGTGCTTCTTACAAGAGACTACAGGAACAAGCACTTTAAATCACTCAACTCACTTTACCTATTTCTCTGGATAAAGCTTAGAAGTTAAATCCATGTGGTATAAAACAGGATAATTTCTTACTCAGCCCTTCCCTGATTTCCCCCTCAGTCTCAGCAATGTAAATCAGTATTAAAGCCAATGAAATCAATGAAAATTTTGGATCTTCCTAGCTCTGAGAAACCACTCATCTGATTTCCAAGTATACCTTTTCCAAGTATACCTTTCAAGATCTGCTAGGAAAAGCTATTTGCAGTACACAAGAAGTTCGTTTTGTCATGCAAAACCCAGGAACTACACTACCTATTTCTGAGCACCACTTACTGGCACTTTATTAATTATTTAGGTATATACAGATATAGAGCATTCCTGTAACACATCCAATTTAAAGAGATGGTAACTTTCTAGAATCATGGAAATAATGGAGTTACATCCTGAGAAATGAAACGCATCACCATTATTAACATATTTTATTTAAAGTGTTGTTTAAATTCCCCTTTCCATTTAATTCTCCTATACTATTACATTTATTACAGTATAATCCTTTCGCCAGATAGATCATTTCCCCCCCTACACATCCTATACATTCCAGTCTCAACTTTATACTAGATATAAGCATCTCATCATAAATTACTAATATGTTATAGAATGGGTTAATTTAGGCAATATTTGCTGATCACATAGTGTGTTTGGTCTCTGCTAACCAAATAATTTAAGTTATACAGGCAATCGTTTCATTGTTAACTTGATTTGGTTTAACTAAATATTGGTTCTGCTTGCGAAACTACTTATGACTGTGTTTGCTAGGCCAGATGTAATAGCTCAAAATAAGGTAAATGTCAAGAGATACTGAAGCCTTGGAACTGAAGGTCAGCTAATTTTTCTATGTACATTTGCAATACTCAATAATTGTTTATCCTTTCTCATTTACTTATGTGTTTAATCAAGCAGATGTAATAGAATTATAAAACAAGCATACATCTAGCCCAAGCATTTTAATACAGACTTAATAAAATCATAGGGTTCTTTTAATAATTCTAAATTGAGTTAGTGTTTGCAAGAGTTGATGGAGTAACTAGAATAAACAGATGTCTTCTAATCATTAGGAGGATATCAGAAATAGTTTGAGAAGTAACAATGTAAGCTTATGTGTATCAGGTTTCAGCTCTGTTTGAAAGATTGGAAGGTATTTTTATTGTTATAATCTGTTCATGGTATTTCTACTGTCAAAAAAGAAAGAATTGCAGTGTGAATTGTGTTGGGGGTGGGGCTTGAGGATATGGACATGAATCTATTAGAAAATATATTGAGCTAATTAACATATGTCCTTAAGATTAGCAAACAACCAGCAGATGTTAATGGTTTTACAATTACCAACCAAATCTAGATTTCAGCAGATGACCAAGAGACAGACTATACTGTAGACTAACCCGAATCCAAGATGACCCTAAATTTAAGATGACCCCCAACAATTAGTTTCTATACATGGAAAGTTTTGAAAAAGGCCACACTTTTTAAAAGAAAAAAATGTAGATAAATATTTTCCCTTTCCATTTCCATTATTAAATGTAAAGTTTAAGGACATTTCCTAATCCTATCTTACTCACAGGTTTAAATCTTCCTCCTTTTTGTAAAAATGCATGCAACTAAAAGTGCATGCAGCTTCTGATGAATTCTTCCAGAAATACAGGACCATCAGAAATGTGAAGCAGGTGTGTGTGCGGATGTGGGGGAGGAGAGAGAAGTAATAACATGAAATAGGTGTATGCTTGCTTCCTAGACGGCAAAGGATGACAAAAGTTACAGCAACATCACACAATGAAAGAAACTTCCATGGTTCTCCATGCAAGCACAGAGGGTTGCTTGCATACAGTAGGATCAGAGTCTATTCCTTTAGCTTACCTGAACAGTGTTAGGAAACTACAAACCACTCAGATACAAGCAACCTGCCTCCTGCCTATAATTACTGACCAACAGTGATTATGTTTTTGCGGAACGATGACTCAGTTGTTGTTGTCAAAAAAGAAGAAATAAAAAATGAGCCTTCTTTTTTCAAAGCTGGAGTAAATATAGCAGTCCATTCAATTGCTTAATACAAGGGGAGAGGGGTACCCAAAAGCTTGTCTATGTATACAGTTGGTCCAATAAAAGATATTACCCACAATAATCCTTGCCTAGGTTTTGGAATGAAAGAGGGTTCAGTATGAAATACCCCTCTCTCTCTCACACACCAGTATGCAATTATAAAGAGAGACAAATTGCATTGTGACAGGAATTACACCTTTTCATTGATAATAGTCCAAAACATAAATGGGTTGAGTGGAACGGATACAGAGAGCCTCAGGCTGTATTAATAAAAGGGTTGTGATGATTGCCCAAGTTCAAATGAGCTAAGGCAAATGAATTACATTACAGAAACTATGTGGCTGAGAGATGGCAATTAATCTATAAAAGTTATTTGCTTAAGATAACCTGTACCTTAGTATGACCCACTGAAAATTGTATTTGTACAGCATAAGATGTCAGAGAAGTATAATGCAGCTGCCTACTGTAAACATTTTTTATTGCCTGTGGGTTCTGAACTACATTTGTAAATCCAACTGTTTTCTTCTATAAAAAACTCTCATAGTTCAGTTAATGTGAAAATATAAACATTTACTCATTTATGAGCTTGAGAATTAAATAGAACAAGTTTCAAATGGAATATATTGAATGGCACAGAGGAGGCAGTACCTCTAGAGGTGACTGGTTAGACCACAGCAGGTACAGACTGCCATCATATTCATGTTCAAAGGTACTACACACCTTTATATTTACAGGTTTATTTCTCCTGTACATGGTCTCTGTTGATCTAATCGATTTTATCTGCCTTTTGATTTGCAGGAGCTGCCTTACTTTATTTTTAACCAAAGATGGTGGCGTGGGTGTGTGTTTGTGTGGGTATATGTATTTGGGTGCTAAAGTGGGAGAATAAAAATTTGGACCAAAAACAGGCATTAAAGTTTAACTTTTCCATAACATTAAAACCTATTTTATCTTCCTGCCACTGAATTACAAATAATGTTGGAACAGGACTGTAAGTGTGGAGAAGAGTGAAGCAATTTCATGTGGCAGAGTTCAAAGGAAGTGGTTATGCATTCATAAATTGGCAAAGAATATCCTTTACAGAGATTTTGTGCTGAGCAAGGTGGATATCATAAATGTATTTATTGAAGGAACATGGTGGATATCATATATGTATTTATTGAAGAAATGTTCAATATAAATGGACCTTCTAGTTTGCTATAATGACTGTATACATTAGACATAATGTATACAAAAGAAATACTGACTACACCTGCCATTTGAAAATTGACCATTAGGCTTCATTTCTGGTATCACACCATCATGTTACCTCACTTAAAACTGAAATAATTTAGCTTTTTGTATGATATTGTTTTTGTACGATATTACATTACAGCAAAGGACCTAGGGTTGTTGAACTGAAAGTTTACTCTTGAACTGCACAGTAAATTCTCACCTGAAAAAAGGGGCATAAAACCAAATGAGAAATGTTCAATATTACCCATTGAACACAGGCTGATTGCACAGAACTGTTTTATTGAGCTTCCCATCATTCAATTTTGCAGGCAATGGATAAGAGATCAATCAAAATAGCTGAAGAAAGCAACATCAAATAAATATATTGTTTTTACTGTAAGTTGGCAAAAAACCTTGCCAACATGAGGTGACTAGAAAAGCCAGGAGATCTATGAGCTCCTTAAAACTAAGTGATCCACTTAACCAGCTCATTCCCTGATTTTAGACAATTTTTGTGTTTCGTGTGTCATAATAATGCTATACCATGACATACCAGAGTCTAAAAGCCTCTTGACTGCAGCTTCTGGAAGTCCTCTTTTAAATCGTGGAATTCACTTTGGTTCATAGTTTGGGATAGAAGACCATTCCTCTTGAAGGATATGACATCACATTTGGGTGACAATCATGAAGAACTGCATGGCCACAGATTTTTCAAAAGGTTAGGAAATTGAGGACTAAGAGAAGATGGACCATAGGTCAGCTGGAGTCAACACATGCAGGATTTATCCTGCAGCTGTGCTCTAGGAGATCTATCTTATAAGACAGCGGACAAGGCCTTGATGAGTATGTTCAGTGTATGATGATTATTTGAACTGGTTAATATATTTTGTAAACTTCCTCCCAAATAAAGCGAAATAATAATAATTTAAAAATCTGTAAAGAGTTGGTCATGTTTGTTTGTTTTTTCCAAATTTTGAATTTGAAAGGCAATTAAATAAAAATAAGCAGAGAGAGAGACAGAGAGACAGAGAGAGAGAGGGAGATTAACTTTTGTCCTCTTTTTAATTTAGACAATCTCTGCTGACTATGGTAATCAACTGGAAAGGGGCTTCAAAATGCAGGAAAAGACATTGTCTCCTGTTTGATTTATGTATTTCTGGGGGAAGAGCACTTTATTCAGTCTTCATAAATAAACAGAACTGCAAAAAAAGAAAGCAACAACAACAACAAAACTCCAACTACATCTCCATTTCATCCTTCCATTTAAAACACAACCTAAAATACCCTAAATTTGGTTTACCACTTTGGTCAGAAGGCCATAATATTCCTCTATGGCTATCAGTTCTGAGCCATAACGCTGTATTCATGATATATCAATAATTTCTAAGGCAACATAGGGATATGAAAAAAGTATTTCAGTTGCTAAACAAATACTTCTTGAAAACTACTGTCTATCAGGTGTCTACTGTCTAGCCACTGACTCAGGAAGTGAACCAAAATGCCTTAAAAGAACAAAATGCCAGGTTCATGGATCAAACAGCAGGTGGCACCTCTACACAAGACCAGGGTATTCTTCCTTTCAGAATTTGACTGCACCACCTCCTTGGTAAAATATAATAAAAGCTCAGTAAATCAAAGCATAACCCAGCATGGCAGTTCATTACACTATAACCAACACCTTGTCTAAAGAAAAGCTACGGCTACACAAGATAATACTATAGTGCGTTATGCACATTAGATTATAGAACACATTTTTCAATTTACAAATAATACATATAATTTGTGAATAGAATCCAGGTTATCTGTTTATTTCCCTTGTTACCTTAATAGCACAGACTGTAGATCACTTGAGCATAAAAAGCTATCTTCTACATTTACTCTCAGAGGTAGATCACAATTACCTTAACTCTTGGAGGAAAAAAAAAATACTTCGCAATATATACCAAAGCTAATATATATCATATTGAGGACTGTAATGGAAATCCTAAATTATAACGTTAGTGAAATGAAGAAATAACACCTATATTTCATCCAGAACAATATACGGTCATCGTAATTGTAGAGAATTAGCATTAAAAAATATAATTCCTATATAAGCAGATTTATCTTAAATTCCATTATGGAACTGTCTCTTCCAGAGCTTATTTGTTCTAAAATAAAAGTAGGTTGTTTGTTTTCTAAGAATCATTACCAAGCATTGTTTCTGAAAATATTGTTAAGGGGTATTATGTATCAAGTACGTAGAATGGAAAATATATTATTTGAAAGTAATCCAAATTCGATTTAAAGTGAAATGAAGGACTAGTTCAGAAGCTATTTCTAATACCTGCTTCAGAGAGAGGTTTGCCTAAATAAGGAAAGTAGGTTCAGGCTTTTTGTGACCATCTTTCAACATATAAGATCCCACTAACAAGAAATTTGATATGCTTTTATGTCTTTGCTGAATTTGGGTGCAACTTTACAGCTTTAGAAGCACTAATATATTGTGAGTGATGCACATAGATCATTCCAAAGACATTTTTGAGGCAAGCATTATAAGTATTAAAAGGCAAATGTGATGCAGAGAACTTGCTTGGACAAGCATGGATGGTAGAAATATAACATTGAGTATTATCAAAGCAAGGAAAACATGCTTTGGAAAAAAGAGTCCACCAAAATATTTTGCAGATTTGTGATTCCCCCTCTCCTCCCCCTGATGTTCATTAAAAAAAAACAAAACAGAAAAATCCACTTTCATTTATATGAGTCAAGGATTTTGTGGGCGATATCTTTTATTAGACCAACTGCATAGTTAGAATAGGTGTAGACAAGCTTTCAAACAAAAGGCATTCATCTTTGAATCATTTTTTTATATAAAACTTTTTTTTTTATACAAGAGGATTTAATTTTTCATTTGGAACAATTTTTGTTTGAAAATGCAGTTTTATTTAAGACAATAAAATGGTTAACACTGTTTCAGTATATATAAAATCTTTAATTTGAGGTTGAACTTCTGATTTCTTAATCCATTCAAAAAATTGAAAATTTTAGTTTTTGGTTTGATACCAAACAATGAACTACAGAACCAATTATGGTCCAGACCTAATCAAGACTATTTTCTTTCTCTTGAGCTAGAACTTGCAATACATTTTTTCACAATAGGAGACACTGTACACCTACTGTGAAACACTGCCAGTGTTCCTGTTGCCTCTTTGTATCCTTCACAAACCAGGATATGAGCTAAATTCTTTGAAATAGTATTTATCTCCATGTCCAAACCATCAGTGATCATCAGCAACCAAAAGACTCTACTGTTGTCAGAAGTTATATATTTATGTTCAAATATAACCAGATCTCTAATTTTATGTTCTACTTTACCATAAAAACTGAGGGCCTTTCCATACCCAAATATAACAGAAATTAAAGAAGCATGATTTTCTTCTTTTTTTAAGTTGGCCTTTTGAATGTGTATTTACCCACATTTTTTCATTCAAATATTTTGAATAACACTAAATATCATTTTTGAGGATACAATAATATTTAAGGCTGATATTACCTATAGAAAGACAATAGTAATATACTTACATTCCTTTGATACACTATATTATTTTAGATACCAACCTTTTTTTGGTATTTAAAATGATTAATATCAATGTTCTTCAAAATCAGTAGACAGCTTAGCAATTTTTCCATTGAATTTCATTCAATTTTTAGTAGTTCTCAACTAAATCTCAATTAAATCTAGTTTCTTTCCATTAATTTAATTACTTCTTATCTCTATCAATAGTTTTTGTTAATTTCTATTACTTTCATTAAACCTTCAATTCAATTATTTTACCTCTAATTCATTTCCATAAATTTCCATCAGTTTTCTTTGAATTCATCTGATAGCTTTAAAACCAATGACACATACAGTATCAAAAGGACCTTTCTCTCAAATAGGCATACATTTATACTTAAGGAAAACCATACCATAAAATGAAATTTAATAGGAACTGAACTTACAGAGTTCTGTAGAAAGCAAATAGCCTTCTATAGTATGACTCTAAACACATATTGAATTTAAGTGTGAATAAATCAATGTCCCTTTCTAGAAGCCTCATGAACTATCCATTCAGTTTTAGGTTCACAGAAGGCCTCTCATTTTCAGTTTTTACCTTTTTATGCATCTTATGTCACTAACACTGAGGTCCTATGGCATATCATATGGTGGGAGCAAATACCTTCAAATGGAACGGTTTTGGGACACTTCACACCAGTAGTTCCCAAAGGGTGTGTCACAAGATCTGGAGCCATAACAACATCCACGTGTGAGGACATAAATGCTCTTTTCCCCAGCCCAGCACCCTGTACATGCCTCAGATACTGCAGTGGTGCCAATGGGTAATCAATCCTCTAGGGACTGCTTGCTGCTGCTTCCGTTGCCTTCTCCACCCCCAAGCAATCCAGTACTGGTCCCACCCACACTCCCAACAGTACACTGGGCTGCAAATGGACACACAGATGCATAGCAGATCCATGATTTGCAACCCAGCTCATCCCCTCCACTCCTATGCTCCCAGGCATAGGCGCCAACTTTAATTTTTGCTGGGGGCCTAAGATGATGGACATGTGCCTCCCATCCCCAGTCTTCCAGTGTGTGGGGAACAGCATGGGTGTGTGTGGAAGGGGGGTGTGGGCACAGGTGATATAGCAGAGGGGTAGAGGGCATGTGCCCCAAGATTTCTGCACCCACAGTGGGGTGTGGGGCTGCAGCTGGGATGGACCAGCTCCAAGCAGAAGCTGCCTCCATGGCCCAGTGGGTGGGACCTGGTGCTGCCCGCATTGCCATGGTTACCAAAGTGAAGCACCCCCTGCCCACCCAGGAGCAGCAGGGGCCCAACTCTGTGCTGCTGCTGCACCTCACCTTGGTGGCCATGGTGGTGCAGTGCTCCATCCTGCACCAGGTCCTGCCTTCTGGGCCACCCCACTGTGGGTGAAGAAATGTTGAGAGTCATGTGCTTCCCCGCTGTGTTGCCCTGGGCCCCCTACCCCTCTCTGCCATGTAACCTGTGCTCCCCTGCCCCCCTCAGCCCCATTGATTTACCTGGAGGGAGCTGCAGGAGCTGTTCTACTTGGCTGCCACATGCATGTCCTCACACACCTGCACGTGGCGCCCCCTGGCTGCAGTTGCCCTCCCTGCTCCCCCCCAGCCCCAAGCAGCCCCTTGCAGGCTGCAATTCTCCCAGCCAGCAAAGGGAAACCCATGGTTCCATGAATTTTTTCTTCTTTAAAGGAGAACATCTGTAATTTTATGTGTTTTTCTGTAGTGAACAGAGAACCCGGATCCCTGATAATAGCTCAGGGATTCAATCATCATTTTTAAGCGTATTACCTTACATCCAGCACATTCAACATAACTGAATCCATCTTTCACAACATACAAGAATATAGAAAATATTACATATTTTTCCTCAGGTTTGAGCCCTAACAGTCCTCTTCCTGTTGGGGACCAGGGCCCTTGGACACCCACGTACTCAGTGCCTATACTCCCAGGCTTGGCCAGAGGTGCTGCTAAGGTGGTTCCCAGCATGTGAAACCTGGCAGGAGCAGCCTCAGCAACTGGGACTGCCCTTGCCCCCTAAGGTACAGACCAGGGGTTGGGAAAGGGCAGGTTGTGGAAACAGCAGGTCACAATAGGTTGAAGTCCTGCCACTGCTGCCCTTAAGCAGGTAGATCAGGGATCCTCAACTTTTTTGACCTTGAGGCCAGCTGCATATTTTCTCTGAATTTAACTAAATGACTGAATTTCTCAGTCATTTTTAACTAGGGTCCTGTAAAAATCAGAAAAGTTATGGAGGATGTGCAATGATGCTAAAAAGGTTGAGAACAACTGCTTCAACACAAACCATCACCTATCAAAGTCTATTCAACTCTCTTCAACAGGTTTTGCTTCTCTTGAAAATAATGGTGAAAAAATAACCTTAGGAAGGAACTAGTTTTCTAGTAAACAATATAGGGTATCCCCATGAAGGTAATTTACCCAATTCAGGTCAATAAGGAACAGTATAAGATGCATCAGCAGTTGATAATCCAAAGTTAATAGACATTAACACAAAATAACAACTTCATCTCCATTGGAGCAATGTATAGTTTGAAGGTATTTTTCCTACTCTGCCTTTAATTTATATTTATAGTTTAATTCTTCAGTGTTCAGGAAATTATGGGTCATTGCTTATGGAAAACAGCCTGCTAACATTTAAACTACATTTCTAAACCTTCTATAGGTACATCATGTAACATTTAATAGAAAATGATATTCCTGCTACAGAGTGATAACAGCAAAAATACAAAAAGTGATCATTCTATATGAAATTGTAATTTCTAAAATAACTTTACTGATTTTCTCTCATTCAAGAGAATCCAGGGGGCAGTCTGGGTACTCAGGACCTCTGATAATTAGACAATAAAGAATTCTTCCCCTCAGGGTTTGGATTGGGGAATATATGGTTTAGGGTAAAATTCTGGCTTGTTACATGGATATAATTGAAGCAGAGTTTAGCTATTTTTGTCACTTTAGGCATTTTTGAACATCCTTTGATCAGAATGAGTTTTGTCTTTGTTTTTTTCCCTCCCCCTCTATGGAAAAATCTTTTAGAATGTAATAAAAAATGGTATTCTGACTTTAGGCTTTTTAAATCAAGCTACACATGTAATCAATAGACTATTTTATTCCTCTACAGAATTTCCTTGGAATGATAAGGAAAAAGAAACCTCACAGACAAAAACATTTCTTGGGTTTTTCAAATAATTTTTACATAACCCTATTGGTTTCATCTCTATATATTTCCATAGGACTTACCCCAGGGGAAGTTATGTGCAACCAATCAAACGGGATTACCAAATGCTTTCTTTATATTTAGGTCAGGATATAAATTGATATTCAAGTTGCTATAACTAAACCTGAACTGCTCCAACATGTAATAAGTAGCCCTTCTCTGCCATATGGCATTCCACCGGGGTAGGTCCAAGTCAATTTTCAACTTCAGTGATTCAAATCCGATAAATTGTCATTTCATAAACATATCTTCATATTTTAAGCCCTGCTATAGAGAAGAAGAGGCCATGTATATAAAATAGGCTTTTTGAAATCCCACATAATGATTTCTGATTTGCAGAAGGAGGTTCATAACTGCTGAGTCCTAGTTACAAATACAATTTAGCAGAACTGGATTAAAATGGATACAATTAAAAATGTAGAGATGGTCCTAAAAACATATGAGGAGATAATAATAATTGTATCCACACTGTCATTACCAGTGAAAAGCCAAGATTTCCAGTTAAAGATATTTGAAACTCTTTTGAATGAGGCCCAAATCTATATCAGTAACTCTTGAGGAGCTTCTCTACACCTGTTGCTTCCATCCTGGAAGTTAGAGGCAAAAAAAATAAATACAAATAAAGAGTGCTATAACCATCAATCCCTTTCTTACTTGGTACCAGTACCCAAGTCTTTCTGCAAACTCATAACCAAAATAGAGTTTTGTAGGGGCATAATGTCAATTGAAAGTCATGGGGAAGTAACAGCCAGGAGTATACAGCTTGGACATGCAGAATGACCATTGTGACTATGATTTTCAAAGGTGCATAAGCCAGAGGGGTGTGCCATCCTGATTCTTACTACTTTTTAATGAGAATACAGTGTGCAACACTTTAGACCCCTGTTGCTCATGCCTGTATCAAATATGCACTACCAAGCTTACTTCGTTCCAAAACTTGCAAGAAACTGGGCCTATCAAGAAATTTTAAATTGTATTCTACCCCTTTCTTTGTCTCTTGTTCAGCATTCTTTCATTGTCTAAACCTTTTAATGATAACACAGCTAATGTTTGTGCTAGTGCCTCTGTAATGTACTGCAGATTTTGTCAGCATTTCCACTTGACTAAATATTGTATTATTGCTTCATTCTGCATTTTGATGCTTTCAAGTGGCTTGCAAGTGGTTTGCTAAGAGAAATATCTTTCAGTAGCTGTGTCTATTTCTGGCTATTTATGATTAATAAGATAATATTGTAAGTGGTTTGCAAAGAATACATGATACGATTAGAAATCAAGTCTTTTCAGGCTTATTATATATAACTCTTGTAATGATTTCTTACTAACAATATATCCTTAATACATGTTAAAATAACATTGTATGAATGATTTTACCATAGATTCCCATATGATCATGAGGATGTTTTAATGTGTTGCATAGTGGGGGCATCTACACATGCGCTTTACTGCGGAGTTCACTAATCAGCTCCTCAGTAAAGCATCATCACCTACATGTCCAATGCTATTAGGACAGAGTAAACTAATTAATTTCACCGTGGGTGTGTCTACATGTGGCCATAAGGTCATAGTATGTCTTTTGGAAGTACTAAAAGAGGGTGCAGTAACAGCCTGTACTGTGTTGTGCTGGCTGTTATTTTTGGCCATTACGTCGCCGTAGCAACACACTATAATGAGAGAGCATATTGCTAAGGTGATGTCATGGTTTTTGCCAACAAATGCTATGACACTGTAGCATGTCGCTACAGCCCCATAGCATTTTGTATAGATGTGCCCCATAGGTTAGTACTGCGAGACACAAAAGTACTATCTTATGCTGGAGTAATGTACTCCACCACAATGCACACGTAGCTAGAGACTGGGACTGCCAAGGTGCTACAGTGTGGGGCTGCCTGCTGGCTAGCCCCACACTGTAGCACCCCCATGCCCCAGCCATCCCCTCCACAGCATGATAAGTTAGAGCAAAGCAGCTCCAGGCCCCCTGCCAGCTGCCCCAGCTCAATGTGTTGCGGTCCTGGATAGATGTGTAAACGGTGCACCTGGGAGCAATAAAACCTAGGGTCACCCAGTGGGATGAATCACACCAATGTTTATTCAGACTCACTAACTGCATGTGTAGAGGCACCCAATGTGAAGTAAATTAGAATTATTTTAACCCTCATATGTTTTTAAAGCTTTATTTCCTTGTTTCCAGCTTGTGGTTGCTTTAAGACATGTATACAACATTAAGCACAGAAGATTTATAGCGGAGAGAGTGGGGAAAGGGCTGGATTTAATGAGAATTTGTGTTCAGTTGCTAATCACGTATCATTTTACCTTATCAACAGTGTAAATAATTCAGGTCTCTTTAGCACACCTGTCAAGAATGTATGTGAAGCTGGAGGTTTACATGTGCCTGAAATTGTCAGGGCAGTGGGAAGAAACACAAGTGCCCCAGAAGTCCTCTTTGGCATCTGATAACTGAACAGTTCAAATATTTTCCATTACCAGAAAAAATGAATTCATATTGATCTACATCCTCTCTAGAGCATCCTTTGGAAAAATGATATATATGTATAGATGAGGCACTGTTCACTGCAGCACCATAACGATTGGTTTCAAGTGAAAAATGAGGACAGCAACTCATTATACAGTACACATGGGGCAATGTCTTTGTTTCCTTTTCATTTCTTTCTTTGTCAGGGCGAATGATCTTATTTAAAACTTTATCATCCACAATATTTATACCTAAATTATAGTATGTGTAGGCTCACTTATAGCTTGGACATGCACCCTTTAAAAACAAAATTGGAGAGAGAGAGAAAAAGAGAGATAGTATACATTCAATACCAGCAACACAGATTATGACGTAAATCATAGGCCACATTTACTGAAGCACAATTTGTTATACTCCTATATTTACTTATCACCATTTCATCAGAGAGCTTCCCAAACATTGATAAAATAAGTCTCAGAACATGCCTGGGAGGTAACAAAGAATGATTGTCTTTATTTTAGTGAGGAAGATGAAAGCACAGAAAGATGCAGGCTGATATTTTCAAAAGAAGAGAGCAATCCTGAACCCTTCCTTTTACAGATTTTTCAAGCTAGACATGCAAAAATATAACTACCCTCCCCCCAGAAAGTTCTTAGAGAAAGTCTGGTATGGAGCCAGGAGCAGAACCCTGAGTTCTCATGATTTACAGTCCTGTGGCTAATTCTGCCTTTTTTCAGCGTATGTCTATAGTTCCAACTAAAGTATAGTGTACAGACAGTTTTAACCAAGCTGGCATGGGTACTACAGTCAAGTTCGCCAGGGCATCATGGAGCACTTGAAGAGTAATTTACTGTGTCCACTTAGAACTGTGCACTAGTGAAGCTAGATTGCTTTTGGTTGTGTAGGTTATATATACCTACTATGGGTATCTTCACGCTACACTCTTACCTTGTAATCTGAAAAACAGTATATCTTTAGTTCTCATGAGATCAGTATTATTTTAACCACTATATCTTTTTTCTGCACATCCTGCAAATTAAGAAACGTAACAGCCTCTCTAAAAGGGAGAACTCTCCTTCTCCAACCTCCAAATTTCAAGTGAAGTGTTCACAATTTGTTAAAAAGCTGTAACTGTACAATCCAAACGCCATTCAAATCAGTGGAAAAAAAATGCACCCATGATGCCGTAGCTGGCAGAGCTAATCAAACACTGGCATGCATCCACTGAGGCATCTCAAGCAAGGCCAGGGATGTCATCCTCCTGCTCTGCTTGGCCTTGGTGAGACCGCAGTTGGAGTTGTGTGTCCAGTTCTGGGTGCTGCACTTCAGGAAGGATATGGAAAAGCTTAAGAGAGTCCGAAGAAGGGCCATGTGCATGATTAGAGGTCTAGAGAGTAGGTCATATGAGGTGAGGCTGAAAGACTTGGGACTGTTCAGCCTGGAGAAGAAAAGACTCAGAGGGGACTTGGTGGAGCGGGGAGGAAGGTAACTAGGGCCCCATTCTCTGGTGCCAACTCTGGTGGGGACTTTCAAACAACAGTTGTGCTGTTAGCCTGGCTCTTATGATTTGATATCAAAGGCATACATCAGGATCTGGGGGAGCATCTGTTCACCAAGCTCACTCCCCCACCCAGGGGAGGACAAGAAATAATGGCACAGTCTGATTGAGGATCATTTTAGGCTAGACATAAGGAAAAACTTCTTTACAAATTGAGTACCAAGGGTTTGGAACAGGCTCCCCCCAAAGGTGGTACAATCACCCACCCTAGTGATCTTCAAAAAGCATCTTGATGCCCATCTTGCTGGTGTTATCTGACCCCAGTAGTCTTTCCTGCCCAAGTGCAGAGGGGCTGGACCTGATGATCTGTATGTTCCTTTCCAGCCCCTAACAACTATGAAACTATAAAGCTTTCAGCAGGGTGCTTGATCACACACTCAGGACTCCAGCCATTCAGAAACACCTGCTTATATCTGGGAGTTTTACCTTTCCAATGCTCTTGCAAGAAAGAAGCGTCCATTTCCAGGTCACCATGTAATTCAGTAGAATTCCCCAGCAAAACAACACTCCAGAATGCATTAAGTGAGACTTACATTGCACCTTAAAAAATGGGATGTCATTGGCTCAGTAATGAATCCCATAGTTATTGGTACTCCATGGAGAGCACCTTGCTTCTAGTTGTACATGTTTGAACCTTACTGTAAAATGGCAAACGTACCCCGTATGAATACAAATGGTGCCAAAGCGAGATGAGAGAGAGCCAGTTTCTGAGATAATTAGGGCCTTATTATCAGCATATATAAAGCAGTTAGGGCTTTAAAAACTGGATTTTGAATTAGACCTAAAAAAACAACTCGAAAGCAAAGTACTGCTCCAATTATAGCTGGGCAGGATTCTTTCGATGAAGTATTTTTCAATGAAAAATTCTGATTCTTTAACTTGTGGGGTCTGTAATTCCTTATTTCCTCTTTCTTAATCAAATGCCAGATCCTCAACATTTTTGTGAAACAAAGTTCTTGTTCTCCAACCAGATATAATTACTGGATGTTCTCCATGGGGCGGCCAGCAGTACACCACAGGTAAGCAATAAGCAGGTAAGCAATAAGGGGCCCTTTGGGCATCAGAGCCGGGGGGGCAACAAAGGCACCAGTCAGAGGGCTCAAGTGCCTATACACTAATGCTAGAAGCACGGGGAGCCAGCAGGATGAACTAGCACTCCTGCTTGCAGAAAACACCTACGACTTAGTAGGGCTAACAGAAACCTGGTGGGATTCTTCCCACGACTGGGCAGTACACATTGAGGGTTATAAGCTGTACAGAAAGGATAGAGCGGGAAAGAGAGGGGGAGGGGTGGCGCTCTATGTCAATGAGAGATATACATCGACCCTTTTCAAAACGGAATCAGAGAAGGAGAAAGTAGAAGGATTGTGGGTTAGGTTACATGGGGGTCAAGGAGAAAGGGATTTGGTGGTAGGGGTCTGCTACAGACCCCCACACCAAGGGGAAGAAATAGATTTGGGGCTCCTGAGGCAGCTCTCGGAGACCATAAAAACTAAGGAGGCGGTAGTCATGGGGGACCTAAACTAGCCAGACATCTGCTGGGAGACGCAGACAGCAAAGTCCCACCATTCACGCAGGTTCCTATGCTGTGTACAGGACCTCCATCTGATGCAGGAGGTACATGGTCCCACTAAGAGGAATGCCTTACTGGACCTGGTATTGGCTTTATTAAACAAAACTGATGTTTACTTAGGACAAGATAGGTTTTTAGTGAATCTTGCAGAACAGGCCTCTATAAATGCAAATAGGCCACTATGGGCACAGCACATTCATCTGTGTTTGAAATTAAGCAAGGAAATGAACTTAATGAAAATCAGAAGTAATTCCAGTAAAACATAAAAAGGGAAAGATGAGCTACATACTAAAACAAATTCTGCATGTAATTCAGCAGAATTAGTGACACTTTAAAGCAGGAGGGTGAGGAAAACAATAATATTAGTATGCTTTGTCTCCTTCTGTATTTTATAGGCTATATTCTTAGCTGATATAAATTGGCATCAGGGTTCTAATGGAAGTATGCTACTTACAGTGGTTGAAGATCTGGCCTTATAAGTATGCAAAAGTTGTGTATTTGATATATCTAGTTTATGTATATTAAACAAATGTGATACAATCTTTTATACGAGTGAATAAAAGGTTGTATTTCACAGCTGTCTCATCACTGGGCAATTCTATTTTGTTGCAATAAATATACAGATGGGAAATACAGATTTTTAAAGGGAAAGAAAAAGCCACAGGAACATTTTAAGGCCCAATTCTGTAGTCACTTTAAGCACATTATTTTCCATATGTTCCCTCATTTCAGTGGAGTTACTTACCCGAGAAAAGCCATTCACGTCTGTAAATGTTGGCAGGACATGGCATTTTGTTACAAATTACCACAGAGACTTGTTCCTTTAACAGTCTGGCAAATCTCATGCTTTTCTTTCCCCATGGCCTTCAGTGAAGAGAGGCCGTAAGAGGAAATTCCCTTGGCCATTTTTTAAATGTTAATGCTTCAGCTTCACTTAGAAAAATCTGTATGATATACTCAAATTAGCTCCTGTCTACACCACTCTCATGCTAAGGAAGAAGTCTCTAGGGGTTTTTTTAATAGCTGTTTCTTCAATGTAGTGCATGCCCTACCCAGAACTCACATGATACTTGGTTAAATCCAATTCTCCTATAGCCGAACATAAATAAACACAATTGGCATTTTTTAAGTAAATACTTTTGTTTACTTATTTTTTGAAAACCTTTTGGGTGTTTGTGAGATGTGCTGCTGTGACCCTCTCAAATACTGTCAATATATAGAATGGGCACAGCACAGGCACATACACATTTTTTCCCTCATGCCCACTTAGTTCTTCACCTCTTTGCTGAGACTGGCAGCCAGAGTACCGGCTGGTGTCAGTTGTGAAGTTGAGGTTGTAACACAGTTGTCACCAGCACTGCACTGCTCTTAAACTTTGTCTATAAGTTCTAAACTCTTTTGAGTAAGGACCTTTTCTTATCATATACCTACAAAGCAGCAAGATACTCCGCAAAAATAAATAATGACTCATTTCACAAATGTCAGTGAAAAAATTCCAGTTGATGGTAAAAATAAGAACCATTTGTCATTGTCTACCAGAGATGACTCTGAACTGTCGCTTAGAAGTGAAAAGTTCAGTATCATCATTCCCATAAGCTGCCTTATCTGTTACTGTTTATTTATATGTTTGTTACCAATCTGATCTCTATTATTATTATTATTAATGAAGCCCTCTGTTAGAACACATCAGCTATGTCAAATTCTAGCTGGTAACATGACATACTTGGCACCCCTCAGATCCAGGTCTTGTGTGACAGCTTGTCTTACTGTAGTGCCTCCAAAATACAGAGCTGTATCCTCTGCTAGAATTCCACATTCAGTACAAGCATTTCCACCTTCCAAGGACATCCATAAATCTGGTTTAATTTCTTCATTGTCAAAGCGTTCCTTCAGGAAAGTCTGTAAAAAAAGTATGTAGCATTTGAGCAACAACTAGAAGAATCATCCTGCTCTACAGCCTTTTTAGCTAACCCAGTTATAATTTACTTTTGAAGTATGTTTGAAATGTTCATAAAAATAGTAAAGTGATTTTTTTCCTCTCAGGAGCTAAGGTCTACTGCCTTTGTACAGACAGTAAATTTTATTTAAATTATATCACCTGATTGCATCCATCAGATGCAAGACCTAGACAGGTTAGACCAGTGGGCAGAAAACAACAGAATGCAGTTCAACAAGGAGAAATGCAAAGTGCTGCACCTAGGGAGGAAAAATGTCCAGCACACCTACAGCCTAGGGAATGACCTGCTGGGTGGCATGGAAGTGGGAAGGGATCTTGGAGTCCTAGTGGACTCCAAGATGAACATGAGCCATCAGTGTGACGAAGTCATCAGAAAAGCTAATGGCACTTTATCGTGCATCAGCAGATGCATGATGAACAGATCCGAGGAGGTGATACTTCCCCTCTATCGGACGCTGGTCAGACCGCAGTTGGAATATTGGGTGCAATTTTGGGCACCGCACTTCAAGAGGGATGTGGATAACCTGGAGAGGGTCCAGAGAAGGGCCACTGGTATGGTTAAGGGCTTGCAGGCCAAGCCCTATGAGGAGAGACTAGGGCACCTGGACCTCTTCAGCCTCCACAAGAGAAGGTTGAGAGGCGACCTTGTGGCTGCCTATAAGTTCATCACGGGGGCACAGAAGGGAAGTGGTGAGTATTTATTCACCAAGGCGCCCCCGGGGGTTACAAGAAATAATGGCCACAAGCTAGCAGAGAGCAGATTTAGACTGGACATTAGGAAGAACTTCTTCACAGTTAGAGTGGCCAAGGTCTGGAACGGGCTCCCAAGGGAGGCGGTGCTCTCCCCTACCCTGGGGGTCTTCAAGAGGAGGTTAGATAGGTATCTAGCTGGGGTCATCTAGACCCAGCAATCTTTCCTGCCTATGCAGTGGGTCGGAGTTGATTATCTATTGAGGTCCCTTCTGACCCTAACATCTATGAATCTATGAATCCTCACTATGGCACATATAGGAAGCAGGCTACGGCATGCTTCACCATATTTATTTCTATGTTGCCAGCCTTTCTGCAAGTTTGCCTACCAAGAGGGCGAGCAGCCTCTGGAACACCATAGCCAGAGAAATACAGGGGGAAAAAGAGAATAGTTATCTGAAGACCAGGGAATTTATGTGATGTGCAGGATAGGTCAGTTGAAGCCCTAGGCATGCTTGTCTGGGTCTTCCTACTGCAAGGGTATTCCCTGGGTGTACGTATCATGCTGCTGTGCCCACACTTGGGACAGTGTGCTATAAGGAGGGAGCATGTTGCTATGCCCAGACTTGGGACATGTGACTACAAATGGGGGAACCCCTTTGGCAGGTGCTCCCAGGGCTTCAAGGGCCCTATCCCATGCACCCTGGGAATCCCCCTGCATATTGCACTGCTACGCCCCAGATTGATATGTGACAATGCGACACAAAAGCCCTGGAAATCCTCTTTAGGGAATCCTGTGGTGTGCGTTTAAGCTCCCAGAGCTTCAGAGGCCTGACCCTATGGGACAATGGCAGTATGTTTTTGCTGATCAATCAGATCACCTGTGCTGGGACACTGTCTGGCAGAGCTGACACTACAGCTAAACTACGTCTGCTTTTGCCTCCAGAGATGGATTAGGTCCTTGTGACCAGTTCTGCTTTTTAGCATCTAGCATCAGCAACAAATAATGGCTGATCATGATGTTTTCAAGGGAGAAAGTTCACATACATGTTTCTCCTTTTCCCTCTGTGTGTCTTAGGCTTAATATGAACCAACTGCTTTTCATGCAAAGTTCCTCTCATACAAAGATAAAACCTAACAGAGAAAGGGGCTTATAGCATGTTATTGAGCAAGTGATGTAGTCGTGAATGTGATTGCTATGCTGAAGGTACCAATGTCCATCACATTCAGGCTTCTAACTGGAACTATTCATACAGTACGTGTTCTTTTTTTCACTTTGCTGTACATGTTCTTATATCATCTGGCATTTGGACTGAGTCACATTTTGTTAGACATGCATTTTCCCAGTCCAGATGCCACTTACCCTGAAATACAGAAAATGGGACACATTTTTCAGTGCAGAGTTAACAAATGAAATGCTGTTTCCTTATTTTAAGACTAAAAGCTGGTTCGTCCTGCCACTTTAAAAAGTAATCCACATTGGCCCGTGGCACCCCCCTGAAAAGTGGGAAAGCTATAGAAAAAAAAAGATGACAAACTCTAGAGGGGAGAAAAGGGTTGCTCAGAATCTCTCTCCTCATGCTCCACAATGGGATCTTTCCCCCTCTACAAAATGTCTCTGTGAACCCACAATCAAAGTGGAAAAAAATAGCAAAAATAGTCCTTTGGGGAAGGAGATCTATAAATTAGTCTCTGTCTCTCTCTCAAAACTGTATCTAATCCAGATATAAAAGCAACAGGATACCACATTTCTCTGAGGTGGCATTAAATTCCCACGCAGTGGCCTCATCTACATGTGCACTTAGCTGTGGAATAGATTAATTAGCCACAGAGTAAAGCATCACCATCTACATGTGCTATGGTATTAGGCTGCAGTAAGCTAATTAAAGATGCCATAAGATAGTACTACTGGGGACAGTACTATCTTACAGTGGGATAATTAACCACAATTAAATGCATATGTAGAACTGACCATGGGCATAAACTGTATCCAGTCAGTCCAGCTAGCAAGGGACCAGGCTCCTGCCTGCCACCTAACCACAGCCAGACCCTCTGCTGCCCAACACTACCACCCAGAGCCCAGGGCTGGCCCCCTATGTCTCCAGCCCTGGAGTAAAATGCTCTACCCTGGCTTAAATTGCTGCTTTTCCTGGAAAAAATGTAGATGCTGTGCCTGGGAGTAGTTTACTCCAGCTCAAAGTGCTCCAGAGTTTATTGCTTTGACTTAATTGCACATGTAGATGCACCCAGGGATACCAGCACTACCCCTCCCTGGTTTCAAACTTCCCAAGTTAAAAGAAGTATGTTCAGTAGGGCCGCATGAAATTTCCCCAGGTGTTTCATTTTGAAGCTGTTTCAATGCGTTTTGAGCTCAAAACAGTGACATTGAAACAAAACAAAAGGCTTCAAAACAGCTTCAAAATAAAACAAGAGCACTCGAAACTTTTCAAATGTTTCAAAACATCTTGGGTTTCGAAGCTGGGTTTGCTTCGTGTTAGCCGGCACCAGTCCCAGCTGGAAGCGGCAGCCTGCTGTCATCCCACATGCAGATCCAGGGACCCGAGCCTCCCCAGAGGAGTCTGGCAAGGCCCACAGCCCTCCCAGGGGCCCAGGGCTCCTGGATCTGCACATGGGATGACAGCATGCTGCCACTGCTGGCTGAGGCCAGAGGCAGCAGTAGACTAACCAGTGCTCAGCACAGGCTATACCCAGTGTTGGTTCCAGGTGGCAGCAGCAGCCTCCTGTCATCCCACGCACAGATCCAGGGGCCTACACACCCAGGAAGAGTCCAGCACAGCTCTGCAGCCTGCCCAAGGGTGCAGGCCCCCAGATCTGTGCACAGGATGACAGCAGGTTGCCGCTGCAGGCAAGGTGATATAAGCTTTCCTTTCAACTGTTTGAGGTGCACTTTATCTCCTTGAAACTTGGCAGGCTTCATGCCCTCATGAAGGGGCTACCATCCCTGCAAATTTCATCCAAATCAGGCAAGAAATGACAAGGTTTTAGGCATCTACATGATTCCTCATTATAGCTTATGGGCAAAATGTCAAAACAGTGAAACAGTTCTGATGAAACAAAACAGAACAGTGCTTCAAAATGAAACAAAATGATGAAATGAAATACTGTCCCTTTGAAATGGTGAAACAGAAGTCTAAATGAAATGGTGCTGATTTGCACAGCCCTAATATTCAATGACCTAACAACAGCAGAGCTGATGAGTTCCAGACTGGAAAGGGGATAAAGCAACTCTATGCAGCTAGGGATAGTCCACCGGATTTGAAGCCAGGAATTTTAATGGATTTTTTTTTTTCTGGCCTTGTCCTCAGTAGCTAACAAAGGAGTCAGGGGAGGGGAGGAAGGTAATTAGGGCCCCAGTCTCCGGTGCCAACCCTAGCAGGGACTTTCAAACAGCAGTTGTGCTGTTAGAATGGACACTGATGCTACCCCTTTGCACAACTGCTGCCCAAGGTGTTCAAGAGTCCAGTTATGCCTCTGCCTGTCATGCTTCCATCTAATCACATCCCCCACCATGACAGACTTAACTGGTAAAGAACAGGAGTGTGCAAAGTGGGCAGTATTTGATTCGGATTCAGATTTAGCCCAATTTGGGGGACAGTGATTTGATTATCTGATTTGTATCACTGTCCCAATTCAATTTGGCCAGATCTGAATATTTGATTTTGATTTGGAGAATCAATGATTCGGCCATAGACACAGCTCTATATGTTTTTACTATGTACCTTGAGGTATTAGGTGTGGGTATGAATGCTGAGGTGGTGGTGCAGATGGAGCATCCCACAG
>NW_005841856.1:3393198-3398341 GCF_000455745.1 Alligator sinensis | reverse complement strand
GGGGGGGGGGGGGGGGGGGGGGGGCTGTGTCCCCTGCACACTCGGCAGCAGACCTGCAAGTGGACCAGAAATACTTCTGGGTCTGCTGCCAAGTGCGTGGGGGACCCCGCCGTGCTCCATCCATCCAGGCATTCATGAGCCATGTCTGGCACCTCAAGATACATAGAAAAAACAAAGCTGTGTCTATAGCTGAATTCTCGAATCTCTCTGAATCTCTCCAAATTGATTTGGAGGCTTCGATTTGGAGAGTTTAATGACTCTCCTGATTCAATTTGGATTCAGAGATTCGGCCACCAAATCGGGCCAAATCTCCTCCAAATTGAATCAGTGACCGAAGCTTCCCACAGCCCTAGTAAAGAACAGGAGAGAATGAACAAATCCCCTTAATCTGTTCCCTTCTGGGCTCTTTTATAACAACAGAAAAGACCTATTAGCTCATCTAGTTCTTTTCCCTGTGGTATTGTTCCCAGTTCTATATTTCCTAGATTTTTGTCTGCTCTAATTTTAAATATATTAAGTGATGGGGCTTCCTTTACTTCACCTGGGAGGATATTTCACAGGTTTATAGATCAGTCATAACCAAAGAATTCTCCCATGCCCAGTCCTGCAGCTATTCAACATCCAGACTCCCACTGATTTCAATGGTAGATAAACATAAAAAGCGGTCAGCAGAATTAGTCTGCAGCATTGGTAGGCAGTCTGACTGGTGTTCAGCTGAGTTGCAATAATAAACTTTCATGCTTGAGAAAGCTTGGTAACCCTACTTGTACATAATTTAACTAATGATATATGTGTTTTCAATGGCAATGTAGATTCACAAGAAAGTGGGCACTGTTGTATTTACAGCATACAGTAACTACAATAGAATTATAAAACAAAGCAGAATAATTTATAAGGAGCATAAGGGGATTAAGGCAAGGTATAAAACTCTCTGCAGAGAGGCACTAGTTTATGGTTTACAAAACATAGGTATGTAACTGGTAAACCATTTTCTTTGCATTGTACCATGTTTGGGTTTCTTTTTACACACAAGATCCCAAAGAAAAGCAGAAGTCTGATCATCTCTCTTCATTTTACCAGTCAGGATTGTATGCCGATGTGAAATGAAGTGAAAAAACACGTTGTGACAAAATGCAATGCGACAGGTAGATTTTAAAGGAGAACCCACTAATTTAGAACCAGTAATTGCTACAATTCAAACAGTACTTTAATACTGGATTTTCAAATCTAAATTTTTGGCATATTTTTAACCAGATTGAGTGTCAACTTCAAATGAGTCATTTGCATTTTTTTAAATATTTCTCATCAACATAGAGTACTGTTTATCACCTGGCAGGTAATAATTTTTCATCCCTACCTTTAGTACTGCAGAATATTTTCTCTCAAAGAATATATTAAATCAAAAGAACACAACATTTTATGCTAATGTAATCTTTGTGAGGTGTTAGCTAAAATTTCAAGTGCTGATAATTAGAAAAAGAAGCCTGCAACAGGATTCCAGAAAATTTGGATTCAAGTTATTTAATTTTTACTGGGACTGAACCTGAGTCCCATTTAGGTCAGGGTTATTCAATGGCATGCAAGACTTTGGTATTTTAATGACATGACTTATTTTATTAGCTCAGATTCTTCAAAATATATTAGGAAAAAAAACCCCAAACTGCTTGATATGCTTATTAGGGGTGTGCAAAGCAGGCCCTATTTGATTCAGATTCGGATTTGTTCCAAATCAGGGACAGTGATTCAATTAATTGATTTGGATCACTGTCCCTGATTTGATTTGGCTGAATCAGAATCTGAAGATTCAATGCTAATTCAGAGAATCAGTGATTCACATATAGACACAGCTTTCTATTTTTTTTCTACATGCCTTGAGGTATCAGTGCAACCTGTGAACGCTGCAATGCTAGGGTGGATGGAACATCCCACAGGAGTGCAGGGGGGCCCTCCACGTGCTTGGCAGCAAACCCACTTCTTGGTGGGTCTGCCAGAGAGCATGCGGCGGGGGCCCTACACCCCCCTGGCTCAGTGATCGGCCACAGGGGGAGCCCAGGTGCTCCTGCCAGACCCAGGAGGCACCAGTCGTTGATGTGGGAGGGGTGTGGGAGGCCCCCGTCACGCTGCCCGGAGAAACTGGAAGTCGACTGCAAGTGCTTCTGGTCCACTTCCAGGTCTGCTGCTAAGCACGCTGGGGACCTCCCAACACTTCTGTGGGACACTCCATGTGCCCCAGCGTTGCAGCATTTATGAGCCGCCTGCTACCTAGAGGTATGTAGAAAAAAGTTTTAAAGCTGTGTCTATGTCTGAATTGCCAAATTTTTCCAAATCTCTCCAAATCTATTTGGAGGGTGTTGATTCAATTCAGAGAGATTAAAAGGTTCTGTGATTCAATTCAGATTTGGAGATTCAGCCACCGAATCGGGCTGAATCCCGCCGAACCAAATCGGGGATCAAAGCTTTGCACAGACCTAGTGATTATGCACTTATCACAAATTAACTTTAACCCCAAACTCTCCAGCTGCTGGGCAAAGGTGGCTGCTTTAACATCTCATTTCTTAGCAAGAGATGAAGGCCCTGAAGTCAAAAGAAGTAAAAAAAAAATTTTTTGTTTCATTTTAGCAAATCATGCTGAGGAAGTTAGCTGTGAACAACCAGTTTGTTCTTTTCAATCAGCAGTACAACAATTTGCGTTAAAAAAAAATCTCATCTACATTGAATGGAAATAGGATTGGATATATAGATTATAACATGTTTAAGGTGAAATAATCAAATTAGGACAGAGAGTAAATTTAGAAACTTTCCTCAGTGACTTAGTTTAGCATAAGAACAGCTAAGAACTGGTAATTTCTGAATTACCATCTTTTTTCTGGAATACAGAGTAAACTCTCTTAAAAGTCCAGCTTCCACAGGTAAACAATAAACATCTGTATCCTTGCTGCTCTCAGACTAACAATGTCAAAGTTCATCTGGCATCCCTAACAATGAACAGAGAATACATGTGTCCAAATAAAAAGAGGATGCAAATATTCATCCCTGTGGGAACATAAAACATTGAAGAATCATATTTCTTTATTTCTTGTTATCTAAAAGAAGAACACATGCTCAGGGGATGTGAAAAAAGTATGTTTTCCTTTTGGCAATATTTCAGGAAGATGAGTGATTATTATACGTACTTCAGAGTGGATGTATTACAAATGAAACTTCTTTGTCTCCTGCAAATGTACATAAATTCTCCATCATTAATCACTGTTGGGATGAATATGCCCATAATATCGCAAACATCTGGTACTGCTGTACACACTCATTGACTACAGTAAACTCTTAAATAGAAAGAATTATATCTAAAAATTTGCATTTCCTTTCCTTTTTATTCTTTTTTGATGCAAAAGTTTTTTCTTTCCAATGAAATGTATACAACCTATCGCCGAATGGGTAAACGAGATGTTCTAAAGTTTAAAGTACGTTTGGGACTGTGATTAAACAAAACTGTATTTAGGCTCCTTCATGCCCCATCAATAACTGTGCCAATAATATTTTTGGGCACAACTCAGAATCTGATTTGTAGATATCTATAATGCACAAAAGAGAAAATACATTGGTCTAATGGACTGTACAGTTGGCACTTCAATTAATTTTTACCTAAATGTATCTGATTACTATGACAGTGGGTGAATAGATGCCATGCCTTCAAGAAAACAGTCGAAGACAACCTCATAAAACACATAATTAATAGACATAAATGTATTATGCACCTTTGTCATACTGTAGCAGCTTTAATTGGAAAGAAGATAACTGAAGCCAGTTGACAGAGGCTGACATTTAGTCATTTTTTTTTTCTAATTAAAATAGAAAAACTGTTTGGCAAAGGTGTTCAATGGGATAGTTTGGGATGTTACACATTTCAATTAAATTCAGAAATTTTTGTTTTTTCACACAACATTTTGCTGGGGGTAATGGAAAGGAGTAGGTGGAAGCTGAAGAAGGAAGTGGGGTTGTTCCTGACCCATTCTGTTTCCAGATATCAATGGGTTGTGGGAGAAATTAGCATTTTTTTCCATTTACAGATAGGAAAATGGAGATAAAGGGAAGTTGCAAGCAATATTTTCACAAGCAATCGCAGAATTTGGTTGTGGCTGCTTCTGGGTACCCAATGAGGAGTTTCAAAGTGCCCCCCTAAGCTAAACAATTACCTTTGAAAATCTAATTGAATGTGACCTGTGGAGCTCACTCAAAAAGACTCTGGCTGAACATGGACGGAACCCAAGTTCCCTGACAAAAATCAGCTCTGCTTTTCCACTGTCACCTACGCTTTCTATTAGATTGCCGGTTAAGTCTTTCCCATCTTTAATATTATTACTCCAAAAACAGAAAAAGGATATTCATTCTCACTCAGTGACTGAGACATATCCTGTTTTCCTCGCTTTATGCAGGTTCTGTACGTGCAAACTCGCTCTTGAGCAATGACCCCTTTTATACCAAAAATTTGTTATATGTGACGTAAATCCACTCTTATGCACACAGTGTCGTGGAAGCCCACAGTCAGCTGCTTTGTGAGGTGCATTGTGGGAGTGACGCACACCAAAATATAGTCTCCTGCGTGGATCTGTGCTCCTCACTCGTTGTCTGAGATACGTTTCTGTAGTTGCCATCCCCACCAACTCTATATTCACCATCACCCTGTGCTTGTGTGTACTGTCTGCTATTGACAAGTACCAAAATTGTCTTGTAAAAGTGGTAGAAATGGGTCTGGGGGGCAGTACAGTTGAGGTTTTGGAACATATCCCTATTTGTTACGTTGTAAAGTGGGTTTCGTTTATGCTAATTCAAGTTATGCACCGTTTTCCAGGAATGCTGTCCGCAAGAGAAGGTTGAGAGGCGACCTTGTGGCTGCCTATAAGTTCATCACGGGGGCACAGAAGGGAATTGGTAAGGTTTTATTCACCAAGGCGCCCCCGGGGGTTACAAGAAATAATGGCCACAAGCTAGCATAGAGCAGATTTAGACTGGACATTAGGAAAAACTTCTTCACAGTTTGAGTGGCCAAGGTCTGGAACGGGCTCCCAAGAGAGGTGGTGCTCTCCCCTACCCTGGGGGTCTTCAAGAGGAGGTTAGATAGGCATCTAGCTGGGGTCATCTAAACCCA
>NW_005841856.1:3380168-3393167 GCF_000455745.1 Alligator sinensis | reverse complement strand
CCTATGTAGGGGGTCGGACTCGATGATCTATTGAGGTCCCTTCCGACCCTAACATCTATGAATCTATGAATCTATGAACATAAAGTGAGGGAAACCTGTATATGAAAGAAACTCTCCATGCTTCCAAACCCAGTGCTCATATCAAAAGCATTAATGTGTTGTAAGTAGGTTGCTTAACCTGCCGGCTTCTGCAAGAAGGTCTGCTCCCTGAGGAACTCCTCAGCCACTCCTCTCAACTCAAAAATTCAAATACAGTCTTTAAGCTGCAAACAATAAGACAAATAAGTAAACTTAACCAAATCTTTCTGCCCTATCCCAGGCATTTAGAAAGGAAGAGGAAGAAGAGGAAGAAGGTTAAGATGATTAATTTGGCTATCACCTGAGCAAAACAGCTTGGCTCCTACATGTAGCAAGCTGTTCTGCTCACACCTAGCTTCCTTTCCTGCAAAGAGTTCCCTCCTATTTCACAGCTTTCCTCTCTATCCTCTCCAGTGGGACACTCCTTTATTAGTAGAACGTCCCACAGCTGAAGATCCTTAACAGTGGTGGCTGTCCCTTCTTAAGGGGACAGACCACCCTGTTACATGTGTGTACATACTTTGCTGAGTAAACACAGGGTGCAAACAAACATTCATGAGACCCAGTTCAGGTTTAGGTGGCTTGCTTTAACTAAACCAGGAATGGCACATGCAAACATTTACTGCTGCTGGGAGAGGAGTTGACAGCTGAAGGTAAGTAAGTCTGATAGAAGGGGCGGGTAGGTCTATGGTGGGAGCTACCAGGTCCGCAGGATCTGTAGAGGGAGGTTTCCTTGGGGTGGGGGGTAGTTGGAAGACTTGAAATAGCCTGGTCATTGTTAGGGGGGTATGAATAGCACAGCCCCCGGGGCTGGGGCAAGTGGCTGGGCTTTCCTAGCCCTAGGGCTGTGCTGTGAATGCATGCAGGCATTGACTAGCTAGGGTTAATTCATTTTAGATCAAATTAACCCAGGTCAATCTAAAGTTAGTTCACCTCATGAGGTGATCTAACTTAGACCAGGTATGCCATTTTGAAGACAATTTAAGCCCTATGAATGCATGCACTCCTGGGCATTAAGACTGACCTAGCCTTGGTCAATCTAAACGTAACACATATATGTACCCAGAGCCATCCCTAGGATGTGGCAAACTGGGGTGACCGGCCCAGGCCCTGCACTTTGGGGAGGCCCCAAGGAACCAGACGGAGTGACCACAGCCCCTCCCATGGGGCCTGCCTGGAGCTGGCAGCTCAGCCCCACACCGTGGAAGAAGCACAGAGACCCCCCCCCCCTTTGTGGGGGTACCATGGCCCTGCAGTGTTAAGGGGGCCCCACACAAGATGGTTTGCCCCGGGCCACGACCCCAATAGGGTCGGCTCGATATGTATCCATACCCACGCATTCCCACATCTCCTAACTTTCCCTTATTCAGCACAATTGTTCCAAGAGCACAAATAGTCTCCATTGGTCCATTTGCATATGCATTAATTTGGGGTCATTTCCAGATGATTCTGTGTGTGCAGTTAAAAAATATGGGACTTACATCCAATGACCTGGCCCTAGGATTCCATAGAGAAACCTTTCCAAAAGCATATAACTTAAGCACTTTTTCCTTTTCTTCAAGTTTTCTGCTTTCCCTAGAGATTTCCTGAGGGATTTACCCATAGTTCAAGCCTTTTCACATTTGAAGTACCCTCCGTTAGTCAATACATACTGTACTTTGAATGGGAAACAGATTCTGAAAATCTCATTTTTAGTGGATAGTTGGTTTGAAATAATTTGAAGGTGAAAGAAACTGAGATCCTCAACTCCCTGCCTTTAACACCGCATGCTATCAGTTCTATTTTTTAAACATCACACAGTGTCTTCCAATTCTCTGAGCTGACGTGCAGATGCATGTTATCATGCATCAAACAGCAGCATGAAGTACATAACCATTTTTAATCTCGCACATCTTTAGGTTTGTCAGAGTCAATATATGTGATGTTTGCTTCAATATTAATTGCACAAATTTCAGAAAGGATTAGGTAGCATATAAGAAAAATCAGACAAACCAGAGGGAAAGGGTTTCTTAAGATCTTTTAGCAGCTTAGAAGTAAATCATAAAATGTCAAGCTAAAGAAATTGGCTCAGATAAATATGATTTTTCCTGAATTAGTTCACTAAGCTTTTATCCTTCCTGAACACTTTCAGTCAATCCTAAATGCTTTAAGTGCCTGCCTTAATATTGAACAGTTATGCCGTAACACATACAAAAAGATTGAACATAGTTGTTATTTTGGATGTAACAGAGGGGTTTGCCTTCCTTAAGGTGAGAAATGTAGGAAATGTATCTGGTATTTAAAAAGAAAAGAAAATTTATTGAGATAATTTTATTTTTATGTATTTATTTCTATTCACACATCTAAGAGAGTGTATTAGATGCTGCTTTCTGTTATGCTTATTATTGGAAGTTTGCACCTTAAATCTCATGGCTTTTTAATTCAACTTTCTGCATGTTACCAAATTGCATGAAGGTTTTATTACTAATTTAATTATGCACTCATATTTTCAAAACTTTGAGATTTGAATTATTTCTTGTCAGCTGTCATTTGGTGTTCAAAGAGGTCTAAACCCTTTTTGATGCACATGGGTAATTTCTGCTAATATACCTATTCACCAACCTTTCATTTTTTATTTCAGTTTTAATATTATTTGAAGTATTTACTTTGAAAACCTTGAACTCCAAGATAGATAGATAGATAGATCTATATCTAAGTCTATATCTATATCTATCTATATATGCATGCTAGATTTTGAGGTGAAATTGGAGCAAAGATTTAGGGTTTGCCTTTAAAATGCAATCCTTCTGCATTGTACAGAACTTAGGCATTGAGTTCTTGAAATGCTGCTGATGTACAATATGGAGATAAATCTTTGGGGCTAGACCCTAGACTAGTAGGGCTGCTCACGTAGGGGCTTAGGACTTTTGTGCAAATACCTTGCTTTACATGCTTTGACTAATCTTAAAAGTAGTGTGATTCTGAAATAATAAGAGCATGAAAGAGGGTAAGCTTTGCGTTTAAGTTAGAATTTGCATTTTTAATATTATTTTGAGTATTTACTTTGGATAGCTTGAACTCCAAGACATAGGGTTTTATATATAAAATTTGTAGTATATATAAATAGGTGCAAAAGTGCCGCTTAAAAGTGTTTTTGGAGTAACTGTGCTAAAACTTGAAGCTATGAGTGTTTCCAAATTTGCCCCTTACTTTCATGTGGTCAGGGAGAGCAAGGTCTGACAGTAAGGGGTTGGGAGGCAGGCTGCAGGGAAAATAAGTTATACATATATAGATATAGACATATATTACAGATGTCTATATCTATAACTTCTTTTCCCTGCAGGTATATCTATATCTATATATTTATTTAATTTTTAATATTTTTAAGTATTTACTTTGGAAAGCTTGAACTCTAAAACATAGCTAGCTTAGGTAACTAGCTAGCTAGATAGATATGTCTTAGAGTTCAAGCTTTCCAAAGTAAATACTTAAACATATTAAAAATTAAAATTCTAAGTGTAAAATACAAATATTACTTTCTTTAATTTTCTTATTATTTCAGAAGTCACACTAATTTTAAGATTAATATCATAATTGACTTTTATATTCAGTAGAGGTTTTGTCAGAATAAGTACTGCAGACCTGAGCTTCAAATTAATTTTCCAACAATACATGTCCACATCACAGAAAATTCATACAGACTTGGTATTAATTAGAATCTTTGCTCTTGATTCAGCAAGTTCTTCTACATGCTCCTGATTCTTCACAATAGCCTACAACATTCTGTGGAGTACATTTCAGAATCCAGGCCTCATACCCTTGACCCAGTAAAAATGATATGGATTTGATGGGTATTGAAACAGACTTCTCCATTCCCAATGAAATGATCTTTATGGGCAAAGGTTGTTGTCAAGCCATGTAAGGCAAAGTATTTGCACAAAGGTCAGAAGCCCCTGCATGAGCAGCCCTACTAGTTTAGGGTCTAACCCTGAGGTTTATCTCCATATTGTGCGTCAGCAGCATTCCAAGATCTCAATGCCTTTCTAAGTTCTGTACAACACAGACCAGTTGCATTTAAAAGCAGACCCTAAATCTCTGCTCCAATTTCACCTCAAAACCTAGTTTTTCACAAAATACTGAGATGAAATAAAAAGGAAAGGTCATTACTATACAGTAATGGTGAAGTCCAAAATCACCTTCCTGCCCCAGAAACATATCAAGCAAATTCAGTAAACAGAAGTAGCCCTCAAATGCCATTTTAAAGTTGTGGACTATTTCATAAAGCGAAATATATTGTAAGAAGTAAAAAGCAAATGTATAGTGGAAGAAAACGGAAGCCTACATTACTGCTTTTAGATGCCTTTTATATTTACACTCCTTTTTGTGTTGCTTTGTCGATTACATTGTACAGAAATTTTCTTTAGAAATTCTTATGTATGAAAACAAGAAAACTTGCATACAAACAAGATTTAAAGGAATATTGAACTCTTTGAGTCCAATACTTATTTAGCATAACTGCTAACTTAAATAGTTAATAAGTATAAATGCTCATTTCTGCTTAACATCAAATATGAAAAAGGCCCTGATATAAAGCTGAAGTCAAAGACAAGACTCTCAGTAACTGTTTTAGTCTAAGGAGCAGTCCCCAGGAGAAAACACATGGGAGGATAAGAAACCACATTTCATTACTGAACATAATTTATACTCTGCCAAACAGTGCTGAATACAATGCACAGTCAAAAGCAAAATACATCTAAAGACTATCCCGTAACTTTGATTTTTTTTGTCAGTTTGTGGCCCAACATGATGTCAATGTGTGAATACAATAGAAATGGAGCTCTCTTTTCAACTTTGTAAAGAAAGGAAGGATGTAATATAGCATTCTCTCAGGTTTACTTGTCTTATTTAAAGAAAAGGATGCCTAAGCCAGTCCTATTTGATTGTGTCTTAACAGCAGTGACAAGGTAAGCATTAAATTATCCAGCAGTTTTTAGGAACTATCACCATGAAAGTGCAATTTGGATGAAAACAAAAAAGTATCTGACTGTAGTTTATTCAGCCTCAAGTAAACTGGAGTTTAAATATTAGTTTGCCAAAATTACTGTTCTGAATAGGTTTCCAAGGCACACTATAATCCTTTCCTTGGAGTATTATAAAAAGAGTGCTATGGAATTAGTACACAGTCAAACAAAAATCTTTAAAATGGCAGGTGTTGTATTTATTTTACGCTTAGACTTTCCACTAGGAACACTTGGGGAATTGAGATACACAGAAAAATGTTATAAACAGAAACATAAAGCTCGGAGAAGAGATTTCAGACTATTCTTTACTATGTAACCACAGGATTAATGTGTTCTCTTACTTTTGTGCATAATGGAATAAGAGTTCTCTACCAATCCTTTTCATTAGAGGTTTCGGGCAAGGTGATTTGATCATTAACTCTCTTTTTCAGCCCATAATGTGAGAGAAAGATTACATTCCATTATAAATAAGCATGCTGTTTTCTTCCAAAATGCCCCAGAAATCTTAACCATGTTCTCTTGTAAGAACCATTTATTGAAACAAAGTGAGTAGTCCTGGCAGAGGAAGGGTAAATTATCATAGGCGCTCTTTGTGCAAAACCCATCCAAGTCGACAGAAAAGTCCTACAATACCCATCTTTTTTATGCTGTTCTATAACCATTAGAGACATTCTGAAGAATATTTCAATTAACTTTCCAAAATACATGTCTAGGAAATTTACTATATTAACTTGAATATAAGATGATGTTAAATATAAGATGACCCCCGACAGTTAGTTTCTATATATGGAAAATGTATACATTTATTATAATTTTCCAGGGATAGAATCAAATTAATGGAGGTTTGCCTTGAATTTGCCCTCTTCCCACTGCTACAGTGGGGAAAATAAATCTAGGTGGCGTCAGGTAGGCCCCGCAACTTCTTTTCCCTGCAACCTACCTCCCCCCTTACTGTCAGACTATGTTCTCCCTGACCACATGAAAGTGAGGGGGAAATTTGACAACATTCATAGCTTCAAGCTTTAGTACAGGTACTCCATAAACACATTTAAGGAGTACTTTTGTACCTATTTATATATGCTACAAATTATGGGTAGTATTAGTCTAAAGCCAATAGACTCACGATTTACCATATAGTTTATTAGGCTGTGCCCCAGCAAGTCAACAGTGTTTCAAGACATGGTGACCTCATCATTCAGTACTGGTTAATATGTGTGTGTACTCCAAATACCCCCAGGATTCATGTGCTAATTAACCCTGGCTGAAAGAAGAGATGACAGAGGGATTCTGGGTGAACTCTTTGAAGTGCATCTAGTGATGTTTGCCAGACATTTAAGTTGAGGAAGAGACAGGAATCTTTGGAAATGGGAAAGAAAGGTAAAACTCAGCAGTGGGAGTAAAGAGGAAGTCAAAATGTATTCCATGTAGGGGCTCACCATGACTTGGAAAAGAGTTGGTGCTGAGAGGGACTGTATGCAATGGGAACTAGTATATATCTTATTCAGATGGGCTGTATTTAGCTATCCCACCTGGCAGGGGAGGCACTGTGACCATGTAGGCGGGCTACCCAGGATAAGGTATAGGTCATTTTGTCTGACTGCTTGGTCGGGGATCCTTGTTGTTTGCCCCAGCGTATGCATCTGAGACAGGCATTTTTTTCTTTTCCCTTTGGGACTTCTGGTGTTTGAGGACACCTGAAGATCCAGATGGTGGCAAGCTATGCAGAAGCAGCCCAGATGGCTGTGGCTTCAGGAGAGGCTCAAGCAAGGCGAGCAGCAGCAAGACTGAGCAGAAGAGCATATTCTGTCAAACTCCGAGTAACAGGCAGCCAAACACACTCCCCAGTGACATGTCCAGAGAGGAATTCTCCAGGAAAGCACTGCAAGATCTACTATAGGTAAACAAAGCTAATTTGTTTTACACGATTTACCTAGGCTCTGCCTCAGAGTGGGAGATTGGCTTCAGATACCCACTTCTCGGGTGGATTTCTGGCACCGCCTCTGGGAGCAGGGGGAGGATCCCAGACTGGCTAATCTAGTTTTTTTTCAGGGGAAGTGCCCTGGGGAAGGCATGGAAGCAAAAGACTGTAAAGCTGCAGTTTTTCACTGCAGAAATAGAGGAGGAGGACATTTGTTTCTAGCTGAGCAGGCACTGTGAATCGGTGGGGTCTGTTGAGGAAGAAAAAGATGGAGAGGGAATCTGGACAAGAGCTTGGATAGCAAGGGTCCAGCTGAAACATGCCCCACCCAGATAAACCAGAAGTGCTGCAGCATTTGCCAGCAGCCCTGACTCTCAGACACCACAAGGGATGATTTACTATCGGGAGCAACCCAAGTTATGCCACAGATGTGGGTTGGAGGGCCACATGAAGAAAGATTGTAAAGTGGAGATCTGTGTAATGTGTCAGGAAAAAGGATGTAAAACAGGAGCCTGTGGGAAGACATGGCACTGCAACCTCTGTGGGGAGGAGGGACACCAATTTAGAAAATGGCCCAGGGCAAAAGCCAATGCAGGCTTTCAAGAAAAGAAAGAGGATGACATCCCCTCAATGCTCTCTGACATTACATATCAGGGAGATATCAAAGAAGTTAGCTCCAGGGAAGCAAAGCAAGAGAGAAAGGAGAAGGAAGAAGGGGAAGAGGACAGAGACCCCACACTATCTCTAGAAGTGGGGGAAACCATCAGGCAGCTAAAGGAGCTAGCTAAAAAGGCAGGCTCCCAGCCAAACCCAGCAGAGGAGCAAAGTGCAGAGGATGGGGAGACAGAAGAAGGAGCAATGAAGGTGACTACAGAGACCCCAGAGGCAGCAGGGAGCCAGCCTCAGGAGGCAGAGGTGAACATGGAAGAGGAAGGTAAAAACCCTAAACCTCAACCCCTCCCTCCCCACCCCCCGCCAAGTCCAAGCAGGAAATCTGAATATAAGTGACTGGGAAATAATCTAAAGGCAGAGGAAAGCACAAAGAAAAGCCAGACAAGGAAAAACTCACCACTCTTCCGAAAAAGAGCACATCAGGGCTTGGAAAAGCAGTCACCAAAGATATGAAAACACAAGGCACAAGCTAGAGACTCTGGTTGCAAAGAGGAAGCAAAAGCAGAAAACCTCCCCCCCTCCCTCCCCCCTGAACAGCCACCAAAATGAAGAGGCTCCACATTGTATCAGTTAATGTTAGAAGCCTTGCTGGGCAAAGGAAGTGGGACCAGATCTGCCAGACATTAGAACAAATAGAGGCAGACATAATCTGCCTGCAAGAATTTGGCTTGCCTAGTCAAACAGCCAGCTCTTTGTTCTCCAAATGCTGGCCACATGAAACAGCCATGTTGGGGTGAGATGACAACAGGGCTGCCGAAAAGAGACACTGTGTGACCTCTACAGCACAGAGAAATAGTTGCAGGCAGACTGCTGCAAGCCACCATGGAAGCAAATGGGATAACTTTTGAAGTGTGCATGTAGATGCCTGCCCACCCCAAGGCAAGGTGCGAGTTTCTAGAAAACATGGCCAAAACAATGCTGAGTGGACAGCTGGTAATAATAGTAGAGGACTCCAACTGCGTCATCAGTGAGAATGACAGAGTCAGCAGCGCCCAGAAATTAGGCATGGGCAGACCCTCTAGGCAACTGAAACAACTGATCCAGGACCATAACCTAGTAGATGCTGGTAAAGAAGCTCAAGCCCTGGGGGGAACTTCACCTGGATGGACCCTGCAGGGAAAAACAGGACCCAGATAAACTTTGTCTTCCTCCCCAAGGAGTGGAGGGCAAAGGAAGCCTGCTCCACACCCATCTGTTTCTCAGACCACGGTCTCCTCATATCCAGGCTAAAGTGGGAAGACAGCTGGAATGGGGAAGAGGGGTGTGGAAGCTAAACACCAGTTGTTTGACAGATAAGAAGACCCAGCACAGGTTCAGAAAGCAATATGCAGGCTAGAGGATCCTAAAGGCCCTGTACATGAACCAAACAGAGTGGTGGGCCAGCATCAAAGACAGGACCAACGGCTTCTTCCAGCAGGCTGGCAAGTGGCAAGCTTTCTTGCACAGAAGACAACACAAGCGCCTGACCCGTAAGTTGCAGGCCTTGCCTAGGCAGGCAGCGGTGGGCTGGGATGTGAGGGAGGACATACGGGAGGCAAAGGCCCAGATTGGTGCCTGGTACCGAGAGAAGGCCAGGAAAAAGATCTTCCAGGAGGAACATCAACAGCTGGAGTGAGAGTGGACACTGGATGAGGCTGAGAAGACCCTCCAGGGATTTAAGAACAGGAAGACTCCTGGGTTAGCTGGCCTGCCTAAGGAGTTTTACATGATCTTCTGGGACCTGGTGGGCCCCAAGCTGCTGGAGCTCTTTCAGGAGTGACTGCAAGAGGGATGCCCGGGGGCTGGGATGGACAGGGGCCTCATGACCCTCCTGCACAAGAAGAGTCTGAGGGAGGATATGAAGAACCGGAGGCCCATTACCCTCCTGAACTTCAACTATAAACTGCTGGCCAAGGTTTTGGCTGAGCAATTTAAATCTGTCCTAGGTGACATCATCCACAAGGACGCCAGATCCATGGAGCCCTGGTGCAACTGAGAGACGTGCTCTAGCTGGAACTAGACAGCAGAGAGAAGATGGCAGTGCTGAACCTGGACCTGGAAAAAGCCTATGACAGAGTGTCACATCAGTTCCTCTTTGAGACCCTGAAGTGTCCCTCCAACTTTCACCAGCTGGATAAGGACACTGCACATGGACGGAAGCAGTGAGGTGCTGGTAAATGGTTTCTTGAGCAAGCAGATCACAATAGAGTTGGGGGGTCCATCAGGGCTGCCCACTCTCCCTGATCCTTTTCATCTGCACCATCGAACCCCTGGCTCAGTGGACCCTGGGATCCATGGAGTCCAGATCCCCAGGGGAAATAGAGAGCAAGCAAAAGTCCTGGCCTACATGGACAATTTGACCATCCTGTGCAAGAATAAGTGTACAGTAGAAAGAGTCCTGTGGCACAGACTTACGAAGCAGCATCAGGGGCACCAAGGTCAATGTGAGCAAAAGCACCTGCCTGGCAGTAGGTGAGCTCAGGGATCTGGAGTCCCTAGTGGTCTCAGTCCCCCACAAGGGGGTAAAGGTTCTTGGGGTGGAATTTGACCCAAAGCTGAGTGGAAGAAGGGCCTGGGAGAAGGAGGCCAAGGTGAAGCAGAAGTTGAGTACATGACACGGGCATCACCTCTCCAAGGGTGGGTGCATGGCACTCATAAAGGCGGTGCTGCTACCAGTGCTTCTGTACACTGCACTCGTCTTCCCCCCTGCAAAGCGTATCATCCACAGAATCCAGAGAACCATGAGTATCTTCTTCTGGGGATCCCAAATGGAGAAGATGGCAAGAAAGACCCTGTACAAAAAGAAACAGGCAAGGGCAAGAGCAGGGGGATGCCAGACTTCCACCTGTTTTTGCAGGCATGGTACACGAGTCAGATATGCAAGCTGGTAACCGGGCTAGAGACCAAAACAGACTGTCTAGTAAAGTTTTTTGCACTCAGGTCACTTTCTGAGATGGTGCAGGGTGTACATACCAACCAATGGGAGACCGTGGACCATGGAGCAGTCCTGGTTCTACAGGGTCCTGAACGAGTTCTAGAGACAGTATAGGTTACAGAAGGAAAGCTTGGACTATGTCCAACCACAAAAAGATAGAGAGAGCAGTTAGAGACAGAGACAGACTATCAACCATGGAAATGCTGCCCAATGAGGACTGGCAAGCCATCTGGAACCGGATCTTCCACAAGGACCTCCACAAGGACCACAGAGACATGAGCTGGTTGATAATGAACTGAGTACTCCCAGTGAGGGCGTGGAGGTATGGGGAGGGACGAGGGATGCAACCCAATTGCCCCAGGGAAACTTGCCAAAAAGAAGCAGAGACCATTGACCACCTCCTATGGCACTGCCTGTATGCCAAGAGTATGTGGGAAAAGATAAGCCAGATCCTTGAAAGAGTGACAGGAGTCAGGCTGATGACAAGGGAGGCAGCCATGTACGGACACCAAAATGAGCAGCAGGGGTTCCAGACAATGTGTTTTGACCAGTTTGTGTCCTGTGTCAGGAGCGCCCTGTGGCAATGCAGGAGCCACCTGTTATACAGGCATGCCAAGCTCAAAGAAACAGACTGTTAAAATATTTCTGCGTGAACTTCAATCCTACCACTGGAAATTGGTGAGTGAGGATGGAGAAGCTGTAGCCAACCTCATCTGGAAAAACAACACCTGGAGCAGAATGTTCCAAGACCCCCCAGGAGAGGAAGCAGACAGGGAGAATAAAGAGGACAGAGATGCAACTGGACCTGGAGACAGCGAGAAGGACTACAACAGGATCAGCAGCAGTGGAAGTGACAGCAACATCAACAATGACAGTGTCAAGGACAGTGAGTGAACTGAGAATGTAAAACCCAAATTGGAGTTTGGACTAAAGGACTGTGGTTTGGGTAGGTGAGGGTGGGTGCACGGGGTACAGGGGATTGGGTGCGTTTATTATAATGGGAAGAGTGGGTTTCTTAATGCAGTTTTAGGATGTGTGATGCAAAGCTTATGATAGAGGATGTATATATAACTCTGAATATATAGAGAGAAATATATTTTAGATATTAAAAAAATCCTCATCAGTATGTTTGCCCAATGTGGGCCATGTGTTTTACACTCATGTTCATAGTGTTGGCTATATTTAATCATCTTCACAGTTGGTTTCCATTACTGAGCAAATGCTGCTTTTGGCACCAATTTAAAGATGGACAAAGTATTTAATGAGGTTTCCTTGTATGCGAATGGAAGATGGATTCGTATTTGTAGTAAATATGGTATTTGTATTTGAGTAAATACAGTAGGTCTATTCCTGACTTCATATAATCTTTCAAAAGAAATGAAAACTTTGTAAAGTTCATAAAACAGCACGAACACAAAGAACCCAAATAATTATCTATATGTATTTTATTTTTGCGGATAAATCTATGATGTCTTACTAAAGATCACCCTAAAATTCTGCCCTACTCTGTGGTTTGTATATTAGAATGAAAACAGTAGCTCACATTGCTTTTCAAACACAACCAAGCCAATTAAGGTATCTAAATTACTGGATAATTGATTGCATTTTGACCTTTGAGAACTAATTTAGGGAATAAAATGGCAGCTCATTAAGGGCTCAAGAAAAACAGTTCCTGTCTAGAAGTTACATTAATCCTTCATACAGAACAAGTATAAAAAATTTCCATGTAATTACAGATATCTCACTTTACTTATCAACATTTGGTTCATTTTCCAAATCTTTTCAATTCAAAAGAGTAAAAACCTAATGTATTCTTTTAACTGATGGGCATTTTAATCTCAGGATAATTTGCTATGGCATTCAGTGGTATACACTAAAATATAGGTATATTTAAATCATCTTCTGTGATCCACGTAAGAGGCACAAAGAAAACTGAATAAGAAGAATTATAGATCAAAAAGATCTATTCAAATGATCCTAATTATTATTCCATTATCTCAAAACAATACTATAGCCTACAGGAAATGATTAGGTATTTTGTCCCATCCAGGGTTTGTTTGTTTTTTAAATAAGTTTCTACTATGTCCACAAGGGCAGTTTTCATAATCTTATTAATATTTATGTATAATTTATACAAAGTAGGATAATAATGCTAACAGAAAGGATTGCACAATTCTAGAGAGGACAGAACGCCTGGTGCTTCATACAATCATAGAAAAGTAAGGCTAGGAGAGACCTCAAGAGGTCATCTAGTTTAACCCCTTTCTCTAGGCATCCCTGTCTAAGCCTTCTAGATAAGCACTTGCCTTACCTTTGCTTAACTTCACAAACAACCCAAACTGTCCAAATGCCCAAAACATCAAACATATCCTAACTTGCCACTGGGTTGTTAGCAGATATGGGGCAACGGGAGTTCA
>NW_005841856.1:3379714-3380158 GCF_000455745.1 Alligator sinensis | reverse complement strand
GACATAAGAAACATCCCAAAAAAGTTTTGTCAAAGAATATTTTCATATTAAAAATAAAACCTCTGGGAGTCTACCTGGCTCAGCTGTAGCCCTTATCCACAGATCTCTAACCTATTTATAGGAAGGCAAGTCCTGACAGTCTTAAACCTACCCCTAGCTCCAGGTTCTGCAATGGATTTAACTTCTTGTTATACATGGAAAATGATTTTCTATATAGCCCTCTCTACATTAACTCTTAACACACCTGACATCAACTCAATCTGCACTGTTCAGTGCCCTTCCATCAGTACCTGAGATTGGTGCTGCTCCATGATTAACCCTATGCCCACATAGAGGTAGGCATGGCAGGTCCCATAAGCACATAGATGAGATTGCCCAGTGAATAATAATCACTCTTTACACCCCCATGTTCAACCTGTAATAGCAAATAATTTACTGTCTCCC
>NW_005841856.1:3365472-3379683 GCF_000455745.1 Alligator sinensis | reverse complement strand
GGTTCAGAATTCATACAGCCTATAAATTCAAGTGTCAGACCTCAGGTGATGGGAATTGCTACAAGAATCTGAGACATTTCAGTATTGCTGTAGTGTTTCCTGTCACAGGCAAACTTTGTAAATGATCCCTAGGGTTTTTAAGTATTCAGCTTCCAAATTCAATGCCGGGGAATTATTGCTGTAAATTCTAAAAGATTTAATCTCTCTCTTAGGGGTTAGAAGAAATCTTCTTAGTACAGAGGAAACCTAAAAAAAATGTTAAACTTTAGCTATTTAGCTATTAATTTATGTCAACCAAAACCATCGTCATCTGGAGGTATGTATAGGCTACATGATATCTCTGTAGAGTCCATTGTACTGGTCAATATATAAAGAGTCATCCTGCTAGAAATGTACCAAATATTAAGAACAGAGACTTCCAATGTAACAGAAATTCATTTTTACCAATTTACACTACATTTCTCTTCTTTGTTAAATCATTTACCCCAGACGTTATCATCCAAGTTTTCAATGTACAGTATTTATACTCTGTTTCACTGGAGTATCCAAGATTGACATTGCTACAAAATAAAACAATGTTGACATTCTTACAAGATTGAATGAAAGCAGGGATATTCTTCACATCCTCAATTTTTTGTTGGTAACATACAATTATTCAGTTCTTGCTTTTCAATTTTCCCTACTCATTGCATAATGTGACATTAAAATTTTCTTTTATTCTTCCCCTCCACCAGGCTCCTGGTTCTGGGGTAACACTGTCATTTTCCCTGATTGTGCTATCCCATTTTTTATAAATAAATATGCAGTGGAAGAAGGCTCAGCCTGGGTCTTACATATCACATGTAAGTGCTGAATCACTGGACTACTTTGAAGTGCATGCAAGGTCTCTTTCTGTCCCATTTCCCACAAAAAAATAAATACACCTTGAAAAATGATTATTTTATCCTAACATGAAAGAGAGAATTTTGAAATTCTGAAAACTTTTGAAGACTGGGAAAACTTTCTTACTGAGGTGTGCTCCCCCTGTTCTAGGCTTTTATTTTTCTGAAAATCTTGGTGTCTATGTTGAAAAGATTTCATATTATTGCCTTAATAACTGCGACAACGAGAGAGAACTGCATTAAATGCAACATTACATTTAACTTTATGGAGGATGGAATGTTGAGTATTTACACAACATTTCCAAGCTCTGATGAGACCTTAACAGAAAGACAGTTTGAGGAGCCAGATAGGACGCTAACTAAATCCTTTACAATGGAGGTAAATATAATCACACACATTAATTGTGCTGAGGCGACATTTAAATTCCCCTGTTTTCAAGGGATGGTGCTGGAGGAGGCAAGGTCTGCTTAACTCATAAAGATTCGAAAATGTTCTAGACGGCCCTGATGCTGCTTACCTGTTACGCTCCCAAACCAACTCTCACAAAAAAATGATAAAGGACAGAAAAACCCCAGGCACCAGGAGGAGAACACTTTCCACAAAACAGCTATTCTATTCTGACTTCACATTCCTTGTACTCAGAGGAAACTTGCACAAAACCTGCAGGAGGAGGATCTGAAAAAAAAAATTCATCGGCCTGTGGACACTAAAAAACATGGACTAAATAAAAGATAATGGCTTAAAGGTCATTATAATGTAACTGGTTCCTCTGCTAACCTATCTGTACTCCACAGGTAATAATGACCCGCTTTCCCTTTCTACAATCTTACTCTTTTACATAATTGGGCTTATCTATGTCAACAGCCCTTCATTTGGTTTGAAGCGACTTCTGATAACTCCTCTTTGCTCCACAGATCTACGGTCTATTTTTCATTCTGTAACTGGCATTTCACTACACAATATCTGGTGCAAAGGATCACTGGCCATGTCTACATGAGACGCTGACTCCGCAATTGTTACTGTAGCAGTCATTCAGTACTTGTATAACCCAGAGCTACCGCGCAGTAGCATCACTGAACAGCTTTTTTGTGACACTGACTGTGCAGTAGCCTGAGACTACCACGCGGTAGTGTTGTGTCATGCTTTGTGCCACGCAATGCTACTGCACAGTACTCACAGGCTATTGTGTAGTCAGCATCTCGTGTAGACGCAACCACTGACTGGTAACTCTAGATATTAGTGGAATACAAGTAATAGTCTAATGTTTTAATAATTCCCAATATTAATTTACCCTCACTGAAATGTAGGCAGTGCCTAAAATATTGAAGAATTGCGAAGTTGCCAAAAAAAATCACGCCTTGCCCAGGAAAAAAAAATGGAAAGCCAAAGCCAGCAGGTCAATATTAATCCACTCTAGTGCTGGGCAAGCCTACGGCTAGCCATGTCTACCTCAGCCAGCCTGGGAGAGGAACTGCCAAGTTGATTCAGCAGGTACCATGTCCTTAAATCAAAAAACCTGCCAGCACCTGACAAAAATACCACAGAGGCCTACACAAAACTAGAAGGGAAAAAACAATCTTTTAGTAGAGTCTCCTATAGGAATTGTAGAGTCTTAAAGCCAGTGTAAAAGAAGAGCTTATCTAATTCCTGTAAGGGGTAGGCTTCTGGTATAATATCTGTTTGAAGCACAGCACAAAAAGAATGGTTCCTTAACCCTTTGCTTCTAAATGCTTTCAGCCTATACAGCTGAAGCTTTTCTCTTCATTACAGTAAGAACTGTCAGGCTTTGATAAGTTAGAGTACATCTCCAGAACCTCATATTTTCTAAGTCCACAAACACTGCAGGCTTTTATTCACATTTGCTTACATTAGATGGACCAAAAGAGAAATTAAAATAAGTCTGTCCTTTCCTTGAAGCACAGGTGCAATTTCTCGTTAGATTAGTGACAGAGCTCATCTAATGCTTGGCAAACTGTTTTTTTGCACTAAAGATGTCAGTAAATCTTCCAGATAGACAAAAAGTATTAAGGGAAAAATTCAAAAATTTGGAAAACATCTTTTTTAACACTTTCAGGATGGAAATTTTGTTTTTTAAAGTTATACTTGCTCTTATTTTAACTTTTTACTACAGTGGAACTATATAAAAAACCTTGGGGGAAAAAAAAGAGAAAAATCAAAATCTAAGTTGAAATATTCCCAGATTTTCTAAAAAATATATTTTAATTGTTAATCCTTATCAGTCTGCTGGTGAACAGTGATTTCAATATTATTGGGCTTTGAGAACTTTGTCACTCTTTCTAGTATGATCATAATAATGTACCTTACTTCTTTAGATATAACATGAAAGTCAAAATAAATTGTAATTTAAGTAGCATTCTTTTGAATAAGTTATTTACTCTATTTTATTCTCCTTATAAAAGTGCAACTTCATGAATACTCATCAATAGAAGATTTAAGAAAAAATGAATATTTCTCTGTATTCCAAAGTTAATGTTATGAAATATGAATCTATAAGGCCAAAAGATATGCATAATATAGCTATCAGAGTCATGTGCAAAAAAGAGAAAATGGGTTATTTCTTAAGCCTAAACTTAAACCCAGTGGTTGCTTAGAGTGGAGAAATAGTACTTCAGCTACTGTTAAACCTACAATGTTGGGGTTTAATTAAGAACTATAGCCATTTCCATTTGCTGGGTTGCATTATAGAGTGATCCCAATTTTACAGCCTCTCCATCAAAGGTTTTCTTAAGCACAGATACGATGTGTTAATAATCTAAGACCTTGCTGGTAACACACTTTTGCTTCTGGGTCACAGGAACAGAGACTTTTAACAACTACCTAGGTGGTTTTGCAACCATAAGTGGTGAATCAGTGTTATGGAAAGACCTGTACAAGTACTACCATCAGTGCTACCATGTAGCAGGTTGCCATCCCCAGCAGCATTCTAGTGGCCTGTGAGGGGCACCCTTGAAGTGCTTTAATACAGTATTTTGTCCTGTATCCCACCTTTACTCACGTGCCACATCTTGATGTAAATATAGTTCAGTCGTTCTTACAAGCGGGAAACTACCTATTGTATGCCCTGATAACTAGGACCGTCCTTGCATGCTCCGACCATCCCTATACATGCCCCATGCCTCACAGATGTTGTTTATACTTCTATGTTGGGGTTCTCAGCCACGACAGGCTTCTCATGCATGGATTTCTCTAGCTAGCCCTACCAGCCTAAACCCACCAGGTAGGGTTTGACTCTGAGGCTCTAGCTGCTTAATAATCTCTGAGCCTGTGGGCCTCCTTTTGTGCTCACTATGGCAGCAGGCCTTCTGGCCCTACCTCATGCTATACCCCTGGACACCACGTTGTTGGGTCTTCTTCTTCTTCAGGCTTGGCCCCTTTCTTATAGTTTAGGCTACTAGCTTAGAACCACCCACTAGGACGTGGCTTCAAAGTCCCATTTTCCTGCAGCCAGCTCTGGTCCCTGGCCCTGTACAGATGCACTCACTAGCACACTGGGCCCTTCAGCCTTTTATGACTGCACCCCAAGGCGCTAATGAGGCCTCCTCCTCCCCTAAAGCCTCAATCACAAACCACTGGATTACCAATCAAACACAAACAGTAAGCCCACAGGCTATAACCCAAATAAAGTTAAGGAAGGCAGTCTGCCAACTCATGTTTTCCATGGCTCTGTGCTTCTGCTGCCCACTGTCTGCTGTGCTCCTTCTTGTGGGGCTCCCTCTGCTTCTCTGGGAGTCAGCAGGAGTTCACCCCTTCTGCAAGCAAAACCCCCCTTTAGCCCACTCAGCCCAGGTTTTTTATAGTTCTGGCCTGTCCCCTTCTGGCCACCTGACTACCCAGCAAGGCTTAACCCCTACCCTGTCAGCAGACCGTGCCTGGAAAGTTCTGGTCTTAAAGGGGCTGGCCTGCTTTCTGGTAACAGGACTATAGTTCCCTGTTACATACCATCAATCATCCATAAATATTCACTTAAACACCATTCACAAGTATTTTTTATTCACTTTCTTGCAAATCAATGCCTGAGGGGACTTCAGTTTGGAAGAATGTCCAGGAAAAAGAAAAAGGTCTAAAAACTGAAAATAGATGCCAATAAAGGTATTTGTGTTGGGAAGTAACTCTTTTGACTGTGCTTTGTTTATTTGCCAGTTATCAAATCGGAGGACATAAACAATACCTTGTGACTTACATGGTCAGCTGTATTACAGAAACAGTGAGTTCTGAATAGCAGATACTCAAACCAGGAGTTATGCTAAAGAACTTAATTCAAGAAGCAATTTGCAGTGCAGAACAACAGAAGTTTATTGATCTGGTAGGAATGCTGCACATTTTTGAGCATTTGCAACAGGTAGTTTATTAAGTGTTTTTGTATATGTTGACATCCACCTTTCAGGAAGCACTCCTATAACAGTTATAGCTAATACTTTAAGAAAAATTGATAAACTTAAATATATTCATAGAGTCATGAATTTTAAGGCTAATAAGGGATGGGTATGATCATCTAGTTTAACCTCCAGAATAGCACAGAACAAATTCATTCAATAATGTCTCCATGTGTATCGAGTATAGCATGTCATTAGAAAAATATCCATGCTTGACTTAGAAATCAAATGATAGAAATAAAATCTGCCACATTCATGAGTAAGTCATTCTAATATTATATATAGTCACTGATAGAAATGTGAAACTTATTTTCAGTCTGAATTTAACTAGTGGGCAGCTTCTAGCCTTTGGAACTTAATAGGTTTCTAATAGATGCAAGTCCCAATTCCTATCAGCAACAACTTTGCCTTGTAGGCACTTGTAGACCATGATTCATGTAATCTGTTTATTAAATAATTTGAAGTCAATTTGTGGCAAAAACTATGGATATAGGCACTGAATAAATTGTTTGCTGCACATGCTTAGTTTAATCATATTTCAGGTTTTGCTCTTTGAAGACGTTAAATTGAGCTTCCTTCTGTGCTACTTCTTTGTTTCATAAACCAAATGCTTCAGGAGAAAAGGAAAGGAACCATATTGTATCACATACCACTCTATTGGGAAGCTATTGGGGTTGCTTTTGTATGTCTGTTAGACCAGGAACCACGGCTTGGGAAAGGAGGTGTTAGTGCATAGGACACCCAAACACTGAGTCTGCTTCCAGTGCTCAATCCTCAGAAGACAGTGGCCAGCCCCATCTCTGATAAAATACGATGGGCTCCAATTTCATTTATTGAAAAAACAGATGGTGTTAAGGTCATTGCAACTTCTTCCCATCTTTCTTATCCACAACACTGAAAATTGGATAGCTGCATTTCCCTTGCCTCTCCTTTAATTTTTCAAAGCACTGCCAGAGGCAGGAGGCAAGCATAATGTTGACGGATGTCCTAATTTGGTATGGCAGACCCTACATTCCTAATGAGAAATTACTAATAGTCAGATTCAGAAGGTAGTCAGCATTACTAGATTAATTTATGATGGAGCGCAACTAATCATATTTAGTTTCCTGCTAAATAAGTAAGTATGTTTATTGCTTGGAGATACCCAGTGGTATAGACCTATCTTTAATAAAGTGTGTCATTTTCCTCTGATACAAATTGTTGCCTCTGATACTCTGATACTTAATAGTTTCAAAACTATTATGATATCCATATAGGAATAAAAAGCTTCTCTAATCTGGATTCTTCCATAGAATCTGTAATGTTAAATGTATAGCTGGGTGAATTTGATTTTTAGAAGAAACATTTGTTTTTCACCAAAAAAAAAAAAAAATGCAGATTTGGTGACAGAAACAATTTGTGAACTAATGTCAGTTGCACTGAGTTGTTCATCTCTGAAAAAAATGTAAAAGCCAAAAAAGTCAGAACGTTTGACTTCAGTATTTTCAAAAGTAAACATTTCAATGTTATCATCTGAAATCACATTTATTTCAAGATTTCCCTTAAGGTTAGATAAAACTAAAAGTTTGAAGCAGCAATGTTTCAACTAAAAAAAAAAAAGCATTTGACTCAAAACAATTTGTTACTGTCTTCTTTGTTCTCTTTGACAGTTTTTTTGTTTTTTTAATTACTTTGGTTGACTGGAATTTTCCCCAACAAGAACTACCAGCAAAGTAGAAATAGTTGGGGATTTTTTTCAGATTTACTTATTTTTTTCCCGCTCCAGTTGAAAGTTCTCATTAATACCCTGAAGATTTCTTTGTGTGCTCTCCCAGAGAACTGCAGCTGTAGTAGGCACCAATTACCTTACAGTAAAGTTAAAACATAAAAATATTAGCATTAACACAACTAAGCTGAAAGGTAGAACATATACATGGTACAAAGAACCTGCATGAGAGCTGATGAAGAGATGCCTAGAAGCACTGGGAGCTATCATCCCTCCTTAAATACCTAATTATGTGCCAAATCCTTTACACAGGCTAATGCAAAGGTACAGCCCCTCAGATCTGCCTCCACTGAGATATTTACCATTTAATCGACAGAGAAGGAATAGTAAGTCCCCATAATTTGCGAAGTAGGAGCTCTCCTTGAGGCATTGATATCCCAATCACTTAGGCAAGTACCAATTTTTGTTTTGGGCATACAAAGAGAAAAAAAAAAAGCTCCGACTGAAACTGGTTCAACTAAAGGAGTTGAGCTAATTTTCATAACTGTTCCTGTCTTTGGAATGCAATTAAGTGAAGTAAAGCCATATTACTGGCTTGTCTCTTGGGTTTTGTTGCTGTGCTTGAGGGGACTGTCATACCAGCAAGATGATAGGATATCATCTCAGCTCGGAGAAGAACAATGTTTTTCTCTCCTCTACACTGCACTCAGAGGGGTACAAGAGCAGTGGAAACTCTAATCACTGTGGTTGTGCTTAGTGCAGAACACACTGAGTCCCTTGTTTTTCAATCTTAAAGGTGGCTTAATAATTTGAGAACAGAGTCTTATTAATGTAAATGAAGCTCTAATAGTGTATTTCATGAAATTCTTTTTATTACTTCATTTCTTTGGAAAATAGCCTACAAAGTGGATTAATCCACTGCACTATGTTTTCTGTAGGCATCAAACCAAAGTGACTTTTAAAACAGATTGCCGAGTAAACTTTAAATGAAAGCAGCCAATAAAGATACTTCTCCTGTAAAAAAATGTGTTTCATATGTAGTTAATTTCACACTTATTTGCACTGGAAAATTAAATTTTTACTTATCAACATACCACAGAAATACATGGGGAAACTCTATTCTGATGTTCCGTGCAGACTTTTTTTGTGTGTGACTGCTTTAGGCGAAGTGTATTAAAATTAATTGATAATTAGGAAACTGACATCATAATCCCAGCAATATTACCTATTATTCCAACTAACGTCCATCACTGGTCTTCTTCATCAAGAATAGGCTGATTATGGGATTTAGAATAGTCCCAGGTGCCTAATTCACTTACATACTATTAAACATATTACCTTAGGTCTGTGTTTCTGAAATACCTAAAATATCTTTTGCTTGCATCCCAGTTCAGAAAGACAAAAGGACGAAGCCCTTGGAGACAGTTTCTGTAAGTTGATACTCAATCCACCTGGAATGAGAAAAGAAAAAAAAATCAGACTGTTTAGCGAGATAAAGAAAAGAAAATTGAATTATCTCTCATTTAAAACAAAATGTTCAGTACTATCTTGAGGAAGAGTTTAAGAGGCTATAATGCAACTTGCTTTGTTTTCAGCTAGCTTTGAAATCAAGAGACACTCCTGATAATTTTGTTTTTAAATTTGAAATGTGTTTGGAATTCTAAATGTTATCAACAGCAATGTTTTCCTACTTGCTGTTTTCAAGTCCTTCTCATAAAACATGTCTGATATTTAATAAATTATAAATGAATTTTCTCTGGCATAACTTGAGGTTCACACTGCAGATCAATTAAGTTTAAACACTGCTGGCAATGATGCAAATTTGATTAATTTTTAACTGCCCATCAACATCAGCTTGTGTATTCTCTTTTTCTAAATATGGTGGGATTTAAAGTTGACACTTGGCTCAACAGTTTTGCTTTATTGTCCTAAATGCTGTATTGGTTTCAGGCCACAATAAGAGTGTAATTATTGCAAATTCTTGGGGGATTGCAGCACAATACAACAGGCAGATTCTATTCCAGGAACACTTCTACATCTCAGTGTCCGGGTATAAAAATAAATACAATGTACATGTGTTGGTGATCTGGCTTGTCTGGTATATTTCCTGGGCATGGGCTCATAAAATGGCATTTCACAGTCCAGTTGTCTGAATTCCCCATAGGACCAGTGCTGACTGGCCAGACACTGTGGTGGTCACATGTTTTCCTAAAGCTCCTGCTTTGGGATGGGGGTTGTCTATCTGGGGGTGGGAGTGTCTGGATGCTGAAAATAGCCTTGTCACAGTGTGTGTGTGTGTGTGTGTGTGTGTGTGTGTGTGTGTGTGTGTGTGTGTACACACATGTGGAGGTGAGTGGCTGAGTTTTCCCAGTCCAAGGGCTAAATTTGAAATGCATACATACAGGTGGTAGGCCAGGCTAACCCATTCCTAATTTAACTTAGTTCACCTTTGCAGGTGAACTAATTTAGATCAGGCCAACCATTTTTTGCCCAGTCTACTCTCCCCAAACTTCTGTACAGATCAGCACTTTAATCAACTTAACCCTAGTTAGACTGATGTAAATATAACATCTACCTGTCTCCTTAATATATGTTTGGCATCACATCCGTGCAGACATTCACACCAATATCGTAACCTCAACCACAGTTTATAAACTATACACAGTTGGATTTGACAAATCTTCGCACAAACTCAATATTCTGTTTTCTATGTGGATCACTTTCCTTTCACTTAGAATTTCTATAACCCTATGATTAAGACAAGAATAGAAAGGCAGGGCTTGTGGCCTGTATGAATTAAGAGCAAAGAGAATGAGAAAATTATTTCTTTATGCTATATAACAATTTGCTGATCAGATTGTGTGATAACAGACCGCCTTTTATCCTAGTACAGAGCATACAGTAACAGCACACAGACTGTAATTTTAATTAAACCCAATAACAAAACTGGAAGGTGTTAATTGAACTATTTTAAAAGATCAGGCAAAATGGGCTAGACAGTCAGCCACAGGATAGCATGGAGTTCCATGTTGTCAGCCTACCACTAGCAGACAAGGCAAGACATACTGGGCATGTCTATACATATCCCTACAACGCCTTTGTTACTGAGCCATCATTTAGTATTTCCTTTTGAAGTACTAAATGATGACACAGTAACAGCCCGTATTGAACCATGCGAGTGGCACATGGTTATTTTTAGCTGCTACGTCGCTGTAGTGATGCAATATATTGAGGGAGTGTGTTGCTATGGCAACATAGCTGTGGCATCATGGTTTTTGCCTGCAGACACTACATCGGTGTAGCACATTGCTATGTAGCACATATGCTGTGTAGCATCACATGTAGACGCATCCTCTGTGTTGTATTTCAGTGGTACAAAGTCCTCACACATCTCCTCATTGTGGACTTTAGTCTCATTACTATTTTCTGGTAGAACAGAGAAAATAATGAAATAATGTGGATGAACACCATAAATGGCAACGTTTAAGCTGGATAAAGATGCCCTTCCTCTGACTTAGCCTGGTTAAGAAAAAGGAAAGTATTAGATGAATGAAAATAAAGCAATGTCTGCACCATTTAAAGAGCTTTTAGATTCAGTGGGGGTATCTACACATGCATTTTATCTAGCCTACATTTACTGTGCAGTAAGCTACTATACAGTGGACACATCTACACATTGCCCTAGGGTGACATAGTGATCACATGGGTCTACACGTGATTGCCAGCTATGTTGCCATAGCAGTGCACTGCCTGGCTTTAGCATGCTGCTACAGTAACATAGCCAGTGAATCTAAGCGTATGCCACCTGTATGCCACAGTATGGGTGGCTACTGTGCCATGTTTTAGTACTTCCGCATACCAAGTACTAAAACATGGTGCAGTTACAATGTCACCATACGGCAATGTGTATACACATCCAGTAAGGGGTTTTGGGTGGGTGTCTACACATGCAGGGATTAGGAAACAGATTTTCTCCCAGTTCCCTGCAATGTGCCCCTGCCACCACTGGGGGGGAGATCCAGGCTCCGCCTAAGCCAGAGGTGGGCAAAATGCGGCCCGCGGACTATACGCGGCCCACTAGGCCATCCTATCTGGCCCATAGGGCCCCTAAAAATATTTAGAAAATTAATATTTATCTGCCCCTGTCATGCAGCCCTCAATGGCTTGCCAAACTCAGTAAGCAGCCCTCCACCCAAAATAATTGCCCGCCCCTGCTCTAGGTGCTAGCACAGGGGCTGGCAGGGAGCACTGAGCCAGGAGACAGCTATCTCCTGGTCCTGGGGGCCTGCTTGCTGCTGGGGCAGGGACAATGTCTCCTTGCCCTGGAAGCAGGGAGCTTCTGGTCCTGGCTCCACAATCAGGGACATGGGGCTTAGAAACACCTGCAGGAGAGGGGCAGATTCCAGCCCCCTGCCCTGATCCACTGGTGGGCAGCTAGCAGCTAGCTCTCTGCTAGCTGCCCCACCAGTGGATCAGGGCAGGGGGCTGGGACCTGCCCCACCCCAACAGTCCTTTCAAAGCCTTGTGCTTCAATCACCCAATCAGGGAATGGGGCTGGGACCTGCCTCTGACCACAACAATTCCCGGCCAGCCCTGGGCTGCACCAGAAACTCTACCTGTGCAGCTCAGAACTGGCTGGGGACTGCCCAAAACAGGACAGTCCCCAGCCACCTCAAGGCAGCACATGCTTCCCCACATAGCCTGTGGTTGCTTAGGAACTGTTCTGGTCAGGGAACAGGTCCCAGTCAGCTCCAGGCTGGGCAGGAAACTATCCCCATGCAATTCCAAACATAGAGTGGGGGCTGGGGAGCTGGTTCTCCACCAAGCTCTGTGAGCACAGAGCTGGGAGGGAAACAGGCTGGGGAACTTGTTCCTCCTCCAGCTCCAAGCTCACAGAGTTGGGCAGAAAACAAGCTCCCCATCCCCTGCCTACAGGGAACTCCCAGTGCCAGCTCTGTGACAGTGGAGCTGCTGCTGGGAGATGGTTCTTGCAGCCTGAGCCCCATGGGGCTCAGGTTGGGAGATAAGGGTCTTCCAGCCCAAGCCCTATAGCTGCAGGGCTCAAGCTGGGAGATAAGCATCTCTCAGCAGTGGCTCCATGGTGGCAGAGCTGCTGCTGGGAGATTAGGGTCTTCCAGATCCCCACTTCCCAATTGCAATGCTGGAGCAGGGACTGGGACATCTCCTAGACCCCACTCTGTGATTGCAGTCTGGGAGCAGTGGCCTTGGAGCTCCCTGCTGCCAGGGCAAAGGGACATTGTCCCCACCTGGGCTCCTGTGGTTCACCCTGATGGCAGGCAGCTCTTGGGGACAGGGAGCTGTCCCCTGCCCCCTCATGAATGGTTGTCTGGGAGCAGATTTGGCTTATGGCCAGGAATCTACACAACTGCTACAGTGTTGTTCCTAATGCCAAGTAAATTTGCTACTTGCATTTGCAGGTAATGAATGTACTCAGGATTAGGGAGATTTACTGTGAAGTAAGCATGTGCACATGTAGACCTATGTGCTTACTTCATAGTAAACTATGCTAATTCGCCATTAAGCATCTTGTGTAGATGCACCCAGTTTTCACCAAAAAAGTTAACGGCTTCAGGGACCCAGGAAACTCGGACTGCAACTTCAGTGGCTTGTCAGACTCCAATTTCAGTGGCTTGTTTCACCACTTTTCCCCTCAGATGTCACCTTCTTCAACAAGTGTTAAGAATGGGATTTCTCTCAGTGTCTTCTGCAAGGATCTGTGTGTGTAACTAGTGGGCTACTCACCTTACCCAGTCACAATTGGAGCTGTTTTCTCCTCCAGCTCTCCAACCAAGATAAGAGACAGCATTTTTGACAAATTTTTGTTAGACCAGTCTTGGGAGCACGTAATAATTGTTGGAGGTAGATTTCTAATCTTATCTACTGCTGATAATTAAGGAGAGAGGAAATGTAAAGAGGATCTAGCAGAGGTTCTTTACAGTAAAGGATTCTTTGTTTCATTACAAGAGTAGACAGCAACCCACATAAACCAATGGGGAGCTGACATCTGGGAACCAGCTAGGAGAAGTTGGCTGAATTATTCCTCCTGTTGTATGTTTTCTTACACTTTAAAGATTTCTTTTGTGTTTAACTGAAACATTTTTGGTGGCTCTCACTAAAACTGCCTCAGTTAAATAGAATCTCATAAAACAGGAATCTAGCCTGGAGGAGTTGCTCACAAAGTAAAAAGCTCAACAGATCTAAACAATCCAGATGAAAGATACCGTAGGCATATAGTTATGTTGGCCAACCATATACCGGTAAGAAATGCACTGCCCACAGGATATGTAATTTCCACTTATTAGTGATACCTTTATTACTTTATTACTCATGAGTGGCAGTGATATGGTAATTATGAAAAGTAATCAATAACAAGTAACTAATATAACCACAATGTGGTTCATTAGACATTTGTTTTTACAGCAGCAGCTTTGTTATATAATTTAAATGACTTCTGTTTTTTTCAACAAATGGATATGCCGATCAGATCATGGCTCTCAATGTCAACCTGTCAGATTATTTAAAATATTAAATGAATTAAATTGCACAAAAAGGCTAAGAAAAGGCCTGGTGGACTGGAAATCATTTATCTAAGAGCGGAAACTGATCTCTGTTACCATGAGTCATTCATACTTCACTCTTTATCCATCTCAAGGTTGTTCTGAGGCTTAATCACTGTCTTCAAATACTGATAAATCAGCAGGTATAGGGTACTTTTTAAATGGAAAAAATAATAAGTAAAACAAAACAAGTAAATGGTGATGTGACAATATTAGTATTAGACAAATGAAAATGTTTGTGATCAGTCATAGAGATGTCTCATCATAAATGTTAGCTTCACATCTCATAAGTTTTACTAAAATTTATTTCATTGCTGCATAAAATAGCCATTATTTCTGTTTGTCCATAGTAGGCCAGATAGGGAGGAACCTTACACTTTGATTTTTTTTTTTTTCTGGGAAAAAAATCATTTAATGTTATTTGTATTTACATTTACTAGACTTTAAATAGAATTACTCCAGAGATCAATTGACACTGTATCTACATCAACTATAATATTTCATGCTCAATCTTTTTATTGTTTTAAACTTGTGTTTAATAACCACAATTTAGTTAGTATGGTTTAGAATCTCTATGTCCCACTTATCCATTCCATAACCTTCGCCCCAAAAATCTCTGCATAGGTATACCACTTATAATTGTAGAGCTGTA
>NW_005841856.1:3363777-3365461 GCF_000455745.1 Alligator sinensis | reverse complement strand
TTATAACCTTTATTATAAACTGCCTACGAGGCAAAAACTAGCAAGGCCTATCCTCACCTCCTGCTATCTGTCCTCCCAACTTTCCTTCCCACTTGTCAGGACATCCTCTAGTTCCAGACATTGTGAAGAAAGGAAACCCAGCTCAGGTCTGAGACAGAAGCTTTTCATCTGCAAATTACTGCAAAACTACCAGTGCCTCAGTAGTCCCCCCTTGCGACACAGACAGAAGCACAACCCTCCTGTAATTGAGAATGCTTTGCAGGAAGCGTTCTGAGCTATAAGGATCCCACAGACCAAACAGAAGTTCACCATTTGTTTCAGGAGGGAGGGGAATCTACCTGCTTGCTGCAGCCTGCAGCTGGTTTCCCCTAGCAAGAGTCCCTCTTCCCTGCCAGCCCCAGCTGTTTTTAGAATGGGACGGGAGAAATGGAGAAGAGGGAGCTCGTTCTAGGGGTTCCCCAGCTGGCACTGGAGGATGGGGTGGACTGGAGTCCCACCACCTCAGGGTGGCTCCAATACACCCACCCTACCCTTCAGCAGGGGCTGAAAAACCCCAGACCATACTCCTTGTGCTCCCTTTCTCCCCTCCCATTCTGAAAACAGTGCTGGGGGGCAGCACAGACACAAGTTACAGAAGACGTTCTGTTTTGAAACATCTTCATCTGAACCTTTGTGCAATGATAAATGTCATTTATGTGTTTGTGTTTGATGACAGCAATAGACCACTTTCTGTGGCCATTTCAAGTGAAAATTGTCACTTCTGCCTACGTCCTTGAAGGTATAGATGATATTACCAAAGCACAAGTGCTAGCATTAGTTTACTGGCATTTAAACAAAAGTTTAAATGAACACCTGATTAAAGATAATTTGTGATTATTTTTCCCCTACTTCCCTCTCACTTTCAGAGTTGGGAGAAGCCTATAAAACATGTGAGCAACCATAATTAGGTATGCCAAACTGTAACATATTATTCCAACAGAGGCATCTGGCTCTTTGGCAAGCACTGCAGTTAATGCTCTGAAAGCTTTGAAAACAGGGAGTGTCAAAAACAATCTGAGGCAAATCATTTAAAACTTTTCTTATTTTTGATTTTGGAAACCATCTCCATGCTTCATAGGCAATAAGTTTGGCATTTATTGTACAGCTGTTTCCAAAGAAACAGTGTTTCTTTGGAAATGGAAGATGACATTCAGAAAGGTTTCTATTATTCCAGTAAGACATAATAGCGCATGCACTAGTGAGCTATTGATCAAACCCTGAGGCATTTTGTGACATCCTCAGAAGGGTACCAACTGCTTACTAATACACACATTGCTGTGCTTTACTGCTTTTAGGCTACAGACAGAAGTTACACATAAATCAGTTTAACTGATCAGAAACTGGTTTAAGATAAACCTGGTTCAATGTAGTATCAGACTTAACTGATTTGGGGCAAACTGGTTTATGAAACTTCTGTCCCAGACCCCTTCCTGGTTCAAGTTAAATCAGTCTCCCAGTATTCCAGCATGCTTTGCAGCCCTGGGCTGTGCTGTGCTGTCTGCTCCAGAGAGCAGTGCTGGACCCATCGCCCTGCTTCCTAGGTGGAGCAGTGAGGGCTGGCTGACAAAGGGGGGGGCAAGCCCGGCTGGGGATGCAGCCCAGTCTATGGGGGGGGGGACTGGCCCCCCAGGCAAAACCCGGCTGA
>NW_005841856.1:3349538-3363767 GCF_000455745.1 Alligator sinensis | reverse complement strand
GGGGGGCGTTAAACACCACTTCCCCTGCTCAAACTTACTGCTGGCTACAACCTTGGACTACAAATCCCAGAGGCACCTGGAAGCAGCAAGAGGAAGTGATGAGCAACCCTGCAGACTCCTGCTGCTGTGACTGTGGACTGCAAATCCCAGAGACCTCAGGAGCAGCAGGAAGAAGAAGTAAACACACAGCCAGAGAGCCATACTCTAGCACCCCTCGACTTCTGGCCTGAGTCACTGCAGGCATGTGGCTGCATTTCCTGAATCAAAGGTAAATATCTGTTCACTTCTGTTTCAATTTAATCTGTGCAGTTTAGACTAACCGCAAAGAATGAATCGATTCAGCCTCAAGCTGTTTGACTGTCTGTACCTAGGCTTAGAGTTTGTCTCATTAATTTGTCATTTGTAAGGTTGTTTGACATATCCTTCTGCCATAAACGTAGGTCCTGTTTAAAAGTGAAAGAGAACATAATGGGGGTGAGGGAGGAATCCTTTGGTACACCTCTCAGTTTGAGCATATTTATCATTCTTCATTTTCTTCCAACCTTCTCCCTCTCTCTGTCTGTCTACTTAAGTTTCCTGACGCTACTTAGATTCTTGCATCTACCCTTCCTTTTCCATGGGGACACAGGACTTTATGGCCCAGCAACAATTTTGTTCCTTTCTTTTATGACACACATTATCTGTGTTGGAGTGCTCAATGAGTCCCAGTTCAGCTTGTACACTGAAAGTGGAATAAATACATTTCAAAAGGCTACAAGCTGTTTTATATTATGAAGAGAAGACAGAAACATTTGCAGATTTTTTTATTTTTCTCTGTTGTCCTGCACTCTGCCTCTCCACCTCCTACAACTATGCCCCCCTGTAAATTGTTTGTATGACAGTGGTACTGATAGCTCCTGATTGGGATCGGGGGCTCACTGTGTTAAACACTGACCATTAGACCTGGCTGAGAATTTTTCAACAAAATCTTTGAAAAACAATGAGAAGCAGCCAGTTAGATGTTTATTAATTAAGATCTTTGCCTTCAATTAATTGGAAATGCAAAAATGGACTAACAGAAAAAAGAAAACTGGCATTAAAATCTGGCAACAAATATCCATTTGAAACAAAAACTTTACATTTTTACTCAACTAGTCCCCACTCAGATGAGCACAATAAAAACTATGAAATAAACATATCCACTTCTCAGTCCTACAGGGACCTCGTTCCAGTAAAGGTAGAGATTCCTGTCATGAGGTTTAAACTCCCAGAATGCTCTCCAGATTTTATTGGTTTATTTATTTGCATTAAGGAACATGCTGTCCTGGGTCACAAATATCTTACATATAGTTTAATTATATATAAAAAGTCAGGCTAAACGTTATATAATCTAAGGCAATAAAAAAGAAAATAAAGAAAACAATTGCATGCTGCATATAATCTCTACTAATCCTAAGTAAGAGCAATAAGGAGACTAAGACCTGCAGAGTCCTGGAAATAAAATGACTACACAAACTGCAGGGAAGCAATTTGAGTGAAAAAGTACAATCCGTTTGCATAGGTTTTATACTAATACATTACACTACACAAATGACACTGTGGCATTAATAACAATAAAGAGTGCAATAAAACTTAACATCTTTCTTTTTTCTTCCTATTTTAAACTATTCTGTCTCCACAGTTTCCTAGCCTGATTAGAAGACAATTGTTGGTGGATATTTTTAGTATATTTTAATCATTATTTATTTTAATTATTAAACATTTACACTATGGTAGCAGCCAAAATCCCCAACTAAAAAAGATTGAGATCCATTGTTCCCCCCAAAAAGATGAAAATACATCACTTATAGATCTTTTAGTTATGACTGGATTCATAGCTATATTTAAAAAAAAATAAGATGTTAAAGATGAAAAATCAAATTTAAAAAAAGGAGTGGATACCACTAATTTTTAGTATAATATTTTGTAAAACTTGAGCAGTATACTTCATAAGAATAGCAGTACAAGTCAGAAGACAGCAACTAGAGAGATTAATTTTGTTGTGCTTCATTAGTTAGCATCAGCAAGAAACTGTCTTGTCTTCAGAGCCACAACTGGGCACTTATATGCCCCACAAACTGCAGCATGGGGCCTGGCAATGTAGCTACAGATAATTTTTGCCACTGTCACCTTACCCATCCAGGTCAGTGCCCATAGCTGGTGCCCTGGCTGCTCCTATTCTGTTATGCTGCTGTCTTTAGGCATGGTGGAACATTGCTGACTGAAGTCAAAGATTGAAAATTTTCACTACTTCCCATTTGCCAACTGGCCTTAATGGCCAGAGTTTGCTGCTTCCTCGACTAAAAAACCCCAAAAGAAAACATTTAAAAAATACACTGCCAGTGATAATTTTTAGTGATAAATTGGCCTGGAATGCAGCAGAGCACTAGCTCTGCTCTCGATAAAGTTGTACTCTGCTTTCCATTTAAAGGGGAGCTAATCAGATCTAAGAAAGTAACTTGCACATGCAGTAAATTGTAATGCTGAAATTTTAGGTACCGCTACAATTGAAAAGCCTTCAGTTAGGTGGCACCTTAAACAGTGGTTTGAGGTAACAGCATTTTTGATGTTCCAAGATGATCAGCCAAAAACAGACATACTCCATTTTTCTTTTAACAATCTTGTCCTATGCAAAGATTCTAGGGAAGGCAGATTATGGATTGTAGATTATAGGGAAATGGGGAACCCAAAACTTCTGTTATTGAGAAGTCTGTACATGACAAAGAATAGACATTGTACTGTCCATCACTGTTTAGCTGGTACTATGAATATTATGCCATAACACTTAGACATATCACCTGGTACAGATATTTAAAAAGCCTGAGCCTGAATTGATTCAGACTTTGCAGTTTAATCTAACCTGCAAAGACTGAATTGTAGATTGAACTGAGAAGCAAGTGAATAGACATTGATTTTTGATTCCAGAAATGCAGCCACATGCCTGCAGTGGCTCAGGCTAGAAGCCGGGGGTGGGGGGGTGGGTGTGTGCTAAAGCAAGCCCTCCTTTCCCTTTGGCAGTGGCTGGAAGGCTGGAGGGAAACTGAGCTGGGGAGGCGGGGGGAGGGAATGTGGCCAGGCCCCGGTAGCCTGCACAGTATGATTGGGGAGGGGTTAAACCATGCCCCTGGCCTGCAATGACCCCAGCCAGGGTATGCCTGGAAGGGGGAAGCAGCCCTTGCCAGATTTTTCCCTGAGTGGTGGGGGGCATGGCCAGATGGTAACCCAGACAGTGCCTTGTGGGGAGGGATGGGGAAGGGGAATTAAATGCTTGAGCGACAAGCAGGGAAGAAAAGCCAGGCAGATCCCAGCCAGTGGGAGAGAGGAAGCAGGGGGGTTTAAAACCGCTCTCTCCCCACCCCCCTTCACCTGAGGCACAGCCCAGCCAACCATCTGGTCACATCCCCCACAGTTTGAGCAGCAAGCAGGGGAGAAAAGCTGGGTAGACCCCAGCTGGGGTCCCATGCTGGTGGAAGGAGGAATTAAACCCCACTTCTCTGCCTCACCCTGCCCACCCCAGCTGGGGTGTAGCCATGCCCCCTGCTCATCACTGGAACAGAGAATGGGGTAGCAGGGGGCGGGGGGTGGGGCAGAAGGATCACAGCAGACCTAAACTGGGGTCTCATGGGACACAAAGGGAGTTTAAACCCCCCTCTCTCCTCTCCACCTGAGTCTGATGACCCATGCCCCCACCCCCTCTACTCCAGCAGAAAAAAGTTTAGCAGGAGCTGTTCTGCCCTCACCAGGCAGACCAGGTTGCATCCCCAGCTGGTTTCCCCAACCCACCCCCTTGTCAGCCAGCCCCCACTGTCAGCTAGAGAATAGAGGGGAAGGGCCATCCCTGCTCTGCTCGAGCAGACAGCACTGCCCAAGCCAGGGCTGAAAAACATCCTGGGATGTTGGGGGACTGAGAGTTAACTTGAACCAGGAAGTTCTCTGACCTGTTACATAGAATGGTCGCAGTCATCTGGCCATGAGAAGCCCCAGGACGTTGATGTCCATCCAAATCTGTCCAATACTCTCCACAAGGCTTTGCAAGTGATGGAATCAAAGGTCTTAGTGAGGTCCATGGAAGGCTATATACAGGAACTGACATTATTCCTGACACTTTTCTTGGACCTGGCAGGCAATAAAGATCATGTCAGTTGATGGTCTGAAACCACAGTGAGATTCCAGCAGGACTTCCTTGGCAAGAGGTAGACGATGGTTTAGGAAAATGTGGTAGAGGATTTTTCCTGCTGTGAAGAGGAGGATAATACCTCAATAATTCCCCACACACAGACTTGTCTTCTTTCTTGAAGATAGTCATAATGTTGTCATTCCTCAGGTCCCCATGGACTTCTTCACTGTTCTAAATTCATTGAATAAATGTATGGAGTCTCTGTCTCAGTATCAGTTCCTTGCCACCAGCTTTGTAGATTTCAGCAGGCATAACATCTGGTCCAGTAGTCTTGTTGTTCTTGGTTTCCTTGATGGTACACCAGACGTCTTCTAGGGTAGGAGGGTTGGTGAGGGATCTGCTTTCAGGGCGTGGGGGATGGACTTGGTGGTATTGCTACAGTCAACTCACAGTTTAGGAGTGCCTCAAAGTGTTCTTTCCATCTAACTTGGATAGATTAATTGACTTTGAGGCACATCAAGCCATCTTGTGATCACAGGAAAGTAGGGCCATGGGAAGTTGCATTGTATATTAATTCTGTTGGCTGGAATGAGCTGTGCATGTTATGTTTGTCAGCATAGAACTGGATATCCTTGGCTTTATTTTGCCACCACTGATTTTTGATTTCTGGGATCCTCCTTTGAGCCTTGGAGGATCAGTTCCTTCTGCTGAGTTGAGGTGCCATCTTGCCAAGCAGAGTGAGCCCTTCTCTTCTGGTCAAGGAGGGCTTGGATCATGGCATCACTCTCATCGAACCATTCTTGGTGTTCACAGGTAAGATAAGCAAGAGATTCAGCACAGGCCATATAGACAGTGGTTTTAAACCCCCTCCACAGTTCCTCAATTTTGCCTTCATTTGTGAATAGAGAGCTTTTCATGGAGACATTGTTGGAGATCCTTACAGGCCTTGGGGTCTTGAAGAGATTTGGTGTTGAGACTCCTTCACATTGCTTTTGGCTATTTTCAGAGTTTTAGAGCAAGCCGGGTGTTTATAATGGGTCTGACAAGACAGTGACCAGTTCAGAAGTCATTGTTTCCTCACATAGCTCACATGGTACAAACATCCATTCAATCATCGGTTCCAACAAAAACCATAGCTAAGGAGGTGCCAGTGTTTAAGAGCAAGAATGTCCCCATATGGTCTTGTATTTACCACTATGTCTGAAGATGGTGTTCATGATGACAAAACCATGCTTCATGCATTTGCTCAGGAGAAGGATGCCATTGGAAGTGGCTTTCCTTATTCCTTCCTTCTCAGTGGTGCCACTCCAGCGTTCCAGGTTACATCCAACTCTGCCACTGAAGACACTGAGGAGAATGATCGCATCTCCCTGTGGTATTAGTACACGATCAAGGTTGGAGTAGAATTGTTCTTTGACATCATCATCACCATCAAGTATTGGGGCTTATACACTGATGATGGTGGCATACTGGTTGTTGCTAAGCTTAAAACAGAGGGTCATGAGACATTTGTTAATACCCACAGGGAGCTTTATAAATTAATTAAGCTGATTCTTGATGGCGAAGCTGAAGCCAGGAATGTGTCTGTCCTGTGCCAGTTCCCCTTTCCAGAAGAAGGTGTAGCCTTCACCCTCTTCCCTCAGCTGACCCTTATCTGGTGATCTCGTCTCACTCACACCTGCAATGTTGATGTTGTATCTCACTAGTTTCCTGGATAATAGCAGTTCTTTTTTCTGGTTGCTTATTGTCTTGGTTATCCATCAAGGTGCAAACATTTCACATTGCAAAAAATCACTGTCTTATGATGCTTTCAGCTGCAGAGAGACTGATCCTGCTGGATGCAGTTATCCAGGAGCAGATAAGACAACCTAGGCTTAGGGCACTTTTTCTAGCTCCATCCCTCTGTGCGGTGAGCAGAAGGAATCCTGAATAGGACCGCTCAATCATGGTAGCAGCTGCAGAATCGCACTCCTGCCCAGCCCAGATGCAAGATGAACATCAGGCTTCTGCTGCCTGCGTACCTGTGTACAGACTCATGGCTGGAGATTGCTGGATTCACTAGTCCTGTCTCCACCACCACTTTTCCATCATCATGTAATCCAATAGGGTATATATTTGAAGCAAATAGCTATTCTGCACAAACTCTCCACAGGATTAAACAGGCATCATCTTTGCTGCAGGATCAGTTGTGCCAGGATGTGTCCTGGCACAGATGATCAGCTTCATCTGCATTTACAGACATTGCCCTGAACCACTGTCCCACAGAGTTGGGTGCTTGCCACTCCCGGGGGTTCTTGGGCTCAATCCTGCAGGACAATGGCTCCAGGTGCTACACCCTGACTCATGGGGTGGTCACAGCAACATTTTTGGGCACTTAGAACATGACAAGGGGATAGGACGGCTGTTTGCTTGCAATGTCTGCAGTCTGATCCTACCTCTCTTGCTCATGTGAATAGATTTGGTCAATTCTGATCTCAGTTTGCTTTAGATTTACACTTGGATTTTTAAGTAATCCACTTAAATAACAGAAAGAAGGGCTTCGGTTCTAGAGTGATGTGGGCTATTGAAATTCTAGAGGCAAACAGACTAGAGCTGTATTCATCTAATTGTGAGAAATATTTTGCTCAATACTACAACTCACGTGAGTCTGTAGTCTATGATACCAGTGAGTGAAAAATATGTACTAATTGCATTTTAATTTATGTACTACATATCAAATGCCACGCTTCTCAAAAACAAGAAAATATAGTGTGAACAGGGTCCACACTCTTCCACAGAACTAATCATTATACAGCAAGCTTTGCTGCCTAGCCTGCAAAAATTTACATACATGCTTAACTTTATGCACTGTGAATAATCCCTTGAAGTCAATGGGACTCCTCATAATATGTAGGGTTAAACATATACAGGATTGGGACCTTAATCTTCAATTCAGCATCTAATCTCCTAGAAATATAAAAAGAAACATTAAATTACACAGGCACTCCTTGATGTCAGTGGAAGCCACTGATTTCAATTCTGGGCAGATTGGGCTCAGTATGAATAATCAATGTATGGACCTATGCAGTGAGTATTAAAATATTTCCTTAGCAGGGGAAATATTAAAAAGATAGAAAAACTTGAAATAGCTCAAATCTACCTCTGTGTTTGGAAACCCTGGATATCACAGTGTGCAGCAGGCTGGGGTGAGGGGAAAGAAAAAAACAAGGAACATGCATTGGGTTTGTAACAAAAGCAGAAGTAATTCTGGCCAGGGTATTCATCTCATGTTGCTCAAAAACCTGATACTGCCTCCACAGTCTCTTCTCAGGAGCATGTGCCTATATCTTTACAAAGCAAGCACAACTGCATTAGTATATAGTTGCCCTTCTTTTCTGGAGAAGAGAAAGTATGAAATCCTGGCCCCACTGAATGCAGTAGTTTTGCCTTTTGCTTCAAACGGGCCAGAATTTCATCCACAGGCCCTACTTTCTTCCCACTCGGTCTCTCAGTACTCTGCTGACAGGGAAGAAGCATTTTTATATATAATGTTAAAAAACTGCAAAATAGTTAAGATTGCTACCTGCGCAGTATACCTGAGTGAGGGTCACAAAAGCAAGGAAATGAAAAATGAAGCCATCTAATAGTCCACATTCTTTACTTACAGGTATGCATATCACCAGTTACAAAACTGCAGAAGAAGGGAGGTAACAAGCATCAGCCTTTGACGGAGGGGCACAAAAATAGCAGACAAAGCAGCAGTGGGCAGGCATGTCACCGCCATCAGCACTGGAAGCCTGTGCTGCCTCAGGCTCAGAACTGCCCTGCTACACTTCTGCGTATCATGAAAAGAGATTCGGATTTGCCATGTTCTCCTTTCCTTTTTTCTTAAATATAAGGACCAAGCCATGTGATTATTTGATTCTATAGGCCTAATCACTAGGCTTAATCTACAAAAGATTGAGGTCATTATGACGCTTGCTTATGGGGAGAAATTAGTGCAAATATTACATACATTTCTTTTAAACACAAGTGTTAGTATCCCAATTGTTCTTTAATATTCAAATAGCTACAGTGACACCTCCCTGCCCTCATTAAAAGTACCTGTAGAGTGACCTAGAGTCTAGATTTTAAATACATTCAGAGGCCCAATACAGTTTGCTTTTTAAATGTATAATTCATTAGAAGCAAATTTCAATTCAATTTCAATTTATTAAGGATTCTGGCTAAATGCCATCCTCCCGAAAATGACATCACACACACACAACCATAAAATAAATAAATTTGAACAAAGTAACTGAACTACAAATATTATACTAAAAATACAGCCCAGCAACATAAAAACATTATTAATATAAATATAGTTGTAAATCAACACACAGATCTATAATATTGTTGTACAAAGACCCACAATTAAGACAATAAAATCAAATCTAATGTTAAAATGTATCACTCGTATCAGTAATAAAGCATATTTAACACTAATCACCTCAGCCTTATTAGCAAAAATTGCAAGACAGTTTTCTAAATTTGGATCTGTTTGCTGTAAATCCGGATTAATTTTTCTCTGTTTGAAAAATGTAACAATTTCTGCAAAAATGTATCAATTTCTGCAAGAATGGTAATAAATAGGTTCTCCTTATGTCATTATATAAAGAACATTCTAAAACATAGTGGATAATATCTTCCAAAACTCCTAGACAGACTGGGCAACATCTTTTAGCCCTTGGAATGGAAAATCTACATCCAGCCAAAACATCTGTGGGCATCTGTTCAGTACTAAGACTAGTCAAAGAGGACCGCCATTTATTATCGAGATCCAACTGTAAATACCTTTGTGTCCGTCCCCCCCCCCCCCCCGTTCTAATTTCCAAAGAGTATATAAAGGGGCAATACGAGCAGCCCTTGCCACTGCAAATTCATTCTGCCTGGTAATATCTTGTAACCTCTGGAAAACCCAAACCTTTTCTATAGGGGACAAAAATCTTTCATTATCTTTGAGATAGTATCCCATCCCAGAAAGTAAAAAAGTACGGCGAAAAAAAGGCTAACCAGGGTGACTGGAGAGGGGAAGGATTATTAATATCTTCTATGTAGCATAATTCAATCAGATGGGATGCTCTAAGGGGCAGGATTTAAAATCAAAACCCCAACATTCTAATAATAATATTAATTAAAATAGAATCCATTCCCATCTCAAAAAAGATGTAGGAGTTGAGGGAGGAAGACCCAGAAGAGCCCTAAAAACTTGTTCTACATCATTACTAGCAGCATCACCCCATACTTCAGTACCATGTAAGATCTGAGAGGTAACATTCACCTTATATGCTGATATAGGAGCTTGGATTGATTGTCCTGCTATGGTTTCATAAAATTTCGTTATAGCCACAGCTGATTGGGCAGCTTTCGTTTTAACTGATGTTGATGTCTATCTGAATATGAAGTTTCCATGTTGGAGAAGTTGTGAATAATACACCCAAATACCTATAGGTTTTGACAACTTCAAGTTTGGTTCCCCCCATATTTCATGGATACTTCATCAAACGACTTCACCAATCCATTATTTTGGATTTATCATAATTTAACTTTAAGTTATTTTGTCCACCAAGATGCTCAAAAGTTGTAATTGCTCTCTGTAATCCAATAGGAGTTCTTGACAGTATACGGATAGGGCTTGCTAGTAGTTTTGGGTGATGAAAATGCGCATCCTGCATATTTCCAATAATGTCATTTGTGTAATGATTAAATAACAAAGGGGCCAAAATATATCTTTGTCTAATCCCTTTCTGTATGTGATTTTTTTTCGTGTAAATTCACCCTCCAACCCCCACCTAACATATGCTGGCTGTCTGATGACTACTGAAGTTAAAGGTGTTGCTTTTGACCTATCATACCCTAAATAGTGGGGAACCTGCAAATCAGAAAAAAAATTCTTCTCTTGGAATATCACAGCATTGCAGTTGCAAAAAGGGTAAGTACCAGAGCTTTGCTCTCCATGGTTTAAAAGAAAGAGGACTACTAAAAAGGAATTTCATTGAGAGCTTCTTGACTTTAGAAAGTACTTCCTCTCATGAGTCAAAATAGCCCAAACCTCTTGACTTTAGGACATGTTCAGAGGCCACCCCTACAAAGAGAACTGACTTATGTTAAAGGAAAAGCTGACAGAAGGGGATTTTTGTTGCTTTCTTCTGAAGGGATGTGCTGTGTAGGATTCAATATTTTTCTATTTAGAAAAAAAAAGGATTATACCTGAGATTAGCATCATTGATGAACAACAATCAAAATAAATAAAGCCACTAAATCAAAAAAAAGAAGCATCAGACAGACTGACAGACAGACATGTAGTCTGAGATCTGGGCAACAATCTCCACTGCACTCCTGGATTGAATTACTACTTATTTCATATTATGTGCTGCTTTAGGGATAGAAAAATCTTTCAAGGACTGAGTCCCCAAGCTCCTTTTACAATAGATCCAGGATGATCTGAACATAAATTTCCAAAATTGAAAATCTAAGCATGTTACTCTCTCTCTCTTCCTCCACCCCAACATGTTTAATCATTGCCAAATATAAAGGTTACCTTTCATATCAGTTTTAAAGATTGAAATAAGTTGTAGTATTCAATTTCACTAATGAAGAATTCACTGACTCATGCTGCATTGCTAATCTATTTTTTTATTAAAAACACGGCAGTATATCTTTAAGGTCCCCAAATGTTAATTATTTATTAAAGTTTCGGCTACCATCAAAGATCCAGTGCTGCTTACCTGAAAGTGTACAGTGACCTATATGCGTCTGCTGAGACTAAATATTTTGTCAGATTTTAGCAATGTTGAGTATCCATAACTTTTTTCATTCAATTTTGAATTTTATATTGGTAAAATCATGACCTTTGTTAAATGTAACCAGAAGACTGCCACTGACAGTTCTCATAGAATTGATCTTTGCTCTTTCAAATATATCTTGTATCATTTTTATTGGAACCTCTCTCTTGCAACTACTTAGACCTAGTTTGGCTCAACACAACATTTATTCCACTGAGGATACTCAGGGTTTTGAAGTCGTTGGATAAAAATTTCCCATTTGATACAATTCTAACATTTAGCAACATTTCTAAAGTGGATAGAAAATACCAAGATATTGTATAGACCTTACAGACCTTTTAAATCATTTTGATACCATGAACAACTGTCCTTCATGTTATTTAATTTAAGCTGTTTTTGTAGTTTCTTAATACAGACAGAATGTGAAGTTGTCTTGATTAATTCCTAATGCAGAAATCTCAGGCATGTCTGAAGGGTTTGACTTTCAAATGATTAGTGTCTGCTTCTTCATACCTTAGACAATGTTCCTGACTGTAGAACATTACAGTATTACTGTAAGTCTTGAACTGTATCTTATACCTATTTTATCGGGATCTTGTGAGATCCTGTATTTCACCCACTACAAACCATGTGCACTGGTGCAATCATATTGCCAGCTAGGAATTTTATATTCTTCACATGTAAGAAAACAGGACATGTTTGTATCTATATTAGGGCATACATTTGCAGTCAACACAGGAAGCTACTCTAACAGGTCAATATTTCATGGGTTTCTGATGACCAGACTTCTTTAAAGTGTCTCTAGTTGAGTGTCCCAGAGATCACTTGTCACTTGAAAATCCTTGCCATTTTCCTAGGCCCTATTCAGAAGTGCATTTTTAACCCTAATGATCAAGTTTGTTGTGCCAAATTGCTAGTGAGAGGTATGGTACATTGCAAAAGGAAACATTGTTTCATAATTTTTTCTACTTTAGAAACAGTCTCTCAATTGCATTTCTTCAAATTGCTTCCATATTTAAATACCACATATAGTAATGGCATCAAGAGTTTTTGGGGTTTTTTAAAATAATTTTCCAAGGCAGCCAGTACTACAGTCTTTATCCAATCCTTATGTATGAAAATAATCCTAGAAGGGACCTAGTATTATAGGAGAGAGAGGCAATTAAACTGGGATTTTCATGGATTTAAGGTGAGTCAGGGCAATTATGATCATCTAATCACTCCAAATAGAATTCACTACGGAATTTCACCCAGCAGTTCCTTCATCAAGCTTCAAAATTTATTCTTGACCAATCACATGTCATTTAGAAAGAAATTGGAAATCCCATTGAGAGTCAGCGTAAGTGGGTAACTCTGTTCTAGAGGTGCCTTTGAAAACCCTTTTTATAATGATTAAAATTTTTCCCACTGATGTCACTGGAGGCTTACTAGTTTTTATTTCCTATTCCTAATCATAATAATAATATCATCAAATTTAATACTTAATATTGACTTATGAAAGTCAGTTGAGTACTTGGAAGGCAATCAGGCAGAGTCCCTTAGTAGGAGTATGCACAACATGACCAAAGTGTTTGGCTAGGTGGAAGAAAAGAAAGGAAGATTGTGACAGTCCTGTGGACAACTGCATACTTATGTAGTCATCCTCAAGCAATCATATCATAATGAGTTTTATGTTAATAACCTAGAGAGATTTTCATCCACAGCATTTTTCAAAGGTAGATATAATTAGCCTCAATGTGATAAATGTTATTAACGTATTACATTTAGGAAGACACAGGAAGAGGAAGGTTAAATGACTTCAGAGTGATATCGTTTTCCTACAGCAAAGCTAAAAATTATCCTTTAAGGGAGGGGTTCTCATACTGTGGAATGTGACTCCCTGGGGGGTCGTGAGCAACTTTAAAAGAGGCCACAAACTTCCCAGGGGTTACGCACGGTAGCGCAGGGAAGCAGCATGCAGCGGAGGCATGGAGTGGCGGATGGCAGTGGCAGCTGCTGCGTGCGAGCTCCCCGTCCCCCACCACTGGCATCTAGCACTTGGGGTCGCAGTATCACAAAGTTTGAGAACCCCTGCTCAAAGGTCTTGAATTGTTCCCATCCTTCCATATCCTACAATGCCACAATAAGATGCTTTGGTCACAGATCTCTACCAATGGCATGCTGTAGTCTACAGTGCCTGTATCGGTGAGGACTTAGCAATGTCAGCCCTTGCAATTAAAATCATCTATGGAAACAAATATTTTACTGTCACAACTGCATTCCAACAAAGCTGCAATAATCATTCAGAAAAAGTTCATCACCTATGGTCATCGACTCTTTTGCAGTATTTTTACTCTGCATTTATTTCAGCAACAGTTCCAGGTATGTCATACATATTAAAAGGAGTTATGTATTATTTTTCCTTCTGCAAGATATGATTTATGAGTAGTCATAATTTTTGTCAAGGAAAGGTGTTAAAGCTAAAAAATAATAGCATATATTTTAATAAATTGTAGATTTATTCCTCTTCTGGAAAGGGCAGTTGCTCTGAAGAACCAGCCAGTACCCTTCTTTCGTTATCTGTACCTGCACCTGCCAATTTTAGGGTCAATTTTATTACAGAATTAATACCTTGCACTTCACCATTTAAAGAACTCCAGTATCTTCAGGCTCAGTTTATTCCATAGTTGGACAGGCAATAAAAATATCACACCCATGCCCCAGCAAGCACAGTTCATCCAGCTTGAGGTGGACTCCCACTGGGTAGTGCTTAACTGTCATGTCACCTTCTTAATCTTCTTCGCTATTCCACTGCATAGAGCAGTTTAAATAGTGACAGCTTATTAGGAAATAATATGGGACCGAATTCCCTTACAAGTCTGTGAACTATCTGACTTGCTAGTTCTGGGATGATGGAAAACCAGGACCACAAGGCCACCACTGTGCATTATCACTACTCAACTACACACAATAAGACTTCCGTCTGAGAGTGGCTAGACAGGTGACAAACTGATGACTCCTTATTGTCTGAGAATTACTTGAGTCTTCTTGCTGTCTTTTCAACAAACCAGTTGTATATCTGATCCACCTGTTATGCCATAGCATTCAGACCATAAATTCTGTGAAGCAGAAGCTGATGTTTACTCTGGGTTTGTACAGCACCTGGTGCAATGGAGCCCAGACTAGATTAGGTGGTACAGCAAGATAAATACTAATCCTCAACCTGTTCAAGTGAGAAGGAAATAGGCAAGCAAGTGGAATGGACAAAGTGCATCTTCACCAACCATCACTGTACTGGCCAGACAACTGCTG
>NW_005841856.1:3344359-3349528 GCF_000455745.1 Alligator sinensis | reverse complement strand
CTGAACCAGAGAGAGAGGCCAATAATCTGCTAGATGTGAAGACTGGTGGCTCATTTCTTTCCACTTGGAACAAATCAGGAAATCTGGGAGGGAACTGGGGCTTAAAGTTACAATTATCTCCCTGGTCAGTTGTTGGGGACAGTTTCTTAAATCAGGGCAGATGGTAGTGTTACAAATGAGACTAAAATAAGAGTGAGCAGCTGGTCCTTGCCTTGGATGAAACAAGCTTTCATGCTCAGTTTGCAAAAAATCTTTCTATAGACACTGATGGTTTCTCCATTTGTGCCAAGTGCAGACATGCTCAGAGAAATCAATACTGTATTTGCATTTTTTTCCCATGCATAGTTTTTACAGCATGGATTACAATGGGAATTATTTTCTAGTGACGCTTAAGAGATTTTTTTAAGACTACTTAGAAATAAAATAGATTTTCCACTTCCTTCTAGAAATAGCTTGCTTAAGTTTGGCTCAAATAATTTAATTTTTATACATTTCTGTAAGAATGATTTCATAAATCTCAAGGTCAGTGATATGATCAAAACATTATATAATGCAATATCTTGAATTTAGACAAAGCACACAGTGTAGTCCAGCACTTACAAAACATGATGCTTTTAAATCAGATGTCCCATTGTTCTCTGATTCAGCAAAATACTGAAATCCTACTAACTTCAACTCATGTTTAAAACTAAATTGGATTAGGGAAAAAAGCCATTATCAATGTCTTGAAGCAAAATTAGCTCTATATACTAAAGTCAATTAATATATATAAATGTAAGAGGACGCAATGCATTTTACTATGTAACATTAGCTTTGAAAATATCAGGAGTTCTCAGTTTTATCCCTTTCAGGTTTTAAGAAGGAACAAACACTTGTATGATAGAGAAATGATAAAACATCAGAAAATGGGTTCATAGAAATATCTATTAACCGAACCATAGTGATCTTCAAATTAAAGAATAACCCCAAAATAGCTGTTGGAAAAAAGTGACTGTAAAATACAGTCAGGAAGCAAAAGCTGAGATGATAAACCAAAATGAAATGGAAAAAAGAAATCATTTAGAGGTTTTACAAGAATTAATAAAGAGAGAAATACCAATCTCACAAGCTCTTCCATCATAAACGCCTACCTATCTAGGACACTTAGGTTTTATTTGATCTCTAGGCTTGCATGCTTCCTGAAATGTTTTCTAGAGTTCAGTTATATTGGAAAGTAAGATTATATGGCTATTGAGTTCATTTCCCTAGTATATGATACCAACCTGAGTTGCAATATATGACAGATTTATGACCATTTGCAGAGATATATTTTGCAAAACCTCAGAATAGGAGGCATTTTAATCTACTCTTTATGGTGACCCCTCATAAAGTAAATAGTTTAAGAAACCAAATATATAACAAAGGGGTGTTCAACTTCTAAGTCTTCTCTATCTACCACTGGCATAAATTTGGAACAATATGTTTTAAAATAGTGTGTATAGTCCAGAACTCATTCTCCAGAAAATGACGACCACCCACATTAGCTCTAAATGTGTAAATGTACCGGTAAATAAAACACATCATTCACAGGCCGGCTTACTGTTTGAGGAGTCTTCTGAAGACACAGATTGATGGTTTGTTATTATGAAACAATTGACATTTACGAAGAAATTACAGTATGATATTTCAAAGGTTTTTGCAGCATTTGCTCTGTATGTGGAGATGGCAAATCACGGATCCACAGACAAAGAGAAAAAATATTGCTATATTGTTGCACACAGTTACATGTACAAAAAAGCAGTCATAGACATTTAGGGTGTCCTGTTGGCCTCTGTGAAATAAGATTCTGCTCAGTTTATAACAAGAAATGTCTGCAACACAAACACCCTCTTCATAACTAGCACTAAATAACAGTGTTGCTGGCAATCTGAGCGGAGAAACCTAGGACTGACTAGGGAAGGATACCGGCTGATTCACTTGAGATGCTCATCTCCTGATCAAGGTTTGTTAGAATGGTTTGTTTACCTCCTTGGAGATAAGCTGAATTGTTTTCCAGTGCAATTACCAACTCTCATAATCACTACTTGTATCAGGCACCAATCCTATAATTTCCCACGCAGCCGATTAGTTTGTTGCACTGATACTGAACTTAGTCAAGCCACTCCTCTGCCTAAAGTTAAGCCCCTAAATATTACCTGTTTCAGGACCGTGGTTGCCTTTTTACAAAGATGCATTCCTGCAGGAGAAAAAAAGTTCTTATGCCACATTTTATAGATAAAAAAACCAAACTGGAGCAGACTTTATTCCTGACTGACTCTGTTCTCTCTTTTGAAGCTTCACGACCATTGAATAAAGAGACTTGTTGGAAAAAAAAATAATTTACATCATAAAACTGTTCTTTTGCTGATATGGCTTAAATACTTTTTATGAACAGACACTGAATTCTTTATGGGCATACAAAGATCTGTTCCTCTGTTAAGGCCATTTCAAACCATTCAGCCTGGCTCTGAAATGTTCATAGCTGGTTGCACATGCTGCAATTTCAATTGCAAGCTGAAATAGAATTCCAGAATGGAAAATTGAAATGTATTTTAAAAGCAAAGCTGGCAGCTATAAAGCTCTGATTTCCCTTTTTTTGTTGATTAGAGAGAATAGTAGCACTAAACAAGTTTGAAAGCAAACATGTATCACGCTTTTACTAAATGAAGTAACTTCCATTGCTATTTCAGGAAAGGATTCCCACACAGGGGAAAAAAAAAATATGTTAGAAATTGGTGGTCTCTGGAGCGAACAAACAACTCTTACTGACCACCCCATCCTGTGGACCTTCATGAATTCTCATGTGTGTAAAGCTCTGCTATGCAATCCTTTAGCAGATTGGGAGTGGTATTTTGTTCCCTGGTGCTTTAAAATCACCGGTAATGAAATGCACAGGTAGAGGAAGTCATGTGTGAATATAAGTACTGCCCAAAACATGGGGCATGCATCCTTGCGAGGCCGAAAAGGCAGGGTGCATAAGAATCATGGCAGCAGTCAGTGGTACACTGTATTTCAGTTGCTCTGGGTATATAAAGTTGTTACATTCAGATCAACCTAACCAAAGTTAGGAGAATTTAAGTGCCTGGGCGTGCAGGCATTCCTAGGGCTTAAATTGCTCAAATAATGCTGCACCTGAACTAAGTTAGTTCATGTCAGAGGTGAACTAACTTTAGAGTGATAGAGGGTTAACTTGATCTATGAAGGGTTAACCTGAACTAGGGAATGCCTGTATGTGTTTACAGCATAGTGCTGGGACTAGGAAAGCCCGGCCACTTGTCCTAGCCTAAAGGCTGTGCTCTTCCTACCCGCCCCTGACCCTGACCAAGCTATTTTTAAGCTCCTCCAACTACCTGTCAGACTGGGCAATCCAGCTCTCACAGACCCACTGATCCCCCCACAGGTCTGCCAGGTCCTCCCAGCCCCAAATCTGCAGACCTGTTCCTTCCCCACCCCCCACCTTCCTCCAAGTTACTTACTTCTAGCTGCCCATGCCAGTCTTGTCAGCAGTGAATGCTGCATGTGCTTCTCCCAATTTAGGTCTAGCTGGCTTAAAGCTATCTACTCCTAAACCAGGTGCGGTGAAGACTTGTTCACACCCTCTCACGCCTCTCTTCCTCAGCCCGCACTGCCCCTTGCCCTGCTGCTCATCCTCCCCAGGGAATGCAGTCAGCAGCAGTTGGCAGTACCCGCTACTTCAGCTGCAGCTTCACCTGTGGCTGATTCACCCCTTACTGCCAATTGCTACAGCTACGGGAAATCAGCAATGGTGGCTGAAGTAGGGAGAGTGACAGTAGCTGACTTTACCACATTGGTATATAAACCCACAAGGTTGGGGAAACGCTGCCCTAGGTGGCTTTAAAAATCCCATCCCAACTAATTAAGCTGTACAAAATCACTGTAAATTGGGTAGGTGACACTGCCTAATTTACAAGAGAGAGATGCTACGGTACAGAGGTGTTCCCCATTCAGACTGCAGTAGACAGATATTCTATCACAAAAATAATCGTCGTCAATATCATGTTATTGCCCATTATTACCAATCTTGGCACCAAAACCAAGGACTGAATTGATACAGGGTCCCAACTATGCTATAGTGGTTCTCCCTACATCAGGGTTAGCAGAGGTCATCTAGGGTATGTACAGACTTCTGGGGGGGTTAGAGGGAGGTTAGATCAGGTTAAAAATGGCCACCCAATTTAAGGTAAATCAGGGGAGGGGGAGGGGTAGGTGAGATGCAGAGGGTAGCAGGGGGCTTAGGGGAGGGGCAGTGAGATCCACGGAAGGGATTGGAGAGAGTGTTTTGGTGTAGGGATTGGTGGGATCAAAGATATGCTTTGATCCTACTGACCCTCACAAATCCCCATCCTCCCCTGATGCTGCTTAGCTGTCCCAATTCTACAAACTGCTCCTGGGGCCAGTTTTACTGGTATTCACTGGTCCTGGAAGCCTGATTGCAGTAAGTCACGGTAAGGGGGAGGAGTGGGCAGATGGCGGGGGGCTGGCAATTCTGTGCAGTGGTGGTTGGCAGAATCAGGGAGGCTCTCCCCCCCAGCAATCTTTTGGCCCCCCATGCCATACCCAATCCCCCAGATAAACAACCCCCACTATGACTCAGTCCTACCCCCACAATTGCCACCCACTCCTCCTCCGAACCCTAACTTACTTCCATCAGCTCCTTGCACTAGCAAGCACCGGTAAAAAAACAGCACTGGGAATGGCTTGTGGGATTGGGGATTTGGGAGGCTCATGGTGGTGTTGGCTGGTTTGAGGGGGGTTTCCATCTTGGAGTATGCGCCAGTGGGGTAAAAACAGCTGAGTGGGGGTGGGGAGGATTAGAAAAAGTTCAGCCCCAGGACTGGGGCCAGTGGCTGAGCTTTCCCAGCCCTGGGGCTGTGCTGAAAACCAGTCCAGATGTTCAGTTAAATTAGTATCACCATACCCAATCTAATTTAGACTCTCTCCAAGGTAGAATTAAATTAGATCAGGTCAGGTATTTTTAGACCAATCTAACCTTCTTGGAACTTCTGCTACAGGTTGCACTTAGATTGACCTAACTAGGGATCTAAGCATAAGGTCCATGGGTGAACTAAGTTAGATTGGGTGGACATTTTTAACAGGATCTGACCTCCCTGTAGCCTCCCCAAATTTCTG
>NW_005841856.1:3340773-3344328 GCF_000455745.1 Alligator sinensis | reverse complement strand
AAAGATCATTCTACGGTGTTGCTTTTCCTTTCTAGTGCTTCCACAAATATTACATTAGCTTTAAAAAACAAGCACAAGCATACACACAACCAACCCCTAAGACACATTCTCAGACTTTAAAAATATTCTGTAATACTTCTGTAAAAAGTTGCTCATGTCTGGTAATAGTTGGCTGCAAATAATCATGAGCATGGTATTTTCAAGTTACAAATTACACGCAAATATAACCATTTCTTTTCTTAAGAGTCCTGTATGTGGTTTATTACAGCCAATATCAAGGGTCAAACAGTTCTGTGTTGTGTGTTAAAAGCACTGTGTTTGATTGAAATTATATGGGCTTAGAGGAATCCAGTGTTACTTTTTTACTTTAATGCTGCTACATATTACTTTTGTGAGGAATGTCAATTAATCTTCAGGATACTTCTCTTCATTTGTGAGTGTTGAACTCTGAGCTGCATCTTCTGAGTCAATTTCCAGTATATCCGTCTCTGTACTGTATGTCATCAGAGTACTGAAAGGGGATATATATTAAATAATCCCACTATAAGGTAGCATTTCTTATCACTTTCTTGCAGTTCACTTGTTCCTTAGCGCTTTGCTTTTTCTTCTTATTTCTCTTGTGGGTTTTTTTTTTTTCCTTCTCTAACATTTTGAAATAAATGAAAAGAAAATAACAATCCCAAAAAGCTCACGCCAGTTGGCAGGAAAATTAAAAATTGCGGATTCAAAAGTACTTTCCCAGTTCATAAAAACATCTCTAATGAGACAGATGAAAATATGAATTGCTCCTAATGAGCTCAAAATTGCACACACTTTCCTTAGTTTAATTTTGTAAGCCTTCACAGATATTTTGTGTTATGCTTATTATAAAACAAGAAGTGGCCACAAGGCTGTGATAAACCAATTTGTGAGATTAAAGTACTGAACTTGAATGGTTTCATTAACTTCTAAGTCATGAGTCAAAGTTAGTATAAAATGCTAATTCCTTTTGTATTCAGAGAGGGCCTCATTCTCCACTTCTTTGACCTTCTGATGTCATTTGCACCTGTGTAGATGAGTACAATATTGCTGTTCTGACCTGACAGCAGGTGTATGGTACTACACATGGGGCAAACCTAGAGAAATAAGACCATAAATGTACAGGGGATTTGCACTAATAACTAGCCAGTTACAGGTATAATGACACCAGTGCACCCCTTCACTGGCCAAGATAGTCAAAACTGCAGGTTGCACTGGGGCACCTTAACCTGGTTTCAAGCAGGTGCAAGCTGTCTTACATTAACTATCTTAGAGGTCTACACTACTGCAATATCTAGCTGCCAACAACAGACAACAGAGAAAAAATAAGAGGCCCATAGATGTAACCTATGGCCAGTGAACTCCTCCAGGATGGAAAAGACCCAAACTCAAATCCCAAATAAGACATACTCTTACTCGTTTGTGTAAAGAATGTAAAAGTTTCAATTTTGCCATATTCCAAAATCTCAATTTTTCACAGAATGATTTTGTATATTCCAGCTGGCTCTCCTTAACAGCCTCAGGGTTTGAATCTCTGGCTGGGATGCACCAGTGTTGCCCTACCATACCTTCAATGAAATCAGTGGTGGGCCATGTTTATAACCAGGGTGTGACACAATAAAGACCCACAGGCATTATGTCTTCAAAAAGGGCAGCAATAGGAAGTAAGATTCATGATTATCATGTGCATGATGAAAACTTAGGGGTTAAAAAAAGGGTTTAAAAAAAGAGCTTACAGCAAAGTGTATTAATAGCTATCCAAAGTATTTGAAATTCCAGTACAGCTCTCAAAGCTTTGAAAAGCAACTCTCTGTATCCTGTTTTAATTTTGTATTTCTGTTAAAAAGACCCTTTCAGTAAATTGACAAGAGACTTGGAAATTGTTATTTGTTACATTTTTTAGATATAAAGCTTAATTTATTACTAAGCACTCAGAATTGCTAATTAGCAGAAGTAGTTTGAAATTAATGGTTTCAATAAAAATCTTCGTTTTATAATAAAGTAGTCACATGAGATTATTACATTAGCCTGGAAATACTCAGAGAAACAAACCAAAAGCTGGTCATTTTAACAGCAAACATACACTGTCACAGAGTAGCCTTTTACCATTTTGTTTGGACCCCTGAATGTCCTCTGCCCCCAAGCTATCTTTACAGGAACAGGTTGGTTTCAGGGAATTCTCACTTTTTACCTAATAGGCTCATGACTCAGGCCTACTGATCTATCTCACAGAGACCTGTTTGGCTTGCATTTAGTAGTACTTCCTGGGAACATTTACACATGCAATTAAGTCAAAGCCATGAACTCTGGTGCTAATCAGATTTTTGATTAAGAGATTTATAGCTGCTGCTGAATCTCCAAATCACACAGGCCCATCCCCGGCAATGGCTGCCCTGCCTGCCCCAGCTCCCAGCACTTTGAAAAAAAAGTCCGCACTCACTGGGTGCTGCCAGGTGGGGGAGCCCCCCCCCCCCATGCAGTGTGGTACAGTGGAGCGCAGCAGAGATGGCCCCCCGACCAAGCACCACACAGTGAGAGGGGGCTTTTCTTTAAAAGGGATCTAAACTACCCAGACATCTGCTGGGAGACAGAGACAGCAAAGTCCCACTGTTCACACACGTTCAAATCCTGCGTACAGGACCTCCACCTGACGCAGGAGGTACACGGTCCCACTAGGGATAGTGCTTTACTGGACCTGGTATTGGCAACAGGGGATGATATGGTAGGGGACCTACAGATTGGTAGTCACCTGGGGGACAGTGATCACCAAATAATAAAATTCATCATAAGACGTCGAGTGGGTAAGGTAACTAGCAGGGTGAAAGTGCTAGACTTTAGGAAAGCTGATTTCAAAGAGCTCAGGAGATTAGTCAGGGACGCACTTCAGAGTAGGAGTTTTGAAGAGATGGGAGCCCAGGAAGGGTGACTGTACCTTAAGGAAATGATCCTTCAGGCACAGAGGGAGACAATCCCGATGCGAGCAAAAAGAGGGAAAGGGGCCAGGAGGCTTCCTTGGCTGACCAGAGAAATCCAGGACAGCCTGCGGACTAAAAGGGGAGCATGTAAAAAGTGGAAACGGGGAGAGATTACCAAAGAGTATACCTCCTCTGCTTGCACTTATAAGGAGGCAGTTAGACGGGCCAAAGCTACCGTGGAGCTGAGGATGGCATCCCAAGTAAAGGATAACAAAAAATTGTTTTTTAGATATATAGGGAGTAAAAGGAAGGCCCAGGGTGGAATAGGACCCCTACTAAATGGGCAGAAGCAATTGGTGACGGACAGGGGGACAAGGCTGAACTCCTCAACGAGTTCTTTGCTTCAGTGTTCCTAAGCGAGGGGCAGGACAAAGCTCTCACTGGGATTGTAGAGAGGCAGCAGCAAGGCACCAGACTACCATGCGTAGACCCTGAGATGGTGCAGAGTCACTTGGAAGAACTGGATGCCTTTAAGTCGGCAGGCCCGGATGAGCTCCATCTGAGGGTACTGAAGGCACTGGCCGACATCATTGCAGAGCCACTGGCGGTAATATTTGAACAC
>NW_005841856.1:3286527-3339483 GCF_000455745.1 Alligator sinensis | reverse complement strand
GATCTATTGAGGTCCCTTCCGACCCTAACATCTATGAATCTATGAATCTATAAAGGACTGGGAGCTGGGGCCAGGTGGGACAGCCATGGGGGTCAGCTGGGGGAGCGGTTGGAGGTGCTCAGGGGGGCTGGTGGAGCAGGCAGGGGATTGGGCCTGGCAGGGGTCACCCCATGGTCCCCTCCCCCTTCCTCCAGCCCCTCCTCCCTGCCCCCTACTTACTGGCACAGAGTCCACCTCCAGCTCCCTGATGCAGCAGGCAGGGACTGCCCAAATCATTGAAGCTCCCTGAATCTTTTCCGAATTGATTCGGAAAGCTGAGTTGGACCAAATTGATTCTTGGCCACTGAGTTGGACCAAATATCCTCTGAATCGAATCACCACCTGAAGCTTCACACAGCCCTATTAAATGGCTCAAAGTTATGCCACTCCAGGGCAGGATTCTTTCTGATCTGTGCTATTTAGCTTGTGTTACACTAAGATGTAACCACTCTAGGCTATACTAAGGTTACACTAAGATGTAGCCACTCTAGGCTACACCTTAGTGTAAATACCCCACCCACTTCTCCTTCCCCACTAGCCTGGCTTGGGCCCACTGCCCCCCCTTCCCCGCAGATCCCTGCTTACTGACCCCTGGCCAGCAAGACCATCTCCCAGTGAGGCTGAGGCCAGAGAAGAGCAGCAGCCTGGCAGCAGGAACCAGGTTGGCAGGTTAACTCTTCCTTGCCTGCTCCCTGGAGAAAGACAGCATAGGCACCACAAGTAACTGGTGGGGGTTGGCCAAGAAGGGGAACCCTGATGATCAGGGGAGAACCCTAGAGTAAGGGAAGCGGGGGGAGCCCCAGGGGGTAGGGAGCAGAGTAGAAACCTTGAATTGGTGGGTGGTGGGGGGAGGACTCTTAACTTTCAGTCCTACAGGTCTCTGCTGGCCTGAACATGTGACTACTCCATACTCAAGCTAGCACTGACAATGATCAACATTCACAGTGCAATGCATAACAGGGCCCTTAAATTCAAATTTGTTCTCTGATAATATTTGTCAGAAATTCAAATACAAGACTTAATATTTTGCTTCAATTCTCTTTATCAATTTGCTTTGGAAAACAGATAACTTTGTCATGGTATTTTTAGCATTGCTTATAAGTAGTACAGAGAATATGGGTATAGTTAATTCCAAAGACATTTATAAATATTTTAATGGCAATGACTAAATTCTACACTCTCAAATACAAGACTTAATATTTTGCCTCAATTCTCTTTATCAATTTGCTTTGGAAAACGGATAACTTCGCCATGGTATTTATAGCATTGCTTGTAAGTGGTACAGAGAATACGAGTATAGTTAATCCCAAAGATATTTATAAATATTTTAATGGCAATGACTAAATTCTGCACTCTCTCTTCCTGCCCTCCTCCTCCTCCTCCTCCTCCCCCCCCACACACCTATTTAAAGTATCAAAAATGTTATAGTGTTGATTGTTTCTTTGGGGAGGAAAACAGCTTGAATAGAGGAGTAGACATACTGAAGAGAAATCACAGTTGTATGTACCCAGGGTACATTTAACTTGGCAAATATTTTCTGATATCATTGGACATTAAGCACAGTGTCTTAACAGCAGTTTGCTGATTTCTACAATTGCAGAGAGTTTCTTTTAAATGTTACTGAATTAGGCATCATGTCGACTCTCTGAGGACTTACACTTATACCTTATATGTTCACAGTTAGAAAAATCTCCATGGACATATTCAATTTCTGAAAGCCTACAAATATTTCACAGACCAGAAAATCTTACAGTATATGCGTCCAGCGTACTGGATCAGAATGTGGAAAGATAAAGCAAGCTTTAAAAGGTGACTTAAAGATAATAAAAATCAAACCTCATAAATACAGTATTAGAAATATAGTTTTTAAAGATGCATTGATCACCTTCAAAGTCTACTAAATCTACTGAAATGAAAAATGAGTGAAGTCAATAGATTTCAGTAGTTTAGTACAAGTAAGTCTTATTGGGGGAAGAGGAAGGAGGATCCTATCTACTATATCTCTTTATACAAAACACTTTTTAATTCAGCAAAAAAATTACCAGCTGAATTGAAACTACATTTGCTGCACAAGTTTATTAAAATAGCTTCAGCAGAACTCTAGCTGCTGTTGAAACACTAAGCTCAGAACAATATCTATACTTTGCATACAATTTGACTTTTTTTAATCACTAGTTATATTTGCTAATTGGTTTCTAAGAAAAGTGTCTGCAATTGCTTCAAAAAGAATATATGTGTGGCCTTTAAAAGCCTTGTAAATGAATACTGTTGGCAGAAAAATTAGCATTTAAAAGCTATGGTGACCTTAAATCTGCACATCATCGTGATTAGCTTGGACTTCACTATCAGGTATAGGACCAAAAGCTGCCTTCGTTGCCAAGATAAAAAGCTTGCAGCACCAGCAAAAGGACATTTGGTAATAGGGTGAAGCATGTGCAATGAAACATAAAGGACAAACTTGTTTGATTAGGTTTGATTTGTGTTGACTTGGCAACCAAGCAGAAGGGCCATCTTGAGCAATAAACATGGAGAAATAAGAGTAGAAATGGACATTTATGGTGTCACATGGAGTTACTATAACATTTGGAGATGTATCTTAAGCCATTGTGAATTAATAAACCCTACATATATGAATATAACTCATTTGGGATGTCAATAACGTTCTGTTTCTGTAGAAATCACTGAATTTTTAAAAATTCTCCCAATTAAATCTGTGTTGCAAAAGAAATTGCTGGTAAGCAAAATAGATGGAATGTTTTAATTCTTTAAAGACTCCCTTTAAGACTATCACCACAGAAAACTCCCTTTTACTCTGAGTAATACGGAATGGAAAATATTGTCATAATCAAGGTTATATATCATATGAGGTTATTTTAGATGATACCCATGCTTTTGTGGTATTGTACTCCAGCTATACTCATTGATATAATAATATACAATTTTGTTAAAAACAGCATGATAATGAATTCTACCATATTGCTCAAAATACATTTAACGCCATGTTGCAACTTTCTGATAGCTGAAACATGAGTGCACATTCATTCAGTAGCTTCATGCTTCAAAATATTGGCCATAATGCCAAAGCCAGGCAAATTCTTTTGCCATATTTTCCATCTTAACTTAAAATTAAAACAACAACAGATAGAACTCAGCTATTCCATAGACATATCCTCACTTTGGAGGTATACTTTTGGTTCACAGAGATTTTTTGTATGATGTTCCCCAATTTTCATTCTTTAAACTAGCACACAAATACTCGTTGTATTGTACTTGACATGCTGGCACAGAGTCATGCCACAATCAAGTATTTTTCCAATGTTGCACCCACTATAAATATATATGGGTAAGTCTTTACAAATACAGATAAATGCTGGATACATTTCTGATATATTATTCAGCTATTACCCAGACACTGAAACCCATTTTTAGGTAGCAGCTTGATTGAAACAAATTCCAAGTTTTAACATTATTATATATAACAGTACTATTACAGTAGGGTCTAGAAGCCCTAGTTGTGAACCAGAACTCCTTTGTGCGAGTCACTATACAAGTACTGGTTGCTACAATGCATACTGCACCCTGAAATTAATGGTGCAGCTGGATCACTTAGCCTCTCTCTCTTAAAGAGAATTGTTTACTTTATTGAATTTTGTAGCAATTCAAGCAATTTAGTTGTGCTCAGGTTATGACCACTTAATTATTCTTCCATTTTTCTGTTTCATTATATACATTGTACAGTTTTAGTTCATAGGGAGAAAGGATTATGTTTTAAAGTCACATGTCTGTGCATTAGATAATTTATGCAAACCTGACAGGTGCTCCCTATACACACTTTAGGTAGTAATTTTCTTCATATGGCTTATGTAAATTCTAAAACAAAGAAACACAACAGAGATGTAGGCAAGAGTTCAGCATTCAAAGTGCCAGTTTCATATAAATATAGATTACCAAAGTGTCTCTCTGTGCACAGCTTCAGAATATTAAGATACTTAAGGGCTTCTGGGGAGATTAAGGGTCAGCTAGCGTCCAGTTTGAAACACATAAAAATATTGAATTCATGGATTTGACAGATCACTGTATTATACTCACCTGTCCCACACCAGGCAAATCCAAATATCATATTGGGCTCCCCCTGTCTATACAGATGTCTTTTAACAAACTCTCACTCCTGATGTTCTCTGTTCACCTCCTTTGAACATGACAGAGTTTTAGATTTGTTGCATATGCTACTCTAAATAGAGTGATATTTTACAACATATGGCCCAGACTCATTCAGTATTTGGACTCTAAGCTTCCTAAGAAAACCCAGGGAACTGAATTCTCAGAGAGTCAAAACATTAATGTTTTGCAAAGCTCTGCTGTTAGAATAAGTCCTGACTAATTCTAACCTGGATAATCACATCCTGCCTATTAAAATCCTTCTTTGATGGTATATTTACTGTTATAGAGCTGCTTTCCATCTCAGCAATAATGGACATGCTTTTTGTATATATAAAGTCAACTTCATTTCACTCAAGTCAACAACTGTTATATCAGTATAACAATGTATTATGTATGTGGGGTGTCATTTCTGATTGTTCATCACCTTTTGCCTCAATTTCACGTTGCATATAGCTACTTTAAAGTCTATGTATTCTACTTGCCCTGTTTACCTCCTCTGGACTACCTTCGTGCTTGGTGGGGGGAGGGAGGGGTGGAAATCATTCCAGTTCTTTTTAAACATGTTCAGACTTCCAAACAGAATGAAAAGATTGATTTCCATATGGTTCCAAAAATAAGTGGGTGTTTGAATAGATAGTTCACATACACTCCAGGGAGTCAAACAGATTGAAACTGGTGGGCTGAATAGTAAGAGTTCAGTATGAAGAGGGAGAGGAATAGCTAGCAAAATACAGCTGATTCCGAGAAGTTTGAGCATGGCAGATGTACTGGTGATATCAGGAGTGCTAAAACAAAACCCGATTACATTGACTAGCTATAGTATTAGCAGTCTCAGAATAGAGCACTCTCAATCAACAAGCATGGTAAGTTAAGTGAACTTGTAATAGAAATGTAGGCTTGAAGTAAAGTGAACATTCAAGTAATGGAGGAGTCAAGGGAAATAAGATAGAAGATTAGGTCTAAAAGAGAATAGAGGATATTGCACTGGAAGGCCTGACATCGTAGAGGAACTGGAAAAAGCAACCAAGTTAGCTGTAGGAATGGCAACTTAATGATTTAGAAAAGACAGCCGTGAAGAAGATCACTTTAGATGATATACTCTCTACACACGGTGAACACAGAAACACGAAAAAATGCATCAGACTCTATGTAAGGTCTTACCACTCTTAATACTGCCTTGGTGTAAATTATGCATAGGCAGGACTCCAATATTATGGAAGATATTATGAACAAGGATGGGGGAAGCTAAAAGAATATACACTCGGTCATGAACCTTACACATGCCCATGACATTTCACACACAAATCCATTTGTCAGTGAAAACTACTAGAACCAAAACTAAAAAGTGTAGTTGGTGAAAGAATTAGAGAATCATTGTTGAAAAATACGGGATGTTTTTGCTTTGTCTTAATTTAAAATTCATAATTAAAAACAAAACAATTTTGGAAAAAATTGTCATTAGTTATAATTGCTTGCTTAGTGACAATATGCACTGCTTTAGTACATATTGCTATATTTTCTGCTAATAAAGGGGTAAAGTTTGTAGGGAGATCACTAAAGAAGAGAAAAACATATTTTCATTTTCGCTTGATTGTACCTTCATATGGCACTATTTGGAAAAGCTGAACATAAGGATATAATTTATATATAAATACCAAGGGAGATCTACTTTTTTTGATATTTCTTTTAATAGACACTTTAGGAATTGCTATAAGTATTGTGATTTTTGTCTAAATAAGATTCTTAGTAGCTGAAAGAAACATGTATTTGTCCTTTAATAAGAAAGCCAATTCAGTGAATGAGATACTATTGTCCTATTAATAATCATCCTTTCCCAGGGACTAGATCTCGACACAGTGAGATGACTTGCATGCTCCAAGCATGCACAGTGAGATGACTTGCATGACCTTGAGAGCTCTACCAGAAAAGCTAACAGAGTTACCCAAAGGGTAGGGAACAAACAAAAATCAAGCCAGTGATTCTCCAACTTGGGGTGGAATGCTAGACTAAGAGACACTGATCATAAAGCAGTTAATTTATAGAAATGTAAGAAAAAAGACATTCTAGCAAACAGTATGGAAGATAGGACTAGTAGGATTTGCTCATGCCCTAGCATGAGAAGGATTCAGACTACTGACCAGACTAGAGTGGCAGCTGAAAGTGGCACTTCCATTATTTTCCCAGATGGTGTATTTTCCTGAAAAAAAGTAAATTTCAGTTTCCTGACCAGCTATACTTATTAGATATTACATAATTCCCATTGCAGAGACAAGCCCTTCAATTCTTATATCCTATTTTCAGTGTCTTATACTTTTTGAAACAAACTGTGATTGTGAAAAGCAGTGTGTGTGTGTGTGTGTGTGTGTGTGTGTGTGTGTGTGCGCCCGCTGTAATTGCTTATATGCTAGTATTGAGCGAGTTTACTTTGGAGCTGAAGAGTTTTCAAGGGTGTTTACATGTTACAGCGTTTCATGTTAAGCTGAGAGTTGAAGTTGATTCAGATGTTAGTGTTGTTTTAATTATTCATATTAATTTTATTGACCTCATTAAGGAAGAAATGTTATTAAAGCAAACTTCACAGAGATTCACATTTCCTAAGTTCTGGAAATGCTTTAAAGTAACAGAAGTTCAGTTCCATTCTATTCTAGGCTAAGCTACCCCCAAATTAAGGTTGGTTTCTGAAATTTAACTTAACTTTCTGATTTCATCATAAATCAAATCTCAGCTTCAGTGTTGCATTCACATAGCTTTCGGAATTTAATCCATACTATATTCTGTGTGGTGAGATGAGCCCTTCTATAATCAATGCCATTTAGCATAGTAAATTCATAAAAGTAATTTCATTACTTATTAATATTGAAAAAGTGCTGGGATGAAATATTCTGAACACAGACCTTTTAGTAAGACCAATGTTTATGATGAGTTAATATGCTAGAGAATGTGGGTACCATTAAGGTTTGCTCTTCAGAACCCTGAGACCAATTCTGCTCTCTCTCACACTATAGAACCACTATTAACATTAATGGCCATGTTTAAAATTTTCACTGGCATAACTGAAACACATTTAGACCCACTGGGAAATAATAGAAGAAAGAGAAGGAGTGGATTCAGTTGTGATAGAAATTACTATTATTATTATATTTAATTTTTACCCTTTACCTCAGTTTTACACTTTCCGCAAAAATAGTGCTCTCTCATTGCTGGGGTTCAACCCTGTGCCCTCTCTCATGGGTAGCAGGCAGCTTTCTAGAAATTCGCACTCCATCATCACTCAAGTTCTGCTTACATGTACTGGAACTGCATATGAGTGAGGGCTGTAGGATTATTAAATCAAGCAAAATTACAAAAACGTACTAGATAATTCTGAGCATTTGAGGCCAGTCTTCAGTTGGTATCAGTCAACACAGCTCCAATTACCTCAGTTACTTTACAGCACTTTACATTAGTAAGATTCTGGCCCTTTATGGTTTGTAATAAACATAGGAATTTTCTATGTATGAATCAATCAGGTATCTGATATTACACAGATATGGATCATCAGCACCTTTCCTTATCTTTTGGTGACCTAGGTAGCCAAGCGAATGTATGAATTTTACTCCATGATTCACAGACACTGTATTAGCTCTCTGTACAGGCTTAAATTTCATACTATAGAAAAACATACATTTCTGTCAATTAGACATTGTTCAGATATTCATGTTTCTCATTACAAAAATGAAAGATTCCTGGTACTTATTATAACAGGGTGTGGCAGAGTACCACCTTAAGGACCAGAGCAGGCAGCAGGGCAGCTGCCAGCTGTAGGCCAGCCCTGATGAAATGGTCGCATGACCTCAGGAGGGCCATGTGATTGGAGAAGAGGGCTGAGCAGCCCCCATTTTAGATCCAGATCCTCAGGGCTGAACTAGCAGTCTGCTGCTGGGAGCTAGGAAGACACCACCTGGCTGAGCAGCTGCTCAGGAACATCTTGGAGGTAAGAGCAGGAGCTATGGGGATGGCAGAAGGCTCCTGGGGCCTGGGAATGACTAAAAGCTACACCCTGCTGGGGAAGGATGGTCTGGTGTGACTACCCATGCTGGGATAGTTCCCCAGAAATGCCAGACCAGTTGCCTCCCCAGTGAAAGGCAGATAGGAGTGCCTATTAAGCCTAGCCCCCACAATTTAGTAGGTAGTAGAGCAGAATAAGGCCAAGCACGCCTAGAGAGAGGCACCTGAGTCTGAGAGGCATAAGACCCTGAGGCCCCAGCAAGAAGGATAGAAGTTTGTGACTTAGAGAGGAACTAGTGGCCAAGCTCAGGCCCTTGTAAGGCATAAGGCCAGTGGTCAGGTAGGGTAGGGTGCATGGTGGCACCTGAAGGGCTGTGGGTAGACAGGCCAGAAAGTGAGTAGGAAACTTGAAGGTTGTGGAGTAGAGTGGACTAAGAGTGGCCCAGTGAGGGACAGTATGAAAGAGGCCCTGTGAGAGGGGGCAGAGTGCAGGAGTAGAAAGCTAGAGGCCCAACAAGGGGCAAAGTTTAGCCCAGACCTGCACCAGTGCTATAACCAATCTATGGATGCCATATGTGAGGCATGGGACATGGTAGGGGAAGGCTGGAGCTGTGTGTATACCCCTTGGCATCAGGGGATTAAATGGGCAGCCTCCTGCTTATTACATCAGGTATATCCTAACAAGTCATGGCAGGAAAGACAGGGCAGACTGCCCTAGACAGAGGGGCAGCCATATGGTGACTAGCCACAAGTTGGCTCTTTTGTCACACAGGGTGATAGAGGACCATAGCTTATTTATTGTCCCTAAGAGCATCTTACTTCTAAACACCCTTTCCAGACATGCTTGTTCAGATTGTATTTGTTATTTAGAAATGTGACAATTTAGGAGCAAACAAACTCTTTCCTAGTCACCAAATACATTTCACCAACCATGATTTTTATCTAGAACCTAGATGTAGGTTAAAAAAAAAAAAAAAAAAAAAACAACAACTTTGATAGCAGAAATCAAGCATAAAATGTTTTCCTCATTAAAACTACATAGGTATTAGGAAATAAAATGTTCTCCCAAGTGCAGACTGTTACTGAGAAGATAATAGCTCAAATGGACTATTTGCACCAATATAGGACACACAAATTACAACATGGATCTATAGTGTCAAACTCCACCAATAAGTGGAAATCAGGACGTATTTGGTGCCTATAGACATGATTGTTAATGTTCTAACTAGAATGTGTTGGAGCAAACTGACTTAATTGAGTCTGCTATATGTTCTAATTGGAGTGCTCCAGCATCACCTCACCATAATGTGTATTAAGCACCGCCCCCATTTCAAAATGGCCACCAGGGCACTTTAACTAAAGCTTGTCAAATGAGCTTTAGATAAAGTGACCTGTGGCCATTTTGAAAATGGGAGGGGGGGGGGGGGGGGGGAGGTTTAATACACATGATGGTGAAGTGATGTTGGAGCATTCTAATTAGAACTTGGAAAAGACTCAATTAATTGAGTCTGGTGCAACACATTCTAATTAAAACACTAACAAGCATGTCTATAGGCACCCAATAAGTCCTGATTTCCATTTATTGGTGGAGTTTAAATCCTGATACTATAGATCCATGGTGCAAGTTGTGTGTCCTATATGTGTCCTACATGTGATGATGAGCTGTTTTAATAAAAGTGGCTGAGTGGTTGTCTGGGAACTTATCTAAATAAAACACCTCCCCCCCCACCCCCCACCCTGAGCACATGTATAGGCAGCCATTAAGCACCACATAAGAAGCCCCTAACATCATATTAAGTCAGCATCTCACAAACAGTTATCAACTTTTCATCACAATGCTCCTATGTAATAGGAAAGTGCCAAGATCTATGATATAAAGAAACAAATTCCTTACATATAATCATATAGCAATTTCAAGATGGTGCTTGGAACTGAACTTTAGCTTCCCAAAGTAGCTACCTTAATAAATCTATCCTTCCTGCATTACATGATTGTCCAGCTAGCTAGCCCAGGAGTGTCTAATTTTTGATAACTTTTAGGGTCATGAATATTTATAAATAAATACATATGATACACATTCATTTGGCTACTAAACAAAAGGTATTTTTAAATTGTTTTCTAGGATATTAGCTACTTCATATAAATAAAATATAAATGATTTAAATGAAATCAAGGATTAGCTGTGCAGCTGTAAAAAAGAAAATATAATATCAATATGCTACAGAAAACAGCCATCTAAATATATATATATCTTAAAATGGCCTTCTTGCTAAAAATTGGATATTTTACCAGTGGCATAGATTGCTTCCAGGGCCTCCAAGCATATTTACATGATAAAACAGTATGCCTACCTGCCTGGAAGTGTCATGAGGGATTTGAATGGGATTTCATTCATAAACTCCTTAGACACTAAGGTAAGTACAAAGAAAATATTATATGGAATAATAAAGTAGCTCTAAAAGCCCATCAGTAGCTTTCGTGTGTGATACCCACTCTATAGTTGCTAACACAGCTGCTTGAGAAGTCTGCCAAAAAGTGAAAGAAGGAAAGTAGGGGAGACATGCTACTGGTACTCAGGGAAATATATATATTTGTCCAGGTCTTGAAATCTCTAATCTGCAGTAAGCAAAGAGACATTTCTGAAAGGGACAACAGAGAGAATACATAGGACCTGAGAGAATTCTAGGCAGGCTGTCTGGAGTTAGCTTGAAAAAAAGTTAAAATATTTAATTAAAAAGCACAACTGCTTTAGAGAGACAATATTCAGCAGGCACAGATAGTCAAATTCTGGACCCAATGAAAACAACAGTAAGACTGCCATTCATTTCAGTGGAACTAAGGATTTAGTCCAACATTTATAGGTTTGTCTTATTGCATCCCTTTTTATTTGAAAGAGGCTAGCTCAATATGGGACTCTGGTCATCCAAGACAAAACACAATGTTATTTCTTTTTCTGCCAAGAAACAAGTAAGGAGAGGCCATTTAAAAGAAGCAGGAGGATAATCTTAATGGGATACTGAATTCAAGAAACAATCATTTTCACTAGCTTTGTCATCAATACATTTCATCAATACATTTCTGTTTCAAATGTTCAATAGTCTCTAGTTGCATCAAAATCCTGTCTGCAACTATAGGTGATGTTCAGACAAGTGAGCATGTGCCTGTTGCGGTGTCTCAAAGTACGTTGAGACACCACAGGAGACATGCAAGGAATGAAAAATTGTCCCCCGTGCTGCATCGTGGACTCTAAATTTCAAAATATCAACAACAAAAAAACCATGCTGGGAAAAAAGCAACCAGAGACTGGGTCCTCCAGAGAGGTAAGCAGGGATGTGTATGTGAGGAGGACTGTGGGTGGGGGAGACTGTGGGTGGGTCAGGGGAACTGTGTGGGAGAGGCTAGTCCCCACCCCGCAGCAGCAGGCTATCAGGGTGCTTGTGGCCCACTGCTGGCAGAGACCCCCAGCGACAGGCAGTGCCAACTGAGACTCAGGGGCTCCATATGGCACATGGAGCCAGCTCATCCTGCTGGCATGCACCTTCAACCAGAACTGGACTGCCACTTGCTGCCACTTGGGGCTCCCAACACCACAGGCAAGAGCTGTACTCCATTGGGCCAGGCCAGCTCTTGTCTCCATGTGCCCCATGCACCATCGGGCCAGGCCAGGTCCAAGAAGGCAGGAATTGGCCAGGTCTGATGGCATGTGGCTCCTGCCTGCACTGCCAGGAGCCCCGTGTGGCAGCAAGAGCTGACCCCATCCTGCTTGAAGGCATGCGCAAGCAGGCCAGGCTGGTCCCATGTACCACACAGAGGCCCTGGGTCTTAGGTGGCACCATGTGCTGCCAGGGATCTCTGCTAACAGCAGGCCACGAGCAGCCCAATGGCCCACTGCTGGTTGCTATGTATGTGTGTGGGGGAGGGGGTTGTGTGCCATGCACAGGGGTGGGCAGAGGACCCACCCCTCCCACACAGTCCCCCCCCACACCCACATATCCCTCTACAAAGCCCCACCCACACACACCCACCCCACAAACGACCCCCACAAACCCCCACCCCTACCCACATAACCACTGACAAACCCTACACCTCCCAAACACCTGCACAAGCCCCACACCACCCCCACAAACCACCTCAAACTCCCACCATGAACTTTGGTGTGGGGCAAATTGTGCCAATTGGCAAAAAATTACCCTGCCCAGCTCCTCCTGGATCTGCATCCAAGAGGACCTAGAGGCTGGTGTCAGCATCTGTGCTGGCCCCAGCACTATAAAAAGTGCCTTGGTGAGTAGCTAAGGGCTACCTGCCCTTAGGAGCATCTGAGGCCTGACCAGTTGGTATCTGGAGACACTAGCCCCTTGTGCCAGCTGAACTTCTGAAGCAGCCCTAACCTGGAGTGGCCGCTGCACTCTCTATCCACTGCAGCAATCTGTCAGTGGGGACTGCTACCTGGCTGTGACCTGCTGCCACCTGTGACAGCCTGCAGCCTCATGGCTGCATGGCTGCCAGACCCAGTGGGGGACTACAAGGACTGCCTGGGCTTTGTTATGGGCACTGCAGCATAGCCACCTGAACCTCTGAGCCAATTTCCAGTGGGCCATGGTTGCACAGTTGGCCTTTGGGTGGCACTGCTATCATGTCTTCTGGTGGCCCCACTCTGCCATCTGGGCAGCTATCACCAAGATGTGCTCCTTGCACTGGCCCATGTCAAACTGTCAAAGCATGTCCTCCTGGCCCCAAACGGCTAGGTCAGCCACCTGGTCTGCCATGCAGGTGGATCCCCTGTGCTGGCCCTGGGCAGGCTCCTCTGCCCAGGTCCCACCACTTGCCTCACCATCGGGGATCCTAGTTTCCCTATATAAAAATTGCCAATTCTCTGATAAGAAACCCAAATTATCTCATTAAAATACCCAAAATCTGATTTCTTTCATGATTAAAATGAAATGCCACTCTATAGAGAGAGATCAGTTGAGCAATGTTTCATTGATATAGTTACAATTTTAAAGCAATTTGGAAGCCTATCGTTACATCTATCATCATAATAAATGAATTGTAAATATCTATACATAAATACATCTATACATGTATATATCTATATATCTAATGTTTTTCTCATCATAGAAAAATCACAGCTGTCTGTGTCCCCTTCACTCACCGGGATGTGGGGAGCTGAGCAGCAGTAATATGCCAATGTCTGGCCCCTTCACTTGCCCCTCACTCCCAACCCTGATACAACACAGACCTAACACCCTAACCTGCCACAGGTAAAGCAGTGGAATGGCAGCCAATGTCCTGTTTCTATGAAATATACGCTCAAAAGATCTTCTATTGTCAATATATGCTCAAAAGATCTGTGGTAGAAGGTCATGCCCCTCACTATAGAGGAAGGCAAAAACCCCCACAGTCCATACCAATCTGACTATGAGGTAAAATTCCTCCCTGCCAAAATATGACAGTAAGTTTGAGCCTGAGTGGAGGGGCAAGACCCTCTAGCCAGAAACCTCTAGCTTTTGTCCCACCAGGAACACTGGCATACCCCAAAGTCCCCAGACCTGGATGTAGCCAACATCCAATGTCTCTGAGGGAGGCTTAAAAGCCCCATGACACATGTAGCAAAAAGAGGGGTGGGGGCAAGTAGCAAAGCCTAGAAACATGGGAAATACCCATAGTAGAATATAGGCATTTCTACACCTCAATCGTCCCTGACCAGTGGCTGTCTGACCTCTTCGTAAACATCTCCAGTAATAGAGTGTCCGCAACATCCCTATGCATCTATACCAATGCCTCACTAGTCTAACAGTGAAGACTTTTTTTTTTTCTGGATAGCCAATCTAAACTTATTTTGCTGCAACTTCAAGCCATTGCCCAATGTCTTCTCTGCAGCCCCTCGTCCACCAGCCCAACCATGGCTGCCCCAACGAGCCCCCTGACTCCCCGCCCTGCTGTCCCAGCCCCCTGTGGGGCATGGATGTCCCACCTGCCCCAGCTCCGGGCCTTTAAGAAAAAAAAAACAAATAAAACCCCCCCGGTATCACCAGCTCCTGCAGTGGCCTCGGGGCTTTGGGGGGCTCATGGAAGAGCCCCCCATGTAGCACAGGGCAGCAGGGGGCAGTGGGGATTGCCCCCCACCAGGCAGGAACTGGTGAGTATGGGTTTTTTTCCTTAAAGAGCCAGATCTGGGGCAGGCAGGGCAGCCATTGGGGGGCTAGGACAGTGGGGGGGGTTGGGGGGGCTCATGTAGAGCCCCCCTACACAGCACGGGGCAGTTGGGGGCAGTGGGGTTTGCCCTCCCCCACACCTTGCAGCACCTGGTGAGTCAGGGCTTTTTTTTTTTTCAAAGTGCCAGGAGCTGGGGTGGGCAGAGTAGCCATTGCTGGGGCTGGGAGAGTGGGCAGGGGATGGGCCTGAGTGATTTGGAGAGTCAGTCAAATCGATTCAGGACAATGATTTGAATCACCGAATCGAATCATTGTCCCCCAAATAGGCCTAATCTGAATCCAAAGCGAATACTAGCCCCTTTGCACAGGCCTACCTTGCACGTGTTTGAACTGAATTTCATCCCATTAGCTCTAGCCCAATTTTTCAATCTGTTGAGATCTTTCTGAATTGACCTTGTATTCTCCAACATACTTGCAATTCTTCCCAGTTGTGTACTGTCTGCAAAGCGCTCAGGAAGCTCTCTCTGCCAGCATCCAAATAATTAATAAGCACATTGAACAGTCCCAGGCTCAGGACAGACCCCTGTGGGACTCCACGCAAAACCTCCTGCCATTCTGACATGGACCCATTAATAATTACTCTTTGTTTTGCCTACTAAGTCAGTTATCTATGCACCTTGTAGTAGCTTTATCTAGCCTGCATTTCTCTATTTATTTATGAGAAGCTTGTGCAGGACCTTGTCAAAAGCCTTGCTGAAGTCCAGATATACTATGCCCACAGGATTCCCTTCATCCACCCAAGTAGTTACTTTGTCAAAGAAAGAGATCAAGTTTGTTTGACACAATTTGTTTTTCATTAATCCATGCTGCCTGCTTAATATAATATTTGTATAGGCCCTACATCTATTAATTGTTTGTCAAAGTTTCATATGATAAATTAGCATATCTTATGAAGTTAGCTACTTTGTCTGCTCTATAACCATAGACAAGAGGCCTGAATAATCTTGTATTCAGTGGGAAGTAATAAGCAGCTGGCTGCACATTTAATATATTTGATTCTGGATTTGGAGACATTCTCCCTATCCACATCAGTTTAATATGTTTTACATCAAGGATTTGTAATATATGACTTCTTTTCCTTTGAGATAGTGAACTTGATTTGTTCATCCACTTTAAGTGATTTAGCAACCCCTTTGTCCTATCATCTTTTTTTAATAATTGCAAAGGCATCATAAACTCACCTAGTACAAACTTACAAATATTTCATTAGAAAAAATCCAACCCTATAATCACATTAGGGGAAAAGAAAGTAAGTGATTACAATAGCAATTTTGGTCAGAAATACATTATTTTCCTAAAGAATGTTGTAACTATGTCTCATTGTTCAGCATGTGATTAACTGCCAGAATAGTAGATTCTGTAGAGCTGTTTAATTTTTGCTTGTGAAGATAATTGAAACTTCATCCATTAAAACTTTGGTGTAATGAAGGCACATTAACATTTCAGAACTACTTCTAAACACGTGTGATCTGATTAGTTGTATTTGTCTGGCAAATGCCAGGGACATGGAGCAGATATTTGCTCCAACCCCAGCTCAGCCTGATAACAGCTGATGCAAAAGGTGGCAACTCCAGCAAGGACCCCAACCCTGAGCTGTTGCTACTGCCACTCCTGATACCAGGCTGGACTGAGGCCAGAACAAACATGTGCTCCATTCCCCAGGTTGGAATGGAATTGGACCTGGAGAGAGAGTAAGATGCAGGTGGAAGGGCAGAGGCTGTGGTGGCGAGGGTCAGACAGAGGAGTAGAGGTGATGGAGGGGCAAGTGGGGAGGCAGAGGCAGTAGGTTTGGAGGCTATAAGTGGGGCAGGCACTGGGGTGGAGGGCAGGTGTCAGGAGATGAAGACAGCATGGGAGGCAAGTGGTGGGGTGAAAGGAAGCAGGGGGCAAGGTGTCAGGGGTCAAGCTGCTCAATCCCCCACTGCTTGCTCTCCTACTGTCTTCCCCGCCCTGCCTACCCTTCTGACATTACTTTCCCCACTGTGGTGGGGGGTGGGGATGAATTTAAAATGAACCTCCAATAATTAGATTCCATACATGGAACATTATAACAAATTTATAAATGTTCCATGTATTGAATCTGATAATTGGGTGGTCATCTTAAATTCAGAGACATCTTGGATTTCGGTAAATATAACCCATTAACCTCCATTTACACACAAAAGTGTAAGTCTGCATATGCAAATAGGTATACATGCAAATTCTGTACCTTCATTTTCAATGATCCTTTGAAAAAATTAGGTACTGGGCCACTAAACTGTTAATTTGTTTTGCACAATCTTTGCATGTTTGGAACTGAGATGACCCAAGTAAAGCTTATAGGTTACATAGATGCTAGTTTACTATTATATTGATATTATTACAGATTTAATTTATCAAATAAGTTGAAAACAACTGAGTTTTCCAATATTTTTACATATTTACATACAAGTTATCTTATAATTCATTAAGGGGTATCTTGCATAAGCTTAAAAGTATAATTTTGGAAGTCAGTGATTAAGACAGGACCTACTTTTCATTTCTTCGTATAACTGCCACACACAAGCTTTACAATTGTACAACTGAGCCTGGTATCCATTACCTAGGCTTTCATGCTGTATCAATTATGTAATTATGTCATTTAAAGTTTCCATGGTCTGAAATGCGGTATCTATGATGTTAATGAACCAAAACAATATTTAAAAATGTTAGCCTATTAACTCCTTTAAAGTTACACAACATGTAATAAAACAAGACCTCTTAAATTAAATATTATTGTCCTAATACTTTGTAATAAAGGTAACAGAGATACCTTGTTTCAAACTTTAAATACAAAGATTTACCATTATGCTGTTTTAATATGGAATATTGCAGGGAGACTACTTAGCAGTGCATTCATGTGTATGAGTTGCATTCCCTGTGGCTTTCATTTAAATAGAAACTGTGAAGGATAGATCAAAAAATATTCTTTAAGATGCATTAAAATAGCATTTCTTGCACTGCTTAATTTTGATGTGAAAAATATCAATTACATTGATGATACAGGGAGAACTACAGTACAACCTTCCAGTCCCTTACTATGTTAAGATGCAGTACTTACTAAGGTAAACTCATTCTTCCAGAGGAAGGCAAGATCTGGAACCAGATCCAAATGATGGGAATCATCTTAGCTTCATGTTATGTATTAATTGACAGTATGACCTCTATTGTTTCCGATATTAAAAAAAACAAAATAAGGAAACTGATGAGAAGCAAGTAGGGTTGAGTATATGTCATGGGTACAACCTAGATGTGGGGGGGGAGGATTCAAAGAGGTTAAAAATACTGGAAGTCCAGGAGTCAAAACTGAGAGTCATAATACCAGATGTCAGACCAAGTCCAATGTACCACACTGGGATTTGAGGTGGGTCTTTGGTCAAAGCCAGGCCACAGGTCAGGAGCTGGGGAATCCAACATGCACAACAGGGTAAGCAGGAGCAAGAAACTGTGGTCCAAGGCAGGGGTGAGGCAGGAACAAGGCATGAGGGTGACAAGGTTTTATAGCCTTGCTATCAGGGACCTGTGGCTCCATTGGTCCTCCCAGATCACCTGATCCCCTATTAGGGACCTCATGGGAGGGCCAGGGGTGGGCTGGAGCAGGTGCATGGCTAGGCAACTGTTAGCACTGCAGTTTGGCCCTCTACTTGAGGGTGTCATGGACTGGGCCTTGAATCTCAGGGGCTCTAATAGTACAACTGTATTCAGAACTTTTTGAGAACATTCTTAACACCATCCAAAAAATATGAGCACAAACTTGTTTCCTTTTTATTTTATATTATATTTGTATTATATAATATGTTAGCTTTTCTCTTTTTAAGTAGAAAGTTATTAATCCCTTTTCATAATGCAAAATGAGAATAGTAGTCCCACTCTTGAAAGATGCAGTAGATCACCTCATGTGAGGGACAGAGCTCTCAGGATTTCTATGGATAACACAAGTTGCTGAAAATATAAATTATCTTTCCAAGCTCAATTTAATTTAAATGTATAAAACTGTCAAAAAAGGGCATAGAGGTCATGGTTGCCCTTGAGGTACCTTAAAAATATGTCCATAATACAACCATTTTGACAGTCGAACATTCCCAATACCCAAAGGAAAATGATGGCCCTTGCAATGTTACCTAAAGTTAATCAGATAAGGGTTATTTCAGACTGGGCTGAAAATGAATCCCAAAAAATCACAGAGAATGCTTTACCAACACCTACTGCCATACATACCAACAAACCTCCCCTGGATAATTTTGTAATGTTTTCTCTTTGATTTTATTTACTGCATATTTTTATAAGCTCAACTAAAGGTTTTCTGTTTACCTCTTCCCACAAGAAGAGCCCATCATGCCACCATCCATGATCCTGTCCCCTGCAGAGATGTCTATCAACATCAGACACAGGCAACAGGACTTTATCAAGACATGATAAAGGTATGTGGTATCACATTGTGTACAGCATGAAAAAGTATACATCTATGACTATACGTTTAATTATGTGATAAGAACATTTTTCATTTTCTCAGCCCTTTAATTGTTCTTTGAGGAGTCTTGGCAGCTCATTCATTAAAAATTCTTCTCACTGTGCATGGTTTTTACTATACAAAGTCACATTGAAGTGAAGTGGATATATGCACCATTGATTTTAATATGACTTTGTACAGTAAGAATAATATGCATGCATAGTATATTGCTTCAAATTATATCGAGAGCAGGAAAAAACAGTTATTGTACAGTGTCTATGTGTTAAAATACAAAAGATAGTGACACAAGTTTGAAGAAAAAGGCTTAATGTCTATTATCATTCAAAATATGTGCTATTTGATTGGAAAGGCTTTCCATGGACAGTTTATCTGTTGCTAAAGAACAGACTTATCCAAAAACTACAGTGTGATCCTCTATAGAAAAGTGAAGCCATCTCTAACACCACACGTACCAATGACAAAGCACCATTTCGACCACTACAAGTAGACATGTCGACTTGCATGCATATATGTAGAAGGTAAGAAGGGGGTTCTCATCTCTTCCCAGAAGTCCATCAACATAATGTATTATGCAGGATCATGGCCAAATACTTACTAAGGAATGTAGAACTGAAACTAGTCATGTAGTCCCATCCCTATTTATCCATTGTGTCGCGTGTTCCATATAGAAACTGTGCACATTCTACATGTTTAATCTAAATCAGCAGCATGCTTTGCATCATTATACAATGTATAATACACCATATTTTTCCTGTCTGTTAAGAACATTGCTAATAAATAGTGCCGTGTGTGTAAAGCATTTGCAAAACTGATAGTTATTTGAACTTACTGCATTTTCTCAAATGATTTATTGCTATTTTAGCATGCAGTAGCACTTCCAGGGAGTTTATCTTGCTGTTATAAATTAAACTGAGAGGCCATATCTGGTTAATTGCAGTGGAAATGCAAATAACTGACCTTAAATATAAGTATCTCATGTTGAAATAAAGGCATAACATTGACTCCTTTCTTGAAAGACATTGTCATAGAAAAGGCAGTGATGTAAAGCACTTAACGGAAGTACATGTATGTTGCCTAAAGTAAATATAGTGTGGTCTAAAAAATCAGCCTAGTATTATGGGGAATTTTCCAAGGGTACTTTGATAGTTCAAGTAAGTTTATCTTTGTAAATGCATTTTCAGTTTATATCAGTAGACAGAAACGCAGAACAGCTTCTACAATCTTCAGGTAAATAGAGAACAGCAACAATAGTTGGACTGTGCAGCCTATCAGATACCACAGTAGGAGTTATTGGGCGTTTTTTGTTTTACCATACAGAATACCAAATTTACACAAATATAAGATGACCCTGATTATAAGATGATCACCCAATAATGAGATTCCATATATGAAATATTTATACATGTGTTATAATTTTCCAGGTATGGAATCTAATTATTGGAGGTTTGCCTTTAATTTGTCCCTCAGCTACCAGTAGAGCAGGGAATAAAAATCTGAGGGTCAGGAAGGCCCCTTGCCAACCTCTCTCCCAGCTTCTTCCCTTTATAGCTTCTTCCTTACTGTCAAACCCTGCTCTCCCTAAGCATACAGACCTAGAAATAAATGTACTTGCAGTAACTTGCATATAGGGCAACTACTGCAGGCACCCTTAGGCTTAATTCATCTAGAATTGATGCAGGTTACCCCTTTTGAAACTGCTGCAAGTTTTAGCTCAGGTTTTCCATTAAACACACTTTTGAGCACCACTTCAGTACCTACTTGCATATATTACAACCTACGCGTGACATTAGTCAAAAGACAAAAAGCTCATGAATTACCACACACTTCATTGGACTCAAGCCCAGAAGAGACAACAGCATTTCAAGTTGTAGTGACCCAACAGCTTAGTGCTGCTCAGTATATGTGTATACTCCAGATACCCACTACAAAGGATCCATGTGCTAATTAGTCCCCTGACTCATGACAGGAACCAGGTGTTTTTGACCTGGGATCCTCCAAAAATGTATATGCAGATGAGGTGCAGGGCAATTTAGCCCAACTCCATCACATGGGAGGGGGGCAGGGCTACACTAATCATATGGGCCAGGCTGAGAGACAGGATGACAGAGGGATTCTGGGGAAGCTGTTTACAATGATATTTGCCAGACATTTAGGGGTGGATAAAAAACAGGACTTACTTGAAATGGGAAAGAGGTTCATTCAGCTGTGGGAGTGACGAGGAAGTCGAAATGTATTCAATGTAGTGGCTTACAATGACTTGAAAAAGAATCAGTGTTGAGGGAGACTGAGTGCAATGGGCACTACCATATATCTTATTCAGATGGCTTACACTAACCTATCATTGTGATAGGTTCCCATCATTATGTTTTTCCCATATGGGCCATGTGTTTTATAGTCACGCTCAATGTTGGCTGCATTTCAACTTTATAGTTGGTTTCTATTACTGAGCATGTGCTGCTTTTGGCAGCAGTTTAATGATAGACAATGTATTTAGTGAGGTTTCCTGGTATGCAAATAAGATGACGGTCTTTTTCCCTAATGCTGATCAGCAGGGAAAAAACTCATCTCATATCTGAGTAAATACAGTATATTACAGCACTGGAACCACTGACCTTTAAATTGGTACATTTTCCTACTCACTCTCTCTTTCACAAAGCATCTCTCTGCATCCCAGTCACTGATGAACATGGCTACATGGGGAATGTTTTACATTAGTGCTTCTAAGGATCAGGAGAAATAATGACATTTTCCATTGAGACTCGCAATTGATATAAATGCAGTCAATACTCTGCCACCATTATTTCCCCATGTCCAGATGCTTCTAATCCAGTGATGCATACAAACAAAACCACCTAGCCCTCCTGACTAATTTTCATCTTTAGCTGTCATGCATTCTATCTCTACACTTAAAACTCAGAAATCATCAGAAAAATCAGGGCTAAATGCAACCCCTTTTCTAAGCAGGCAGATGCTTCCCACAGATCATCTCTACTGTGAAAAGAGATTAATCTCTTATCCCTAGAGGAGCAAGCCAGGGAAAAGGACATAGAATCTGTGATTATACCCATGCAATTTCCAGAATACCCACATGGTGAGTGACATAATTCCTGTGCTGTGGCATGGCAGCTGTATAGGTGGCCATAGAAACAGTTCTCCTGTCTCGACTGAACTCCATATTCCCTATTCTGTTTTTGAGCATCACCGTTGATCCACACAGATTCCCAGGCTAGTGAGCAGCTCTCAGCAGAGTCCTAGAGAAAATGATGGGACCCTGCTGCAGAAATGGAGACCGTCTTCCACATAGAATGAATCAGTTCCATGCACAGAGCCAAGAGGTCACTCTGCCTTCACTTGACTAGATATTCCTAAATTACTGTATAGTCTGTTGCCTCAGTTACTAGTATTCAGTAGTTATTGTGAATGTTTCTTTTCTAAACTAGCATCAAGGATTTTTAATCATTCAATCAAATTAGGGAGCACAGACCGAAGCATAACAAACACGGTACTTAGATATAAAAAAGAGGAAAATCAGTGATCCAGGAATATACAGATCTATTAGTCTGACTTTGAGAGGTGGCAATGCTTTAGGAAAAAAAGTTAAGCTAAAATTAATTAAATATGTAAGGGCAATCCCAAAATGAAACAAACAGAAACATGGGTGTGCCAAAGGTAGCTTTTGCCAGCCTAACGTGCTATTTATCTTTGATAATATTTCAGCTTTTTAGAGACAAGGGAAATTTCATAGATTTCATAGACATCAGGGCTGGAAGGGACCTCGGAAGATCATCGAGTCCAGTCCCCCGCCCAAAGGGCAGGAAGTCAGCTGGGGTCATAGGATCCCAGCAAGATAAGCATCCAGTTTCATCTTGAAGGTGTTCAATGAAGGCGCTTGAACCACCTCCGGTGGCAGGCTGTTCCAGACCTTGAGGGCTCGGACAGTAAAGAAGTTCTTCCTTATGTCCAGCCTGAAACGATCTTGAAGTACTTTGTGACCATTCGACCTCGTCATCCCTTGGGGTGCTCTGGTGAACAAACGTTCCCCCAGATGCTGGTGGTCACCCCTGATAAACTTGTAGGTGGCCATCAGATCACCCCTGAGCCTGCGCTTTTTCAGGCTAAAGAGCCCCAGGGCTCTTTAGTTTAGTTCTAAACTATCTGGGTTTCAGGAACATTGATTAGTGAAATTAGCTGGAAAAAACTAGAGATTAGCTCACAATATATAAAGTAGGTAAGGAAGAAATTAAACTTGAGCCTGACCTGACCATTGGTTAAAAAAGGAAAGCTCTTCTTAATTCCAGGCAGTTTTGTGAATTTAGCTTTACATTTTCTTTGTTAAACTTAGCACCCAGACCAAAGTATGTGGGTTGAAATAGAATGTTTTAATACATAATAAAAGAACCTATAGATGTGTTTTAAAATGGTGATCTGCTTGTAAAGGGATGTTATGACATGACTTCCTGCCATAGCAAGGACCTAGACTTTTAGTCCTTCCTAAGTACCTACATTTAAGAATAAAACCTCATAATTCAAAGGCAAAATAATTTGTATTTCTTTTTTGTTCTCTTTCTCTTTCGCTCTCCCTTCCCCGTCCCCCACCCCATTCTCCAAAGTTATATTTTAGTTTCAACAGATAATACTGTCTCCTTTATTTTTTTTAGACTCTACTATGGCCCCACTTAGATGGTGTAACACAGATAATAGTTATCAATAAAAAATGGGATTCTGTTCTTGTTCAATGCAACATAAATCAGGAATAAGTCTGTAATTTTATTGGGGTGTGTTTGGGGGAGCTTATTGCATCACCATAACTGTAACATTCAAGCACTTTTAGCCTTTCTGAGCACCTATGACTTGTGTAAAACTGAGTAAGGAAAGAATCAAGCCCACAATGTGTTATGGTTATAATAAAGCAAAATCACCTATAGATAACAAGGGATCTGGGAAAAGGAAGAAAGAAAGAAGACAGTGCTGCTCAGTGCTGAGCTAAACAAGTGTCCAAAAGACCCTGGGCCCCAAAAAATCTTCAAGGGAAAAGCAAGAGTTCAGGACAAGACTTTTTGTAGTAGTACCTTTCATTTTTTCTTCCAGACAATAGCAAACTTCTGTAAGATTCTTGTTAAGAAAAGGCAGTGATCTTTCGAGGATCAAAGTTCTCTCTGGCAACCCAATACTTTTTTTTGTGTGTGCAGTCCTTGCACAGTAGGGTTGCCTATCTCTTTAGTTTGAGGTGAAAAAAAACAAGTTATTCCTTCTTCATTATGCTGAACCCTTTGGAGAGGCTGTCCAAATAGGAATGCTTTTAATGGTATACATTTATCAGCCTGGCCTCACTTCTCTCTGGATTTCTATACAAAAAGGGGGGGAAATGCTTAAGCTGAATATAGTTAGGATTGACCCTTTTTTCGCAAGCTATTATACAAATAAAATTGTAAACTGTAGCACTTAAGTCAGTTTCAACTCTTTCTGCTTCCATCAGTGTGCACTGGGGGAAATCATTTTAGATCTCTGTTTAGCAAGGAAAAAAAAATCTGCTAAATGTTTTATATACTGCATGAATACAGTACTTTTACTACAACTAATGTGATTCTGCATCATTTCCTCAAATCAAAACTAGTCCATTTCTTCGCTAAAATGTCACACGCTGAGCTGGCAAGTCCTACCCATAATTAGCAATGGGAGAATACATTTGAGTAACTTCCAGGATTTGAAATTCACTCTAAGATACAAATCTTTTGAAAGTGCGTGTGTGCTATGAATGTGCCTACTTCATTTTTTTTGTATTAGCTCTGGTTGTAACAAGTAGACAGCTGAGCAATACAGCCTCACTGGAAAAGAAAAAGAGGGGAGGGGGAGTAATTCAAACACCGAGTTGTTCTGTGAAGATAAATACATGAAAAAAACCCTACAAAATATCTTTCTCCCTCTTATCACAAGGCTGCATACCTGTGTATAGGCAACCATCATTTACAAAAAGCCATTCTTCCCATTATGGAATAACTAGGAGTGAAAAGAAGCATTTGTGGGATGTAGCTTAGGTTTAGGTGGTTTAGTTTAAGCCACCTAAACCTCACCACGTGTGGGAGAGGGGCTGGTGGGTCCTCATGGCTTGAAAATGGTATTTAAAGGTTTGCTTTTTGGGGAATTGGCTTATACATATATACATATGAATTAAAATGGTTCAGAATGGGCAGCAGGAGTTAAATGACTTCAAAAAGCCTGGGTCTCATGTACACAGTTTCTCATACACCTAAACCCTGTGAAGGTCTGCACATCAGGGCATTTAAATTGACCTAACCTTGGTTTGGTCAATCTAAATATAACACATCTATATACCTTTGGTTTCTCACTGTTGTCATTCCTCTCTGCTTCTCACACATGCATCCTTTTTCAAGACAATGAACACGTACATGTGGGCTAAATGCAGCTGTTCATAGGGTTAGGGGAAGGTTAGATTGCATTAAAAATGATCACCTGATCTAACTTAGTTTTCCCAGATGTGGACCATACACTTAGATCTGGTCTCAGTGATCAGAAATTAGTTTAAACCCAAAACAGTACAGAAGCTCCATGCACACAGACAAGTCTAAAAATGGTGGAACCCAGTCCCAGATAGACCTGGATTGACCAACACTCAAACTTAATCGATTATAGGTTAGACTGGTGCATCGAACTTCAGTAAAGTTATCTGCACAGCCTGGGGCCAGGACAGCCCTGGGCTGCATTTTTCCTACCTGACCCCCTGACACTGGGCTGTTTTTAGCTCCCATCAGCCCCTCATCATCCCCCTACCCATGGACCAGCCAGCTCCCCCCCTCAAACCTCCCATCCCGTATGCTGCCACAGGTACCAGTTTTATCAGCAATTGCAGATGTTAGGAGCCAAGGAAGTCCTATAGAGGAGAAGCAGGAGGAGTCGGGGTGTAAGTTTGCCGGGGGGATTGGAAGGCTAAAAAAGCCCCTGATCCCCCCTCAGATTCCCCTGCAGACCTCATAAACCCCCTGATTCTGACAAATCATCCCAGACCCCAGCAACCTCTGTGGACCCCGTCTACTTCCCTGATCTCTCCTGCGGATCCTGCCTTCCTCCCCAATCCCCTCAATTGCTCCCACAGACATTGCCCATTCCCCAATCACTCCTCCAGATCTCAGCTGTCCTCCCAATTCCTCCTGCATCCCTAATTCCCTGATCTGCTCCCACAGATCCCACCTGCCCCACAATCCCCTTGCTCACTCTCACAAACATTACCTGTCCCAATCTCTCCTGCAAAAGCTGCCTGCACCCTCCCCCCCATCACTCCTGTGGATCCCACAAGCCTCCGCCACATTGCTTCCACGGATCTTACCTGCCATCCTTATTGCTCCCATGGATTCTGCATGCCCTCCAATCCCTCCACAAATCCTGCTTATCCCCCTGATCAAGAAGTTGCATAATTTTGGACAGTTCAAATCATAGTTTAGATTTCACCAATTTATTCACAGCTAATTTTTCCCATTTGCCCCAACAGGTCAGGGATATGAGTTCCAAGTGTACATATCTGGGGAAGTTCAGCCATGCATCAGGGGACCGTTAGATGGGTTGACCAGAACCAGATGCTGTTCAATACTGAGAAGCGTAAAGTGCTCCATTTGGGGAAGAAAAATCCACAACAAACGTACAGGCTCAGTGGTGCTACGCTAGCTAGCACCATGTCTGAAAGGGATCTGGGGGTCATAACTGATCACAGAATGAATATGAGCCACCAGTGTAATGCTACAGTTAGCAGAGCAAACAACATGCTGGCATGTATTGACCAATGAATCTCAAGCAAAACTAAGAAAGTTATTCTCCCGCTCTACTCAGCATTGGTGCGGCCATAGCTGGAGTCCTGCATCCAGTTCTGGGCACTACACTTCAAGAAGGATGTGGAGAAACTTGAGAGAGTCCAGAAAAGAGCCACTTGTATGATTAGAGGCCTGAAAAGCAAGCCATATGAGGAAAGACTGACAAATATGGGACTGTTCAGCCTAGAAAACAGAAGACTTTGGGGGGATTTGGTGGCAGCTTACAAATATGTCAGGGGAGAACATCAGGGGCTACATCAATGAACAACTATTCACCAAAGCACTCCAGGGGAAAGCCAGGAGCAATGGTTATAAACTCCTAGAAGAAGGTTTCAGACTGGATATAAGGAAAAACGTCTTGTTTTGTGTGACCTTACTCTGGAATAGACACCCAGCAGAGGTGGTGCAGGCATCTACCTTGGAGATATTCAAAAGGAGCCTGGATGCACAACTTGCTGGTGTCATTTGACCCCAGCAGTCTTTCCTGCCTAGAGCAGGATGGATGGACCCAATGATATCACAAGGTCCCTTCCAGCCCTAAACTTCTGTGAATCTGTGAATCTATGTGTATACATGCACATATATATAAATGATGTATATGTGCACAGGCGCGTGTGTGTTTAAATTTCCACTACAAAAGACCCTCAAAATTAAAAGGAGGATCCATGAGAAATCAGACACTTAAACAGAATCATTTACTTCATGTTACCTATATGGAAAAGAAACAAAAAGAAACAAAAGAAACAAAAACTTGAAATTCACTCCAAAAATCTCCCATATCAAAGACAACTCTTTTCTATCCTTGACAAATCCTAGTTCAAGTGAATTTTGCTTACCTTCAGAATTTATTTTAATAGTTTCTCCTCACTCTAATTTAGCTGTACAGATGCATATTTTACCTGTCTCTGTCCAACTCATTTGGTATTATATCACTTTGGAAGATTTTATTTAAAGGAAGAGTTAGAATATATTTTTGTGTGTCTTACTAAATATAATGCTTAAATATAAATATAAACCTCATGTTTGGTTTCATTCAAATCCTCTCAAACTACATGTAGTGTATAGGAGTGACATTAGTCACATTAGCATATGCAGAAATAGTTTGATTTTTCTTTGTTACTATTAAATTTTTAAGTTTTTAAGTTTTTAATTTTTTTTTTAAGTTTTTAAGTTTTTATATTTTTTAGTTTTATTTACCTGTCTTTTTTTTCCAGAAAACAAAAAAACTAAAATAGGTATTTTACCTGTAATGGAAAAACAGCATGATGATAAGTATGATGGTATGTACTACAAACAAAACTAAGGCTATAATCAATTTAAATGGGAATTGCCAGGATAAATTTAAAAAAAAAGACTTTTATTATTATTGGTTTAGGGAATTTTACGAAGATCTTTCAGCAAAAGAGTCAGAAAGAGCTTCAAGTCCTGAGAATGCAGCATGCAATTTTATGTGTTTGTATTAATTAGAAGAAGGTTACCATGGGATCTTTAAGTGGAAAACTCCATTAATAATATTACTTGAGGGAAAATTATTTAGTTGTAATTTTCAATGATGATGAATAATAGATACCATGATCTTTGAAAATATAGCCTCAAATTACAATGCTACATCAAGGGTCAATGCTAGCTTTATCCATTTTGCAAAAACTAATTAAATTAACTGCAAAAACAAACAGTGAGGACATGTAGGGAGTGCATGGGGGTGCACGTGCACCCCCTGAGAGCACTGGTGCACCCCCTGACAGGCAGCATGCCTCACTTAGGTGACAGGCAGTGGGGGGCAGGCAGGAGCACTGCTGCCCCCCCTGCAAGCACCAGCCGCGGAATGGGGGCACCAGGTAAAGCACTGCTGGCACTTCCAGGAGCACTGCTGGCACTTCAGGGAATGCTACGGCTGCTTCCCAGAGTGCTGTGCATGCTTTCCGGTCAGCACGATCAGCCATGGGGGAACCCCTCCCAGTTCCTGACTGGCTGCTGGGGGGCACATGCCCCCCCTGACTCAGGTGGCACCAGTCACCCATGAAAAAAAATATAATAAGCAAGCAGAAAGAAAAAAAAGGAATTGTTACCAGAGGGAACCAACCCAGTTGGCAGTTTTTGTATAGTGAGTTGATTTAGAAACTTAATATTTAGAAAAAAGGTGTAATAAAGTGAAAGGAGAAAATTACACTTAACGGAAAACTTTGAAGAGAAATAACACTCTCTTTTTAACATATCAAGAGCATTTTGGAAAGTGCTTTTTAGAAATTAGGCAATGACTGACTTCAAGTCATGGCTGGTCTTGTAAAATGAACAAATCAAGATGGAAGAAAGCTACTTAATCCATAACTGCCAATCTTGCAATTATTATTGTACCTACTGAATACAGAGCCACCTGGTCACATTCCAGTTAAACATATGATTCATTCAGCAAAGCATATCACTGCAAATAACGGGGAACAAACTCTTGACACCAGTAAATAAATCTGTTCAACTAACGATTACTTTAGAGAAACATTATTTCCTCTGAATTCTGTAAATCAGTGTTTGCATATATTACATCTTTAAAAATGTAAAGTTCTGATAGGTGCTCAAAACTGAATTTTGGAAGACTATGGCAAAAAGGTGTAGTCGAGGGAACAGTGAGAGTTGAGGGAATAGTAACAAAAAGCTACTAAAGTTAAAAAGTTCTGTCCAAGACTACTAAATATTTTAAGATCTGATTTCATATGAATATCAAAACTATAAATGTTTGCAGTATTCAAAATATGAGACTTGGGGTGGAGTATTTGAAACTTGTCTTATGTAGGAAATTAAAAATATGTATATTTTTGGTTTTGGTTACACTGAAGGTGAATGCTATCAAAAATAAAGACAATCTAAATAACAAAATTTCAAACAGTAACAAAAAATAATAATAAAGGAGCTAGGACTTGATAAAACTGTCATGGAAGACTGACATGACACTGGTCTTTTTCATATTTTTAAATTTCCCCCTGGTTTTCTCTCTTTCCTTGTCAGTGTTGGCGTATATACTTTTGAGACAGTTTTCTCTGACAATGAATAAAAATATATGCACCATTAAGGCAATTAAAGGAAAGCGCACATCCAGCTCCCAGAAACTCATATTTCTTGTGTGCCCTGATGCTCTGTCATAATGTTTATTCACAGGTCTGTAGCTTATTTTCAGGTCTGCTAATTTTTCCATAATCTAACTTACTTGACAAACTTGAAATATAATTCTAGTAAAGTGTGTTTTGAACGGGTTGGGTAATAGTTTTGAAACTTCTTACATTTAAAAAACAACATTCACATGCAACATGCTAAGGACACAAGGCTAACTGAAAATGAATGATAAGTGACTTACCTAAGATGTGTTAGTTTCAAAAAAATTTTTAGGATATATATATTTTGGAAAGTGCACTTTTCATGTTGAAAAGACGTAACTGATTTTTCATTTATATATATTTTCAAGCACTAACTTTGTATCAGGTTAGCTAATATATATAAAGTAGCACCATGTAAAGACTTATTCAAAGGTTTAACTTCATGTGGAGCAAACAGTTCCACTATAGCTGATGGTGGGAGACCCAGGTCCCTGCTACACATTAATATATTATACAATTCACTGGTTAATCGCACAATAAATTTAGAGTGAATATATGAACAAAGTAAAATGGGCTACAAGTACAAAGTAATTATCCAACAATTAACCAATTAAATCAAGCAATAAATTTAGACCAGCCACATGTGCAGACTAATTATCTCATGATCAAAATTACTATCCAGCTATATAAAAGAGATAACCAGATGCAAAGTTAGTGCTTGAAAATGTGTAACAACTCTATAGCTGGTTTGTATCTGACTTTAATTTGAATATGTAGCAGGACCCTTAGGCTAGGGACAGAAGTTACACATAAACTAGTTTAAGTGATCAGAAACTGGTTTAAACCTGTAACAGAAGAGATGTTCAGTGCACATAAACCAGTTTGAAAATGGCTGAAAGTGGTTTAAGATAAACCTGGTTGAATGTAGTATCAGACTTAACTGATTTGGCTCAAACCTGTTTGTGCAATGTCTGTTCCAGATCCCTTGCTGGCTTTCAATAAACCAGACATCCCCAGCATCCCGGCATGCTAACTGGGCTGGGCGGAGCTCTCTGCTCCACAGCAGGGCTGGCTCGTCTCCTCTGCTGCCTGGCTACAGAAAATTTCTAATTGAAATTGTAGAGTGGGTTCTTTAGTTTAACAGACTATAATGTAGGTATCCTATTTAAAATTTCTCTAGGAGAACAGGACTAACTTTTCTATTTTCATGAACAGGTATTCCAGTACAAATGTACAACTACCACTTTTATCAAAATTACCCAGTGCCCAATGCTAGCCAATTAGGAAAGGCAGTTTAATATCTAAGCAATCTTGCATCCATACATAACAGCACAGAGTTATTAGCAGCTATTATGTGATTTATACAATTAAAAAGAAATAAACAGGTTCTACCTTTGTACTTAGGAAACTATTAAGAAGTTGTTGCAACAGCTGTTGCATATTAATCCATCATAATCTCTCTACATTATGGCATTAGTTACACAATAAAACTAGAGCTTCTTGAAATCTAAAAATAAAGATGTGTGAAATTGTTCTAATTATGCATTTAACTTATGACAAATGAGACTACTTATTTCATTCTCCCTGATTCAATTCACCTAGCAAATTTAAATGAGAAATTAGATTAAAGTGTTTTCTTTTGAACCTCCAAGTGTACCACTAACCTTAGGATCTTTTCCCAGGGAGGCCTTAAATTGAAGTGTCTATGGTTCTCAAAGCCCAGAAATTCACTTCTTCTCTCTTCATCTAATTTATTAAGAATGCAGCCTCAATTGCAGCATGTGACTAATCCGTTCTCTGAAGAAAAGACTATTTGGTGTAGTCAAATCACAGTGTAGCATCAGAGTTCTCACATCCATTGCCTAGCCCTTTAATTTCACAAAACTTTGATATCAAGAAAAGGGTGGCAATATTCTCTTTTACCTTTCTTTCCAGTCTACACTCAATCTTCTTCCCAACCTCATCCTTTAATCAATTTGGTTCATCTAGATCATTGCGTATCTGAGTATCAAAGTTCTGGATCCATTCCAAAGCTTGCTTCAGAGCTGTTTCAACCTTGAATGCTTTTTTCTGCTCCTATATATCTGTCCAAATCCTCATAAAACAGCATCACTTCATTTAAATAATACCAGTTAGACCAACCAAGCCAATCCTGCCATACACAGTGAGGCAGGTAGTGCTCAAAATCATGAGAGTTGTTTGTTATCCAAATATGAGTTACACTGGAATGGAAGTGGTGCTGGATACAGCTACTTCATCATCCTCATTAGAAATTAAGTGTCTCAAAGCCAGTGGTTAAACTGGATTGAAATAAGAGGAGGAGTTCTTTGTAGGAGCCACCAAAGAACCAAAGAGGGGAAGTATTTCTCACCAGAGCCAATGTTCCCTTATATTTTCTCCTTCCTTTTTGTCTAGCTAGAAAAAGTTGAATACAAATTTCCAACATCTCTTTTATGAGATGTGAAATTCAACAGGCCACTAATTAGTGGTAAGATTAAAATATTATAAGACTGGTATTACCCAGGAAATGGAACAATCCTGCTGATCAGCATGGCTCTAGCCATGTAAGAGTATCAGAGAGACAAGAAACATTTGCAGAAGCAGTAAAGGGAAGGTAGAAGGGGTGGGATAGAAAGCAAAAAAGGAGGGTGATTTTGCCCTTCAAACAGCTAAAGATGGGAGGGATTGGGAAACTGGGTAGAGAAAACAGCGGGTAAAGGAGCAGGAAACATCTCAGGAGAAGCAGGAAGGGGAAAAGAGGGGAACTTTGAAGATCAACAGGCAAAGGCTGGTGTGTTTTTTCTACATTGAGTCTGAGGTATATAGCATCCCTATTTGGCACCCTCATAATGTAAATGAAATGGGACCTAGAGTGATTATGAGCCTGACTCCTTTGACAAACTATAGGAGCTGAAAATATTGAATATGGTGATTCTAAATCATTATTCTTGTCAAGCTCAAGTCCCATAATTCAAAACCAGGGAAGAATTATTATCTACAATCAAGAGGGTTTTTTCAGAGTAAGACATATTGTAGCTGTGTCATTATATCAAGTCAAATATTTGGCCAAATTGCCAAATTATATCCTTGGATATCTGTCTCCCACTGATCAGCAATCACTGAATATGCTTTATAAGATATCAAAGGAGTGGAGGTGGGGTAAAAGCAAAAACCTCTCAAAGAACATGTTAGGGAAAAAAATCTGAAGACATCAACAAGCAAATGGAAAATCAGGGCAGTCAGGACAGACTTTATTTCTGGATCATCATTTGGATAAACTGCTTATTTTTTTCTACAATATTATGCATCAGTAATTCATGAACAAATGCTTCTACATGATAATATAGAAATTTTCTTTCAGTAACACTTTATCAGTGCATCCAGATGAGTATGCATGGGCATTCCCCCAGGGACATATAGCAGTGGCACATATTTGTTGTCCCTGGTGAACACCACTGCACATGTGCTTTGGTGTATGGCAAGTTGCCTTGGGTAGGGTAGGAGAAGCTGGGACCAAAACTTGGGCTGTATGCAGCAGCCTTACTGAGGGTTCTGGGGGCCTCCTGGGGCTCCAGTAGCAGCAATCCTGGAGCATGGAGCCTGGCTGGCAGCCAGACCATGGCTCTGGCTTGCCAGGCTCCAGTTTCAGGTGGCTGCCACATGCACAATCCCATTTTTTTTCAGCGCACTTTCTTTTGATACTGAGATTTCTTGGGATCTAAATTTGGTTCTGCGCTGCATATTTGAGAACCAGATCACATACACAGGGTGTATTTTAGGCTTTGCAAAGGCTTTTGAGGCACTGCAAAATGCATGGGCACGCTCATGTGGACACGGCCTAAGAGTTTAAATATCTGCACAAGTGTAGCCATTACAGTTTTCTCTATTGCATTCCTCAAAAAATACCAGAGGCGACATGTTCCATGTTCATAGATTCATAGATGTTTTGGTCAGAAGGGACCATAGCAGATCATCGAGTCCAACCACCTGCCCTGGACAGGAAAGAGCGCTGGGGTCAGACGACCCCAGGCAGGTGCATGTCTAGCCTCCTCTTAAAGACCCCCCCAAAGTAGGGGAGAGCACCACCTCCATTGGAAGTTGATTGCAGATTCTAGCAACCCTTACTGTAAGAAGTTCTTCCTGATGTCTAACCTAAATAAGATCTCTGTCAGTTTGTGGTCATTGTTCCTAGTTACTCTGAGGGATGCCCTCGTAAACAGAGCATCTCCTATTCCTTGCTGCCCCTCCCCCACCCGATGAATTTGTAGGTGGCCAGAAGATCACCTCTCAGCCTTCTCTTCCAGAGGCTGAAGAGATCCAGGGCCCTCAATCTATCCTCATAGGGCTTTGCCTGCAGGCCCCTAACCATATGAGTGGCCCTCCTCTGAACCCTCTCGAGGTTGTCCACGTCCCTCTTGAAGTGTGGCTCCCAAAACTGGACACAGTACTCCAGCTACAGCCTGATCAATGCTGCACAGAAGGGAAGTATCACCTCCCTTGGCCTGTTTGTCATGCACCTGCTAATGCATGATAAAGTGCGGTTAGCTTTACTTATCACTTTGTCACAATCACGACCCATGTTCATCTTTATGTCAACAATGAGTCCAAGATCCCTTTCCACTGCTGTGCTGCTGCGAAGGTCCTCTTCCAGCTTGTCAGTATGCTGGTGACTCCTCCTCCTTAGGTACAGCACCTTGCACTTGTCCTTGTTGAACTGCATCCTATTCTGTTCCCCCACTTTTCCAACCTGTCCAGATCTGCCTGGATTCATTCCCTACCCTCTAGTGAGTTAACATTACCCCATAATTTGGTATCAGAGTGCAAATTTGGACAGAGTGCCTTCCACGACCTCATCGAAGTCACTGATGAAGACATTGAACAGCACAGGTCCAAGGACCGAGCCCTGTGGGACTCTACTGCCCACATCTTTCCAGGTAAATACCGACCCATCCACCACCACTCTCTGTGTGCGACCCCCTAAGCCAATTTGCCACCCACCTGACTGTGTCATCATCTACATCAGAACCTCTCAGTTTACCTGTGAGACTAGGATGAGATACCATATCAATGGCTTTCTTAAAGTCCAAGTAGATGACATCTACCTACTGTTCAGAATAAGAAATACACTTTTTGTATGTGCCCTGCCTGACACTTGGTAGGTGCAGAGAGGAAGCAAAAGGGAAGGGGAAAGGGGTGGAAAAAGAAACTGAACCAAAGACATACTCTATACTGGTCCTGTTCTTACAGAATTAGCTTCTGTTCAGCATTAAAAATATTTCCCATGGGCTGCCATGAAACTCAAAAAAAGTCCATTCCCATGCAGAGGAAATGTACCAAAAGGGCTGGGAAGCCCTCTCAGCTGAACAGGGAAATCACAGTCCTCCTAAGAAAGAAGAAAAAGGTGTACAAACAATGGAAGATTAGGACATGCCCCAGGAGAACTATACAACAATGGCCCACACTTGTAAAGAAGAAATTAGAAAGGCTAAGACAGCGACTGAACTTAAATTAGCAACGGGAATCAAGGACAACAAGAAGTCCTTCTTTAGGTACGTAGGAAACAGGAAGAAAAAAAATGGGAGTGCGGGGCCATTGCTCAACAACTCACTCAGGACAGCTGGTTACCAGCACTCAGGAGAAAACAGAACTCCTAAATGACTACTTTGCTTTGGTATTTCACCAGGCCAAAGGCAAAATCATGCCATATAGGGTACAAAATGAGCAGTGCAGGAATGACTGCCTTCCTACTATTGCCATAGAACTGATGTGTGATCAGTTAATGAAATTGGACATATAAGTCAGCAGGACGGGATGAACTCCATCCAAGGGTGCTGAAGGAGCTGGCTAAAGTAATCATGGAGTCCCTGGCAAAACTCTTCCAAAACTTATGGTGCTCTGGAGAGGTCCCTGAGGACTGGAAGAGGGCCAATGTTGTGCCCACCTTCGAAAGAGGGAGGACCCGGGTAACTGTAGGTCAGTTGGCCCAACTTCTATCCCAGAGAAAATCCTGGAAAAATTAATTAAGGAGTCTATGTGTGACAGGCTTGCAGAAGGTAGGATTCTGAATGACAACCAGCATGCCTTCATTGCAGGCAGGTCTCATCTTACCAATCTCATCTACTTTATGATCACATAACTCACCACCTGGATAAGAGAGAAGAGGTTGACATTGTATATCTAGACTTCCAAAAAACCTTTGATCTGATATCCCATGAAAGATGCATGCAAGAAAATTGGAGGATTGTGGGCTTAACTGTGAGACAGTTAGGTGTGTATAAAGCTGGCTGCACAGTACGACCCAAAGAGCCCTAATGAACAGATTTGTGTCATTAGGTGAGAAGTGGCCAGAAGTGGCCCACAGGAGTCGGTGCTTGGTTCAGTACTTTTCAACATCTTTATCAATTATTTGGATGTGGGGGTAAAAAGTTCACTGGCCAAGTTCATAGATGACACCAAGTTATGGGGGAGCATGGTCACACTTAAAGATAAGCTACAGATACAGGTGGATCTATACAGGCTAGCAAGTTGGGTGAGTTGGAACCAGATGAAGTTAAAAATCGAGAAATGTAAAGTGCTCCATTTGGGGATGAACAACCCCCCACACACCTACAGGCTTGACAGCACCAAACTGACAAGCACCATGAATGAAAGGGACCTGGAGGTAATAATAGACCACAGTATGAATATGAGCCGGCAGTGCAACGCTGTAGCCAGCAAGGCAAATAATACTCTGGCATGCATCAATCAATTCATCTCCAGCAAGACCAGGGTGGTGATTCTTCCACTATACTTGGCCCTGGTGAGACTCCAGCTGAAGTACTACATCCCGTTCTGGGTGCTAGACTTTAAAAAGGACGTGGTAAATCTTGAGCGAGTCCAGAGAAGGGCCACCCATATAATCAGAGACTTGCACAGCAAGCCATATGAGGAAAGACTGAGGGACCTGAGATTCTTCAGCCTGAAAAAGAGAAGGCTGAGAAGAGACTTGGTAGCAGCTTACCAGTACATCAGGGGAGTCCATCAAGGGCTCAGTGAACAACTGTTCACCAGGGCACCCTTGAGGAAAACCGGGAGTCATAGCCACAAACTCTTGGAAGATCATTTCAGGCTCAACGTTAGGAAAAGTTTCTTCACAGTCAGGGTGTTCAGACTCTGGAATAAGCTCCCTCCAGAGGTGGTGCAATCACCTACCCTGGAAATCTTGAAGAGGAAATTGGACAGTCATCTTGCTGATAGTCACCTGACCCCAGCTGTCATTCCTGCCTGGTGTAGCGGGCTGGACTTGATGATCTTCTGAGGTCCCTTCCAGCCTTACAATCTATGAATCAACTCATTCAACAGGACCTGTTACACAGTCACTGAAATCTCCTAATCTGCCTTAGAGTCACTTCTTCTTCAGGGCTGCACTTAGTTCAGTATTATTCCTATGTGAGGTTCTGAGTCCTCTTTCTCGAAGCTCATTTATTAAGCAAAGCATATATGGACTTTCAAATACAAACCTAAGTCCTTTCAGATCTTCCCAAGACCAGCACCTCTTCTTTCCTGAGACAGCCAGTAACAATTACTCAACAATATCTATCTGTCTATCTAGATATCAGATCCTTATAAGATCTATCTATAAAACCTGTCAGGGCAGGTCTCTGTTGGTCTTCTATCTGGTACTATGTAAACCAGTACAGCCTGTTCCATGATCAGGTTTTCAGCAACTAAACCAGTGCCTCCACATGAGATAGCCTGGGTGAGGAGGGTGTGCAGACACTCAGCAGCACTATGACACTAAGACCTGTCAAAGGGTGCATGAACTCCCTGGGAGCCAATAGTCATCCATACCTAGAGAGGAGATGGGCATCACTTTGCCAGAAGAATCACCAATGATGCAACCGCATGTAAAGTGCCCCAACAGTCAATGGTCACAGTGGGATCAGGACTGATTTGACTTGACTTGATAAAACGCCTGGAAAACATTTGTGTAATGTTGCAATGGGATCTGTCTTCCCATTTCACTATGCCATTAATTCCTTAAATCTGTGGCAAGGTTACTATCTATGGCATGATTAACAAGGTAATGTGTCTGAAGTGTAATGTCTGCCAGGGGTCTAAGGCTCTCAGCGTCCCCCTATGTGTCCTTGGTAAGATTCTTAAACTCTTAAACCTACATAACTGTACAAATCTTCTAATTACCTGCATGCCACTTCATGTATTGGTTCTTTTCTTCAGGCCTCTCCAGGCTCAGCTCATTATTGACTTTATCTCCAGTTCACCTTCTTAGATACAAACCTGGGGTAAAGGTTTTCAGAGTCTAGGCAAATCCATGCAATATCTAAAAAGTGCTGCTTGCTTCAATTCCAAAACTCCACCCCTATATTCCAACAGCACCAATTACAGTTTTTTATTGCTTGCTGGGTAAAAGAGCCCTTATCTGAGTTCACCAGCTATACTGCTGCTCACTGTAACTATTGCAGCTATTGTTTGCAAAAGCTGTATCTGCATTAACTGTTTTGAAAGTGCTCAATAATATATAACAAAGGTTTTGCCTACCAGGATGCACTTCAGTCAGAAGTTAAGAATCCTTTATATCTGTTTAGCTCTACTACCTAGTTGGGGTAGAGCCTGGTTTAAAACAATTCCTCCAATCATGTACATTTGAAGCAGTTGTTTTTGTCATTTTGTAAGCAACGAGTAATCAAACATTATTAGTTCTGATCTTTAAAACATTTTACTCCTAAATTCAGTTTTTAACTCAATGCAAAAGCTTACACCTCAGACAGCAGTACAAATGAAGTATGGCCCCATGGGAAGGTTATCCCTGACTGAGATTAGGTATTCTGCAACCTGGAGCCTTCTTGGCCTGATCCATGCATCTCGCTATTACTTGCCTGTAATTCACTGTCGTGAGGTCTGACTGTCATCTGCCACATCTTGATTTCTGTCACCTTGATTAGAATCAGGGTATTTTTAAATACCCAGGTTGCCCTGTGATGGATCTGCTAAAAAAGTTCATTTTGTTTGAGGACTACCACAGAGAAAATGGGGGAAAGTTTTTCTACTTTCTTTGTGCTATATTCAGTTTATGTATTTTTGTGTACTGGCTATTTTCTTTTTCTACTGATTACATTGATGCACTGTGTTCTTAATCAATTCCCAGAGGTGCCTTGAGTTTGAGATAGATATTTAATCCTTTTCTAAATCCAAGGCTATGTACAGACAGTCAAAAACCCTGAGGCTGAATCAATTCAGTCTTTGCAGGTTAGTCTAAGCTACACAGATTAAATTGAAGCAGAAGTGAATAGACATTTGCCTTTGAATTAGGAAATGCAGCCACATGCCTGCAGTGGCTCAAGCCAGAAGCTGTGATGCACTAAAGCACGGCTCTCTGGCTGTGTGCTCACGTCCTCTTCCTGCTGCCCCCAAGGTCTCTGGGATTTGCAGTCCAGAATTACAGCAGCTGGACTCTGCAAGTTTGCCCATCACTTTCTCTTCCAGGAAGGGATCTGGGGCAGAAGTTTCATAAGCCAGTTTAACTCAAATCAGTTAAGTCTGATACTACATTCTACCAGGTTTATCTTAAACCAGTTTCAGCCCTTTTGAAACTGTTTGATGTGCAGTGAGCTTCTGTTCTGTTACAGGTTTAAACCAGTTTCTGATCATTTAAACTGGTTAATGTGTAATTTCTGTCCCTAGCCCAAAAGAGATCAAATAAAAATAAAAGGAGGCTAGAATTTTGAGAATGTAGCTGTAAGTGTAATCTTCCACAAGGCAGTTTATAAAACATGAGAAATATTTTCTATAATTAATGGGCTAACTAAGGATTTTGAGAAGAATTCTTTGTGTGGGCCAGATAGTTGTGCCAGCATTCTTTGTAGTATAATCCAATTTAATTAGAACCAACTTCAGTCTGTAATGTCTAGGGAGAGCAAAAATATTGGAGACCAATGCTGCTAGGAAGCAGAAAAAAACAAAGATATATACTTTTAAATGGCCTGGCCTCCAAATCTCGGGCTATTCCATGGGCTGATTTATTTTGTACACTTCATGGAAGAAAGGCAAATCCCACCATTTGACAGAACAAACTGTGTAGACGACTTCAATTAATTTTTCTTTTTCCTGGTTTGCTCCCAACACGGCTGCTGTTGAATGAAGTCTGCACTGGAGGAGTAATTGGATCTATAGTTACTATATGAATCCCTATAGCAGATAATAATGATGCCAGTTAAATACCAGGGGAGTTATTTAACTTGTAAGTCATGGAATGTAGTTTATATGGGATCTAGGTTTTTAGAGAACTACCTTTGTGACATTGCATGGGACACCTCTTCCCATCAATCCCACTAACACCACCCAGCATGTGTCAACACCCTCCTTGTTGGACATTCTCTCATTTTATTGGATGCTGCACTATCACAATATCATACTTTTCTATAAAAAACAAAGCAGAAACACCCTCCCCTACACACAATGTAAATGTTATGAGCCCTTTGACAGTACTAAGCTATGCACATAAAATTAGGAACATCAACTTTAAGGTAGCAAACATAACCTTATATGCTTTAAAGTAAGTATGCTTACTTCTGTGAAATGCATCAGACAGATTTTCAAACTAACATATACACTTTTTGCCTAACCCACTACTACATATTGGTAGACAAACATGTATCAGGCAAACTTCTCACCAGCCATTTGTATTTCTTTATTTATTTAAATGATATGCCATTCAGTAGGGAGAACTTAATTCAGTTTCCATCTGAATCAGTTGGAATATGCCCACTTTGGTCCAATTCAGTGGGAATTGGATTAGGCAGTGATTGAGAAAGGGATCTTAATTGCTAAATCTTATGGCTAGGTACAGATATTCAAAAAGCCTGAAGTGGCATCAATCCAAGTTACAAAAGTTTCCTATAAGCAGCATAGTTTAGATCAGTAGTGAACAGAACACACATTTGTCCTTAGGTGGAGGGGAGGGTGGAATCTTAGACCAGGTCCCACCATTTTTAAACCAGTCTATTTGTGCAGATCTTCTATTTTGTTATGGTTATAGACTGAATACTGATCATTTATACTGGTAAAAGTTTGCCTCACTGGTGCTGAATAGAGGGGAATAATCATTCCCTTGGATCTGCTAGCAAAACACCTACCTGTGCAACCCAGTATACCAGTATATAGTTTGGCTGGTGAGAAGTTTCAGTCTTGACGGGCAAGGATATCTCCCAGACTACTGGACCTGGCAGCATAGTTTGGAGAGGAGGTGAGCAGCCAACAAGTGATGAAATAACAGGTCCAAGACTATTTAGAAAAGCTGGATATATACCAGTTCATGGGGCCAGACAGGATGCACCTGAGGGTACTGAGGGAATTGGCTGATGTCATTGCAGAGCCACTGGCCATCATTTTTTTTAAATGATGGCAATTGTTTAAGTGCCCATATTTAAGAAAGGGGAAAGGAGAATCCAGGGAAGTACCATCCGGTCAGCCTCACCTCAAGTTACTAGAAATATCATGGAGCAGATCCTCATGGAATCCATTTCTTAGCACTTGGAGGAGAAAAAGGTAATTAGGAACAGTCAGCATGGATTCACCAAGGGCAAGTCATGCCTGACTAAACTGATTGCCTTCTATGATGAGATGACTGGCTCTGGGGATGCGAGGAGACCAGTGGATGTGGGATACCTTGATTTTAGCAAGACTTTTGATAAGATCTCCCACAACATTCTTGCAGGCAAGCTAAGTAAGTATGGGTTGGACAAATGGACTGCAAGGTAGATAGAAAACTGGCTGAAGCATTGGGCTCAGGAGGTAGTAGTCAATGCCTTGATGTCTAGTTGCCAGCTGGTATTAAGTGGACTACCCCAGGGGTAAATCCTGGAGCTGGTTTTGTTCAGTATCTTCATCAATGACCTGGAAGATAGCAGAGTGCACCCCTAGAAAATCTGCCGAAGACACCAACCTGGGGGAAGTAGTACATACATTGGAGGGTAGGGTTAAGATTCAGAGAGACCTAGACAAATTGGAGGATTAGACCAAAAAGAAACAAACCTCGTGAGGTAAACTAAGGACAAATGCAAAGTCCAGCACGTAGGATGGAACAGTTCCATGCACTGGTACAGCCTGGGGGCTGACTTGCTGGGCAGCAGCTCCGCAGAAAAGGACCTGGGGGTTACAGTGAACAATACACTGAATATGAGCCAACAGTGTGCCCTTGCTGCCAAGAAGGCTAATAGTATACTGGGCTGCATTGGTAGGTGTGTTGCCAGCAGATCCAGGGAAATGATTATTCCCCTCTATTTAGCACCAGTGAGGCAAAATCTGGAGTACTGTGTCCAGTTTGGGGCCCTGCACTACAGAAAGGATGTGGAAAAATTGGAGAGAGTCCAACAGAGGGCAATGAAAATGGTTCAGGGCTTGGGGCACATGACTTACAAGGAAAGGTCGAGGGAACTGGGCTTATTTAGTTTGGAAAAGAGAAGACTGAGGGGGATTTAATAACAGCCTTCAACTACCTAAAGGATGGCTCCAAAGAAGATAGAGCAAGTCTGCTCTCAGTGGTGGCAGATGACAGAACAAGGAGCAATGGTTTCAAGTTGCAGCAAGGGAAGTTTAGGTTGGATATTAAGAAAAACTATCTCACGAGGAGGATAGTAAAGCACTGGAACAGGTTGCCCAGAGAGGCTTGTGGAATCTCTATCCTTGTAGGCTTTTAAGACCTGGCTAGATAAATCCTCTGTTGGGATGATCTAATTGGGGATGGTCTTGCTTTGAGCAGGGGGTTGAAATAGATGAGTTCCTGAGCCCCCTTCCAAACCAAATTTTCTATGATTCTAAGCATAATGTCCATACTTGTTGTAGAAGTGCACAACAGCCTGTTTCTTCCTATGAATATACCATTTATTAGCTTCTCATGGCAGGATCAGCATTGGAAATAATAATTTATGTTCATTATCTACTAACACATCTTTTTTATTAACTGAAAAATAAATGTTGATAAAAATAGATTTGCAAAAGAACAGAAAAAAAGAGGAGTCTTCCTAAGCAAGATATGCTCTTCAGAAAGAGCTGAATGACCTCAAACACATGCATTTGTTTATATATGTGTAAGCTTTTCAGACTTGCAGCAAGTACATGAAAAGCCCAGGTAATGAATCTTCAAAATTGAGGGAAACTGTTTTCAGGTTTACTGTAATCACTTTCCAGTAAATGTAAGACTTTCCAGCTGCACTTTTACTTTACTCATACTGTGCAGCCTCAATGCACTTCCGCCCCAATCTGGAAAATAGATCCCATGCTGGTGCCATTTAGACAATTACATTTTTCATCCTGCCAGACTGGAAGTTCATTGGTTTAGATTTCTGGTTTCATGCCAAATCGGAGGGATTTCATGGAAAACATCTATGCTTTTGTAGTAATCAGAATGGGATATATTTTCAGGTTTGTATTTTTGCTGAGGGTTTCGTAGTCATCTTCTCAGATTTTTTTTTGTTTTTGTTTTAAGAAATCCAATTGTTTTCTATTCATGTATAAAGAAAGAGAAATACAGAGTGGATGGGGAAAAAGAAAAGAAAAGAATAGATAAACAGGTTAGTATTACTGGCCTTTCAGATCTAGGACTGCATTTTAATTCTACCTGTGACAAGATAAATCAGAATTCATATGATGCATAGAATGTATTTACACCTCCTTTTAAAAATTACATGTATATATACATACACAAACAGTATGCACAAGAGAGAGGTGTTGAGAAAGTGAGAGACTATTTGATCTTTCTGTTAGAAAAGATGTTTTTATATGATTGACAATTAAGCATTCTACTCTATTGGTAATAGAGTATTTTAATGCTTAAAATACAGGAGAAACATTTAGTATTTATATTTATACATATTTATAGGTGATATTATACTCTCTACAATCTAGGCTTTTACAGGGAGCTCATCTTGTTATCAAAGAACCAAATAATTCTAAAAGAATAAATCCAAATATAGGAATGTTTATATCAAATATTGAATAATACAATATTACTTCATTACAGACTATTTTTATTGTCTGTTTTTTTGCTGCATTTTCACGTTTACAGAGAAGGCCAAACATTTCAGAAGTGATGAGTGCTGAGCATTCCTGGGCATGTCTACATCTTGCCCTATGGTGACTTAGTTGCCGTGCTTTAGTAGTTCTTTCTGGAAGTACTAAAGAATGGCACAGCAACAGCCCGTACTGTGCCGTATGCATGGTGCACAGTTATTTTTAGCGGCTTCTTCACCGTAGTGGTATGCTATAATTGGGGAGTGTGCTTCTATGGTAAAGTTGCTGCTGGTCACATGGAGACACCCATGGATGCTATGTCACTGTAGCATCACATGTAGATGCACCCCCTTTTCTCAAATTAAGATATAGTTCAGACTGGTCAGTCTAAGATTGATATATCCAAAATTTCTAGCCCCCTTGGAAACTTTGTGTGTTATGAAAATGTTGTGCCTGTAGCAAAAAAAACCCACATTAAACCAGCCCCTCAGTACTAGGAGTGAGGCATCAAGGCATGTGACTTTATTTTAGATCTTTAGGTGGAAAATTAATCTTTGTTTCATAAATAAATAGCTGGAGACTGAGTTTCATTTCATAGCTCCATCTACTCTAAAATAACTCCATTATTATAATTTGGATAATAATTATCCAAATTATAACAACAACAGTCACAGCCTGCCCTGGAGTCCATCTCTGGATGATGTGCAGATCTTCACTTTCATAGTTTCATAGTTGGTAGGGTCAGAAGGGACCTGAGCAGATCATCAAGTCCAACCCCCTGCCATGGGCAGGAAAGAGTACTGGGCTCATATGACCCCAGCTAGGTGTCTATCTAGTCACCTTTTGAAGACCCCCAGGGTAGGAGCGAGCACCACTTCTCTTGGAAGTTGGTTTCAGATCCTAGCAGCCCTGACTGTGAAGTAGTGCCTCCTGATATCTAGCCTGAAACTACTCTCTGTCAACTTATGGCCGTTATTCCTTGTTACCCCCAGTAGTGCTTGGGGGGACAGGGGCTCTCCCATTGCCTGCTGGTTCCCCTTGGCAAGTTTATAGACGGCCACCAGACTTCTCTTGTGGAGGCTGAACAGGTTCAGGTCCCATAGCCTCCCCTTGTAGGGCCTGCCTTGCTGCTCCCTGATCATGCAAGTGGCCCTCCTCTGCTGTCCACATCCCTCCTGAAATGCGGCGCCCAGAACTGGATGCAGTACTCCAACTGTGGCCTGACCAGTTTCCACATAAGTTTGAGCCATCTCCACACCACTGATCTTTTGGCCTTAAACTCATAAGGCTGTGTGTCATTCTTGGTCCTCCTTACTGTTGCCAACCTCACTCTTGAAGCACAAGAAAATTTTATTTCATACAAGTGAAACATGCTTATGAAAGATACTCCTCCTGGGGATAATTTATGGGATTGGAATTTACTCTTACAGACACTAAAAACCACCTCAAATTTCAACGCTTTCCAATTCACATCTGACACATACTTACTCCAAGTCAAAGACCAAGAACTCGAAGTAACATGAGATGTCCTGACCTAGTTATAACTCTCTGTGATGGCAACCTTAAAGAACTCAAGAAATACAGCTATTCTTGAGTGCAAATTTTCTTTCACACAAGCTCCTGCTTCATCTTTTCACTAGGAAATAATGTGATAAGCACACTTTTTTTTAAGTGGGTGTTGGCCCAGAGCTATAAATTTAATGTTTTCAGCTGTTGGTAATAGTTATCCAAAGGGTTCCCCATTTTGGGGGAGATACATAATTGTAGACAATTACCTTCATGTTTTCAAACCACTGTGTTTTATAAAAATATTTTTATTTGTATATTATATTGTATATTATAAAATACTGTACTCATTTAAGTAATAACTCCTCTGTTACATTTAATCTATAAGGGATAAAAAGTATTTAATTATCATTTGTTACCTCTATGCCTTGTTCATAAAAACAAATCAGAGTAGAAAGATGAAAACAGAATAAGGTTAATTATATCTACTGTACATTTATGGGGAAATAACCATCTAATAACTGCTTTCAGCCGGCTCAGACATATCAAATGTAGATAATATCAGGTAATTCAAATCCTGTATATAATGTTAGGGCACAAGAAATTAATATATAGCTCTTAATTCATTTAATGTGGCATAAGAGACTACAAAACCACTTCTAAGGTACGTTCAGCTTAGAAAAATGTTGTCATATTTTTTACTGCAACTGCCCTAGGAGATAGAATATACAGAAATGTTCAAGCAACGATGGTTGAGCTGAAACCCAGTGTTGTTTGAAAAATGTATAAAGCAATCACTGGCAGAGACTGTACAGTAAGTACTTAACACAGAACACAGAAATAAGATCTGTGGATGTTATCATCATGTAATATTTAGCACTGGTAACGTTTTAAGGATGCAAAACATTCAGAAAGTTTTAGGTATTGCAAGCTTCAAAAACTTTTTCCTACCTCTTCAGAACTTGTAAAACGTTTCAAATGCATGATTTTCAGTCTACACAATGGGCTTTATGGTTAAAAAAAATGCAGTCTATGAGTATACGAATGTGAACTAAATTTCTGATCTGGAGGAGAGAGGTTATATATGAAGGCAGTCTCAATTAAGAAAAGTTGTGATGTTTCTCCAACCAGCATGTTGTAAGGGTGGTAGGGGGTGAATCAGGTTTTTCTTTAGTCATCACAACCACCCAGCCTATATGGCAATATCTGGTTGAAGTAATACATGTTCCACACTGCAGGGAAGAGCTTATCAGCAAATATTAGACCATAGTCTTTCAAACTGTCTAGTAAGATAAGCCAAATGTGCCCATATGAAGGGATCATTACAAGGCTTATAAAAAGCTTCTTCTATTGAAGCCATGTTTTTCAGGTTTAATAGGTGTTCATTGTTTATGAAAACAAAACTTTATTGCCTTTACTCACATTAACTGAAAGCCTGTCAAAGTCCTAAACCCAACATTTATGTAGCTAAGTACTCAATAGTCAAGAAATACAAAACAAAGGTTGGACAGCACATACAAATTAAGCTCTATCTTATTGCACATATTCAGTACAGTCCAATCTATCATTGCACAAACGGATTTGTCAAAGAATGCAACTATAACTATCTGGAGCCCTGTCTCATTATATATGCTCTTTTCATAATGTGTATCCTTACTGCCCAACTAAATTGGTCAGGCTGAAATGGGTAGCACACCTATAAGCATTGCCTAAAAAGTTATTACGAGAAGAGGAAGTTGTTCTGAAAGGGTTGTTAACTTGGCTAAATAAAGAAATAATGGACAATAACTGACTTTGCTTACATTGTTAGTGAAGCAGGCTTCGCAAAACAGGGAGAAGATGAAAAAGAGAGGCTAATATCTGAGATTTGTATCATCCTCAATATTACTTTGTATTAACCGAAAGCAAAATGGAGTACTAGAAACAGAACTGCTCCTACTTGCTGCCACGAACAAAACCAGAAGGATAATGGGACAATGCTTTGGAGGGCAAAAAGGTGTTGGGGCAAATGACTTTTCTTAGGCTCGCAATTAAGTTGTCAAACCTGTTGGATATACAATGTGTATAGCCCCTGTTTCATTCTGATTCAGATTTGGGGTTGAATAAGGCGGCATCCTACACCTGGCAGATTGAGATATATTCCTCACAACTGTCTCTCATGCCTCAGTTCATATCCTTGCCAATGTTATGTCTTCTTAGGAGAATGGTGCTTGTTAGGTGGTCATCCATTCATTTATGAGCAAAGCCGAGATAACCAATTAGGGGCTACTGCACACATAGCAACACAAACACAATTTGGTCACTACTAGACTATGTCAGTTATGGATCCATGACAAAAAGCATATGTCAGTATGCCAGTTTTCTTGAATAAAAATATCCATGCATCTGGTTCTCTAGGGAATGAATTAGGATATGAGGTTTACAGTATCTTCAATTGTGATCTCATTGTGCTGCATTCTTTAGCATGATAGCGTCTGTCAACTACTCTAAGCAATATTAATATGTGTTGACATTTGTATTTTAAACAAGTTTACATGGTAAGGATTTTGTGAGTGCAGGAAGCCTGGAAAAAAGCAAGTGCTGTTTCTTTTTAAAACGCTTTTTTATACTCAGTTTAATCTTCCCATACTGTCTTTCTCTTTTCCCATTTAATTTCAACATTGAGACGTACAATGATTCAGTAATAAACATGACTGGCTGACTTTATGATATTATATGAATTGTCATAAAGAATGCTTTCTAGTTGAATTAAAGTGACAGGTATGTAACGGATTCTGTAAAAATAAAGTCACAATATGCCATAATATTTCACAATGCTCTACAACTGACAAGTGGTACACTAATTACTGCTTACACTGAAATTCTAAATACCATTTTCATATATTTACTTTGCTAAGCAATCTATTATTTCAATGCATTCTTTGCTGGAAATGCAATTGCGCAGTTACAAAACAATAACGTGATGGATTTATTCATTCTCAACAGACATCAAGAATGTCAAGAGTGAAAGTGATAAATTAAATAGCTGGCATCTCATGGAAAACTTGGAAACAGGTTCTATTCAGAAACAACTCTGTGCATTTGTTGGCGATTCTCTTTCCTAATTTTCTTTAATTACTAATACTAAATACATTAGACTTAAACCATTATCTTTCCTTCTGGGGAACACAACTATTCCAGTTGTTTATTGCCCAAATGAAAACACAATTGACATTCAGATGAATTTCAGCCCTTTGGAGAAGACTTGCTCAAGTCCTATACACTACCGAAGTTCCACTCGATATCTATCTTTTTACAAAGGCACAAGTGTACATTTCATGTCTGGTCTTCAGTAGAAATCAAGTGGGACATAAGTTCTGCACAGACTCTGTGTACTAGAACTATTTGGGAATATTTATTCATTAGAGAATATCCAATTGCCAAAACCAAAACGTTTTCATGGATATGTTTCAACCACACTTTAATTAGAAAGGTTTCCCCGTGATAGAAAATTAGGTCAAAACAAAACAAAGAGAGACATTCCAGAATAGGTAATAAGCTGATCATGTGGTATGTTCCTGGGATGTGGGAAATAAAGGGGAGAGAGTATGGATTTTAACCTCTGTCTTGCAATTACTTCCTAGGTAACTTTCCTACTGTCATTGTTCATTCTGGACAAGGGGGCGTTTCTTGCCCTCTCTCTCCCAGTCTATGTTGTCTTGACATGGCATGATAGAAGAATTTGAAATCTCTCTCTTTTTTGGGTTTTGCCAAATATTTTTCTAGCCAGCATTACTCTATTGTAGTCTGTGAAGGGCTGAAGTTTGTGCTTCAGAGTTCTGCCCGGTATATAATTTGTGGATGTACCCAAGTTCCTGAAATCAAAGCCAATATTTTACAAAATAAGCAAAAGTTCCTGTTTTCAATAATGATTGTGTCCAAGTTTAGATTCCAACTTCACCCTCACATACACAGTCAAGGACCAGCTGGTAAATTAAATATATGGCTGCTTAAGTGAGATGCAAATGGTGCGCGATCCTGTTAGTAGCTCTATGGGGTGAATTTCATAACTGTTCTGTGTAGTTAAGCCATGTTCAACAACCTTTCACTATGTGTCTTTCAGAATCACTAGCCTTTTGCTGAGCGGATGAAAAATTCATTGTTTTCCTTAAAAATCATTAAGACGTTATTTCAGTTCCCTCCTGAAAATATTTACCATTACTTAGAGTGTACATTTTTGGGACACAAACAATCTCTTATTCCACCTGTGTACAGAAGAGAGTGGGGTAAGACCTCAGCTGGGACATCCATGTGGTTCTAAAATAAAGATAATGTATTTAAGTACTGCTCAGTCCTATTTTCTTTGGATGAATGAAAGGAGTCTTCAGTAAAACTCCTCAGACGTGTGTTTTGTTTTCAACATTTTTATGGAGTTCTGACATTTAAAATTGGCCCATTTACAAAAATGCAATGCTTGGATTGTCAGAAACCAGGCCCCACCCCCCCCAAAAAAAAACCCCAAGAACAAACCAAAAAAACACCCAAAAGCAAATAAACAAACAAGAAACTTCCAAGTATAATGGGAACCCCAAAATAAATTAAAATAAAACATGAAATCAGAAACTCTGGCATGACATATAATAAAAAGGCCTTTAAAATAAACTAGAAATTTTTAAACAGTACTTATCTTGCTTTTTAACCTGTGAGAGGGCTAAGCAATAAGAACCATAGAAAATAAGTCTTTATCAAAATGTTATAAAGATAATCTATGAGTTTTGTCACTTAGTACCTATAAACAGAAAGGACAGTTACTGATGAAGTCAATTTGATCCAGAAATAATGTTAGCATTTTTTTGTTTAAGAAAAAAATACATTGCTGAAGGGCCAGATTTTCTTTTCTGTGTTGTTTAATTACAGCAATCGTTTTTAGAACCCTCTGAATATACAAGCCAAACTGTTTCAAATATTCTGGCCTATGAAGTGAATAATATCCGTTTAAAAAAAATCCTAACAGCATATTTGCTTAAGAGGTTGAAGTGGCTCCAAAGGAAGGCTTGTGGTCTATTGTAACAAATCATACCCTAAGGAGCGTTCACAAGAGAGTTAAAACAAGCACAAATTAGCTTCCTGAAAGGGAACTGAATGCAAGAATACATTTATGAAGTATGTAGCTATGGAACCAAGAAATGAAGTTTTCATTCTGTTTTGTCCTTGTAATGCAGTGAAGGAACACAGCAAGATAGCTGCCATTTTGTGTTTTTATTTTGGAGAGGAATATTCCAAATCCGCTATCTTATCCTTTAACAAATTCTTTGTTGTCTTCTCCATTTGCAAAAATAGCAGGTCAATTAGATTTTTTTTTTTTTTTTTTTTTAATGAATGGAAAAAGAGGTAAAAATTAAACCAGGCCTTTTCTGTTACTTTGATTTAAACCTGAAGTGCTTGGGCTGGATATATATTTGGATTCATCATTTTGTATTTATCTATATTATCATTTTCGCAGCTGACAACTACTAAACTCCCTCTCTGCTACTCTGGAGGGTAAATTAAGATTCCTCCAGAAGATAAATACTTTTGATCTGTCCCTGGTCTCCAACCAATGTTTCCAGTCTGTTTCTATATTTTCACTGCTGGCAGACTTTCTTGTGCCTACAATAAACTGCTTTTAATTTCACTTTCATTTCAACTACATCCCATCTTTCCTCTTTTCTTACAAAAAAGATAGCCTGCTGCCTGGGAACACATTAGATTTTCCACTGTCGTACTTAAGATTTTATTCATGGCTTTTAATGCTCTTCACTTTGATTCTTTTTTTTCTGTATAAGATCTGATTCTAGCCCTACAGTTGAGGTTGACAGAGGCACCTGAGCAGCAGATGTGTCACTATAAGAAAGGGGAAAAGTTAAATGTCATGGTATCCTTCTTTCTGGCATCAGACCTAAGCACTTCACCCACTAGGTCTATCTACAGTGTCCTGAGTACATTAGCTTTCACAGCTTGCCTGTGAGGAGATGAGTGTGGAGCTCACCATGTTGTATGTGGTGAATGGAATAATATTATTGTCTTTATGTTGTCAATGGGATGATTTGATGTAGACATATATAAAACCTTTCCATATTCTAGTTCATTTCAGAGAAGGTTAAGAACAAGCAGCCATATAACCCAACTCAAGTTAGGTGGCTTACTTTGAGCTGCTTAAAACTCAGTTGGGTTCTGCCACATGCAGGCACTTCTCCAGGCAGCTGCAGGTAAGTAAAATGGGGGAAAGGGGCTGATGGGATTATGGGGGCTTGCAGGTCCTGGGGGTATATGCTGGTGGATCCTGGGGAAGAGGCTGGCAAGGGCAGTTAAAACAAAAAAACCCAAGGTCTGGGACAAGTGGTTTGACTTTCCTAGCTCTGGAGTGATTTCACTATGCCTGGTTAACTCATTCTTATATTTGGCCAGTCTAACATTAGTTCACTTCCTGAAGTGAACTAACCTAGAGCAGGCACACCATTTTTAGAGCATTTTAAGCCCTATGCATGCCTGCATGACAGGGCATTTAGATCAAGCTAATCTTGGGTTAGATTATTCTAAATGTGATGCTTGTACTTACCCAAAAACTACTGCATGAGAGTCAATTAATATTAATGGTGCTTGGACTTACTGGGCATTTATAGATGTGCTCAGGGGCTTTAATTAGCTTAGCTCTGAGAGCCACACTAATTAAAGTAACCAGAGTGTCACATGCTTCAGTGTCACGTGCATAGTGAAAAATGACAGCAGAGCTCTTTGAAGTGCCTCACTGCCATTTTTCAGTGCGGTGATGCTGATACATGTGATGCTGGAGTCTGCTGGAGCACGGTAATTACCATGCTCGATTAATCCCTTCTGCTCTGACACGCTGTAACAGTGTGTCGGAGCAGCCTCCCAGCATGTGTATAGGAGCCCACTGTCTCAAGCACAAAGACAATATTAAGTGGTACACAGCTTCTCTGAACACAGGTATATTTGACATCTTTGTACATTTTATTTAATTCTATAATGTAAAATTACAGTTCATGTGCATCTGGTAGGCTCCAATACAATTCTTATATAATAAAGGGCTTAGTCTGTCTGTCTGTCCATAATGCTCTTGGAGCACTCTGATTAGTTAATGAAACAACCGATCAGAGTGCAGAGCACTGCCGTGACACCATGACCACAGCCCCCTGCTCTGTCCCCGCCATCATGGCAGCACTCCACCACCTCTGAGGAGCAGGGGTGGGGGCAGGGGGAGGGAGCGAGGCCAACAGTCCTGGAGGTGGTGGTGGCAGTGCAGGGTGCTGGCAGAGTGGCAAGAAATTGTATTTTCCAGTGCAACCGATATGGATCCAGTGAAATCACCAGCACTAAGAAACTAAAAGGAAAGAGTTTTATATTTCAGTAAAGTCTCGTCTTGATATTTTTGTCCCCTTGAACATGTTATTGGGTTCAACTTTACACCAAGCAAAAATTACTTTTTATTAGTACACACTGCACATGTAAAAGGAAAACACAAATTAGCTGAATTGGTCACTTGATAGTACTTATTTCATCAGAAGAAATTTCTAAACACAAGACATTAGTCCTGGTTTTGATGGCTATAAATGAATGATCATTTCAGAATAGCAATGGTGGATAACTGAGGTATTTCTATTACACTT
>NW_005841856.1:3273900-3286517 GCF_000455745.1 Alligator sinensis | reverse complement strand
CTACAACATAAATGTTATATAGCCATGCATGCCTCAGTAAAATTTGTATTAGTGTATAAATGATCTACATATTGTGGGGAAAAACAGCAGACAAGCACTCCATGTAGAGGGATGCAACAGTTTTCTTTTGTATCTAAGTCGCAGCTTTGTTCAAAGAGTTGGACTCAATTTCCATATTCTTCATATGGCACTGATCATTACTGCTCTAAGTAAATACTCAAACTGATTGGCTCAGCAGGCATTCTTAGTAGTTATGCCCAGCTGCTGCTACAGGGATGGGGAAATTCTCTAATGGATTTTATTTTATATAAATACTTTTAGTATCTAGCAAATTATGTCATAGGAAGAAAAATAAGAATTTTTTCTAGACTTTCAGATTTCATCTCCATGCTTCCTCAATAGGAAAAAATATCATCAGGTAAAAGGAAGAGGTGAGTTGTTGTTGTTATTCAGGTGGCTCCTTAGAGGTTCCTCCTAGTAGCCCATTTTTTACTTCCCCCCCACAAGTCATTTCCTCCCATGATTAATCCTTTGGGGGGGGGGGAGGTGAGAGGGCTCCTTTCCACCCCATTTCCCCATATACTTGAAGGGTAACTTGCCTAGGTGTCACTCTAGACAGAAGCCTAAGGTTTCGCCACCACCTGGAGAAGTTGAAGCACAAGGATAACCTCAAGGGCAGCAGCCATTAAGAAACTAGCCTCTACAACATGAGGAGCAACTTCTTTGCCTTGAGAACAACTACAGTAGCCATGGTTTATGCACCAGTGGAATACTCTCTCCCTATGTGGGCAAATAGCACCCACACCCACAAACCTGACAGCGCCCTGAATTTTGCAGTACAAACAGTAAGTGGCTGCCCAGTATACACAAAATGGAAAAATACGTTCATCTTGGCAGGAATCCCCCCTCATAAAATCAGAGGTCTGGAATACTATTTGACCTGGCAATCAAAGCCGAACAGAAAGACCGTCCACTAAATGACATGATTGAAAAATACCCAATGCAGAAATACCTAAGAAGCAGAAAACCCCTACCAGTATCCACCAGAAACACCAAAGAGGAAGAAGGAGATACCATACTGTCATCATGTCATCAAGGTGGGAAGAGCAGTGGAATAATAACCACACCCCACTACACAACTACATACAACTCCCATCCTCACACCCTCCTGGTCATACACTCCCACATAAGACATGGGTAAACTTGAATTGACTGTGATCAGCCTATGGAGCCTTCAACAAAATCAAACATAAAATGGTCCTTTCAAACTCACCATCATGCCTCTGTAGTAGGCTCACCTTTCAGAGCTTGGGTTGAGTCCTAGGCTTGAGATCCTGTTGTTTTGAATGGTGGAGCCCATCCACCAATCAACAGGCAGCAGGAGAAATAAAGCCACGCCCCTTTCCTGAGGGGGTGGGGAGAAGAGTTCCCTTAGACCTGATTGAAGACTGTAAACTGTCGCGTCCGGAAGACTTCTGGGGCGGAGCCCTGGAGCATATAAAAGGAGCTATGCGCCCAGCACAAGGGACAGATGCAACGAGGGACTCAAGAAGAGTGGAGCCAAGAAAAGCTGAGGAGCCCTCCCTCAGCGTGCAATAGGCCCAAGGCTCCTGAAGCTCCCACTGGAGGAGCAGGCTTGGGATCGGTGCGAGACCACTCGAGCTATTGACAGTGTGGGGAAACTTGGCCCTGGGAGCAGTGAGAGACCACTTGGGCCCATCACAGTGCATGAATCCCAGGCTTTGGGATCTGCAAGCGGCGGCTCGAGCCTGCAACCTCAGCATGGCCTTGGGGGCTGCAGTGAGGTGTCTCAGGCCCCATTTCCCGGCAAGCGGCCAGGTCCCATGGTGCGCAGGGAGGTGCACGGACCCCAGCCTTGGGAGCCAAGGAGCAGCGGAGGCTGCTTAGATTAGCCACCCAATGTGAGGACAAATAGATGCAGCCTGAAGGGCCTGGCCTGTGTTAAAAGAGCCCACAGTGCTGAAGCCAGGGCACAGGGAAATAGAGTGCTGCAGCATGAGTCCCAGCACTCAGAAACCAGCAGTGGTGGTGCAGCAGCTGAGAGGAGCTGAGCCCTCAATGCCCAGAGTGGGGCACAGGGTGGGGAGGAGCCCAGTGGTGCAGGAGAGGCCTGGAGAGGCGCTCTAGCAGAGGAGACTCCATCAAGCTGTGCCCTGACCATCACCACCTGAGGGAGCGCGAGTCATTGGGTCCCACAGGGGAAAGACGTTTGGACAGGCAAACCCAGAGAAGGGGCTGGATGAGCAGCCACTCCCCTAGTCAAGGCCTAAGGGGAGGGACCCCTTGTGCTTCCTGGACACCCCCACCCTTCTCCCAAGGGACCCATTGGAAGAAGGACTATCTCTTGCCATGGCTCAGGGACTATATTAAGGAATAAATGTTATTAAAATTGTTCATGTTTGCACCTTATATTTTGTAATTGAAATGTTCTAATGTCATGTTGTAAATAGTGTTATTTTGGGTTTGACCTTGGTCACTGGTTAATGTTCACTGTGTAAATATATGTATATATGATATTTAGTTTATGTACATTATAACTCAATAAATTGTATAAAATTAAGACCTTTGTGAGGGATTGGGGGGATATCAGGCTCACCACTTTTCTTGGGCGGAGCCTGCTTTCCCGGGCTGGTGCCAGGCTGCCTGCAGGGCTTCCTATAGAGCCACAGAGCTGCACAAAGCCTGGTCCTTCACTCCATGGCTGTAGGAGCAGCAAACTAAGACTCCTTGAAGCAGTTTTAGTTTGCTTCACCCCAAGCCATTTAAGGCACATTACACTGCCAAATTTGCTACAGCAGCTGGAATTAATGCACAATATGCCAACAAGGCGTGCAAACACCAACACCACTAAAGCGGTGCAAAAGCATTTAGCCTCCTTTAAAGCGTTGTGCACACATGCCTCTCGTTTCATCTACATGCAGCCAGAGGCACTAGATGTGTGGCCTACATGAAATACAGGTCCTAAAATTCAATGATGGCTCTTGTTCAGAACAGTTTTGCCTTCTTTGAGTGTAGAGGAGGGTGCAGAAAGTCAGGAACAGTCCCTACATTTCCCTAGTATAAGCTACGAAACACATAACTGGCTCATTATTTCTGTTCCCTTTCCATCAGCATTCAGTATCAGGACTAAATATCCCCTAGCTCCCAATGAAGTAGCAACTTATTTAACATCCTTTAAACTGCACTGGGTCAGAGGTGACTCAGAAAGCAATATTCTTAAATAAATTTCTATTAGCATATGAGAGGACATAAGCCTACCTTGAGAAATTAATCCAGGAAAAATGGTAAGTTCAGATCATGTGCAGGCCATACAGACAATTGACTAGGGTGGCTTAGTCAGGGATTATCCTGCTTGAGCAGGTAGCTGAACTAGATGACCGCACAAGGTCCCTTTCAGCTCTACATTCTTATGCTTCTATGTGAGAAGAGCCAAGAGTCAAAGCACTGATGTTCGGAAGTTAGATGATACGCCTCTGTGGATCTAGACAGCAGCATCCTTAAATACAAATACCAATGGAATATTGGCCCTGGCCAATCATTTATTTGGGTTTCTGTCCTTTAATTCATGAACCCAAAGAACTCCCACTGTGTCTCAGATAAAGAATATGGAAGACAGAGCTCTGCTTATGGACCAAAGAAAGAAAATAGCTCAGTAAATATACTCAATTGGCATGCACGTGTACAAACATGTACACACACACATATAAACACACACACACAAAATTCCTTAGGTATGAACAACACATTTTGGACAAAGAATAAAATATTATGAACCTAAACTCAAATATAACCCATTTCTTCTTACATTTGTTATATCCATCTCCACCAGCAATTATATCTTTCTGTTTTCACCCATATTATAACTGCTGTCTCTCAGAGGCCCAAATATAACCCTATGACAATAAACTGGTACTTTTCCAATTTTAGTTTTACATATTACAGATACTAAACTGTGAAACTGATTTTTGTGGAAAAAGTTATTTAGGCCACATTCATGAATTTCACATCATGTCATATTTTGTGAACTAGTATTTCTATGTCTTTGATTTTGGGTCTTTATCACACATTTGGGTCATTTACAAACTTGACAGATGGAGACATGCTAGAAACATATTTACTGTGGATATATCCAACAATTACCTATGTGATAAATGTCACCCAAGTAAAGTGTTAATATTGTTCATGACATTCTGAGTTGATATTCATATTATTTTGAATTAGGAGGAAAATAAGAGCATGTGATCTATAATTTAATCACTGAATTCTCTGTAGCCTATCAGCTGTCAAATGATCTGACACCCTAGAATAACAGACAAGCGTGACATGCTTCAAAGGCTTGCATACTTTGAATGGAAAGGAAAGAACTAAAAGACAACCATCAACCTCTGGAAAAAATCTAAGAAACTCAGAATTTTTTTAATTTAGTGTTTTATCCAGATTCCAAACTCTCAGACTTTGTTGCAACACCACACTCTGCCAATTAATACAACATAGAAAAGTGATGATAATGTTTGTCAGCAAGAGAATTGGTTATGAAATCATTGCATTGGGAATTCCCATTCCCGGGCGCACATGCTGCATTTTAATTGAAATTCTGGGTCGGTTTTAACCAGTTCTAGTTTGTCGTCATCATCCAAAAATGAAGCAGCAAAGAAAAAACAAGTCTGGAAGCTTTAATTATATCCAGGGAAGAAACATTCCAAAGAAGCTAAAGTCAGTGTACTGCTCACATGCATAAAGGTACACACATGTAAGAATTTACATAACTGAGGCCTAATGCCTTTTTGTTACTGTAAAAGCAGTATTTCCCCCTCATAGTATACTGTATGAACAACACACGTTGTATATATAATTTTGTATACAGAGAGTATAACTCTATATGTACATTTTTAGTTTTGTTTGGAAGATAAAAAGAAACAACAAAAAAGACTTTCCTTTAACCAAATAAAGACTGCTAACTGTTTGAGTCAACCTCCCTTTAATATTAAGCCAATATATTTAGAATGAATTAAAAAAAAAAAAAAACTACACTTGTCCTGTCCTTCCTTATGGGTTCTTACCGTCACATTTTCCTGTTTTTACAGAAGGTATTACCACCATCACCAACCCCGCCCACATACCACGCAGAACTTGCAAACATACAAGAACACTTACTAACTGCAAGGAAAGAGTCTGTGCTCTGCATAAAAGAATTGTGCTGCAGTCATTCAGTATTCAAAACCTGAAATTTGTTAGCAAGATTTGAACAGAAACATGCTACATGGTGAGATAGCATCATATTCTCTGATCAGATGAGCTTAACTCCTGGAATCACATTTTTAGTCCAAACATTCACACTTATGAAAGCAAAATTGAATTCTAAATTAATTTGTGAATAGTTCATTGAAATGTGTCATTTCCACAATTCTTTTAATCAGTCAAGTCACTCACTAGAATATTTATAGTAAGTGAAAATAAAAGGTGCACCAATACATACAAAGTTTTTCATTTGAGAGCATACTGACTCCATATTTTTTAGCTAGTTCTCCAAGTTCCTATCTGCAGTAAAGTCTTTGTCTCTTTTTAGAGTATGTGATTCACACGTATACCACAAAACAAAGTAGTGTTTCATTTTCATGTGGTCTTTTATCCCATTGTATGTAGGTTTATTTTGAGAAAGCATCACTGATATATGCAGGCAGACACACACACACACAGTAAATATGCAATTATTTTAACTTTTTAAAAATGTTATTGATTTAGTAAGTATAATACAGAAAACCAGAAAACATATATATCAATTGTACATTTAAAACTAAACCATTCCACATGTCACAAACAATAAGCAATACAAGGAAAAAAGAAATAAAAAGAAAGAGGAAGCGAGACGAGAGAGAGAGAGAAGAAAAGAGATAAGCATGCAATGAGCTACAATCTAGCTATCAAAATATTCCAAGAACTCCTTGCCTACTGCACCAAAGTTTTCAAAGCAGTTAAGACTGCTAAATAAGATTGTCTCCATAGATGCCAACTGCTCTCTCATTGTATCAGATTTCGACCTTTGGAGATGTCCTACTTTTCCAATGCAGCAATATAATCCTGCATGTTACTAATAAGACCCACTATAAGGTTGCAATTTGGGAAGGGTTCAATTTGAATTCCTTGGGGATATAACCAAGAATACACATATTTATCAGTGGTATCAGCGTTGTGGTCAAAAACATGTTAACTCTAGTTCTAATTTGGTTCCAAAAAGATTTGATCATATAGCATAACTTAAACGTGTGACCAAGTGTTGCCTGCAATGCATTACATTTCCAAAATGTATCTGCTGTCAGTATACTTAATTTTTTTTTTAATTTAGAGGGAGCGCAGTGCAGACAAAAACATGATCTGTTGTTGTATAAAACAAAGTGTAAGATCAATTGTTGATGTTCAAATATTGTGAATTGCTGATTTCCACTGGGATTGTGTCATCTGGATACCTATATCTCCATTCCATTTCAGTTTTAAATAGTCTGTATCAGGCCTGTTATGTGACATTATATATTCATAGGGTGATGGCACAAGATGGGGAAGAGAAGCAAATTTCAAGGCAAAAAATAATATATCAGGAGTATTTGCTATACCTAAAGCCTCAGGTCCAAACTGATTTTCTAATACTTGAAGCAACTGCATAGATTGCTGTTCAACTGTTTTTGGAAGATAAAATTCATCCCATAACCCAGAAAATATTATAACTATTTCTATTATGCACATTGTTTACATTTGAATAACATCTTATTTTACTATGCATGTGTTCAACTGACTTCAGTAGCATTATCTGATGGTAAAAGCATCAGCATCCAGGTGTTTTAGATTTATATCACAGACTTGATAAAATATTCTTCGTCATGTCACACTATGAGTTGTTAAGCCTAATGGCCATTCAAATAATCCCATGAAACGTGGCATTTCAGCTACTTCAGTTCTGAAATATTTTAATGTATGCCAATTAAAATTCACATGACCTTAGTTATGACTTCTATATGTAAATGACCAAGCATCATTAGAAAGTAAATTAATCTCAGAAGTGGTATGTATGGCATCCAATAGGTTTGTCTTTTCTTTGGCATCAAATAGGTTTTTCTTTTCTTTTGTTCCATTATTGTTTCTATTCATTTATTTGTTAGAATGTAGCTGGCTTGTCATCTTATAAAAGAGAATTGTTATCTTTCCAGAGAAGTGTCACTAATGAACAAAGTCAAATGTCAAAAAGTATAAAAATGTAAAATCCTGTAGATAATAATAATGCAAATCATTTCAGTAGAACTAGTCTTACAACAAAGGCATTTGCTGGATCCTGACTAAAAACTATATTAAAAGTATACATCAGAAATGTGAAGACTGTATTTTGGTAAATATGTATTTATATATGGATATCTCTCGTTACCTGGCAAGTCTATGTCCCTTAAAAATGTGTAAACAGAAGAAACATGGGCGAGATTTTAAAAGTATGTGAATGATTTCAGAGCTAAAGCCCCATTGAACACCAGTGAGTCTTACACCTCTAGGTCTTTTGGGTACTTCTGAGAGTTTGACCTAATGTTATGCGTGAAATTATCAAACATAAGTAAATTGTTCCCAAATATCTATTGACATGCAATGAGGGCTGCTGGGGCTTTTTGATATCTTTATCTACATTTGTTGTGATAAAATAGTACTTAACCGAGTGCTATGTCCCACTGAATCTGATTATACCCTTGTTGGCTTGGCTAAATAATCACAGTAAAGATCTTTCACCAAAGACACTACATATAGCATGGGAAGAGCCACCCCATTTTCTTGCATGCAGAAAAGTATGATTCCCATCTGCATTGTTACACAGAATGTATAATTGCCCTATTAAAATGAAAAGTATCGTATACTTATCCCTATCCAAACAGCTTATTACTCAAACTGAGCGATTCAGAAGGTTGGAGACATATTTTGGCGGCTGATGTCTCATATTCATAGTTTTGCCCAACCCTAGGTGAAAAACAATGATCGTGGAAATACATTGGCATAGGCTGAATCACCTTCCTCATGTGCAGACCATTTAGTAGACGCGTAGAAACAGATTTTTGCTGCCTGAGAGCGGAAGCAGGTTCTTAAGAAGGAATTCTGAGAAATAACATCAGCATTTAGCAAGGTCTACAGGAAGGTTTTGTTCAGCCTTGGAGAATGCTGCAGTGCTAACAAATCACAGTAAAACAACATGGATGACAGCATACTGATATGAAAGACCTGCTCCTGGGATGCTGAAGATATGTACACCAACAGGGGGCAAAAGATATATTGATGTGCTTATTGATGTGTTGCATACTCCCCTCTATCACATTTGGTCAGGTATTTTGGCTAGTTCCATCTACTCCATTTTATGTCTTCCCTCTTATTCCTTCCTCCCCTCCCTCTGAGCTCCGACCCAAGATCTCCTTTACACTTATGCAAGAAGCAAGGGTTATACTCCCATGCATAACTATGTAAGTTCAGAGCACGATCTAACCCCACGGATCAAGATTACACAGTACAGGATACAAATTAGGGGTTTGTGAAACAGGCTGTATTCAATTTGGATTGGGCTCGTGAACACTGCAATGGTGGGGTGGATGGAACGTCCCACAGGAGCATGGGGGAGGGTGGCATGCACTCGGCGGCGAACCCGGAAGTGGGATGGAAGTACTTCCGGTTCAATTCTGAGTCTGCCACCAAGCACACGGCCTGACCCCCCCATGCCTCCCCAGCTCGATGATCGGTCACAGGGGGACCCCAGGGTGATCACTCAGCTATGGTATACATAGCCATGAAAATAAGTTGCCTTTATTTTGCCAGATGGTAAATATCCTGTATGAAGAGACAGTATTTAACAGAGGTGTGTGAAATGGGCCATTTTCAAATCAGATTCAGCCTGAATTGGAGACAGTGATCTGATTCATTGATTCAGATCTCTGTCCCGATTCGATTCGGTCGAACCTGAAGATTTGATGCTGATTCAGAGAATCAGCGATTTGGTCATAGACACAGCTTTAAATGTTTTTTCTACATACCTCAAGGTACCAGGCACGGCTTATGAATGCTGCAATGCTGGGGTGGATCGAGCATCCCACAGGAGCACAGTGAGGCCCCCCATGCGCTCAGCAGTGGACCTGGAAGTTTCTGGTCCACCACTGAGCACACGGGGCGGGCCCTGCACCCCCTGTGGCTTGGCAATCAGCCACAGAGGAACCCTGGGTCCCCCCCCAGACCCAAGAGGAACCAGTCACTGAACTGGGGGGGCATGGGGGCGGGGCTCTGTGCACTCCCTGGCAGACCTGGGAGTGGACTAGAAGTGTTTCTGGTCCACTTCCAGGACTGTTGCCAAGTGCACTGTGGACCCCCCTGCACTCCTGTGGGACACTCCATCTGGCACACCATCTAAGCATTTACGAACCACCTGGTACCTTGAGGTATGTAGAAAAACCATTTAAAGCTGTGTCTATGTCCGAATCAGCAAATCTTTCTCTCTGAATCAATTCAGAGGCTTCTGATTTGATTCAGAGAGATTAAAGGGTGTCCTGATTCAATTTGGATTTTGAGATTCAGCCACTGAATTGGACTTAATCTCCACCAAATCAAATCAGTGACCAAAGCTTTGCACAGCCCTAAAGCAAATCTCCTAGAGCTTCCAGCCAGGGCTGGATTAGGCAAACTAGGCACATGCCTGGAGCCCTACGTGAAGATGGGGCCCAGTTGTGCTTATTTCACATATTATAATTATTGAGTGAAAAAGTAATATAAATATACAGTATTAAGTAGGGGCCCACAGGTTTGTTTGTCTAGGGCCTACCAAAGGGATAATCCAGTCCTGCTTCCAGCTATGTCATTTGTGTTGTCGACTCAAGTTGTGGTGACTTGGTAAGTCTAAAAGCTCCTGGTTGATTGGCCAAAATGCTGACCATCACCCTTTCAGTTAGATAGTCACTGTATACAAGAATGAAAAGCACTAAAATACAGAGGGGCATAGAAGATACTGCAGTGAACCAGTCTATTATCTCAGATATAGTTAGCAGGACTTTCATATTTTTTATCATAAAATAGACTGGCAAATATTAGCTAATTGATAAAACAGGAAGAATAGTTGCAATTTAGAAATTTAAGTTAATTCCATGTATCCTTTATAAAGCAAGAAAATAAATGTAATATAAAAAGGAAGAAAAACAACAGAAGATAAAACAATCTGTATTTAATGACACTGACTACAGCTGAAAAGGAAAAAATGAACAATGAAGCCTGAAAAACGAGGTATGCTGTTTCTCCAAGTTAAATATGTACAGTTCACTGCCATTTTTGCCTGTTTATGATTTATGGCTGTTGGACAACTGACGTAATATCACATGAATGATAGAAGCAAGCCAGCAGGTGTGAATTTTGTTTTATGGTGCAAAGAAGGAGCTATCTGTAGATGTGTTTTTAAAAGTTACAGTTTCATCTAAATGATTACAGGTTCTGCATTTCTTTGAATTAGTCTAGCAAGAGTCAGGGTTGCTAATAAGCTGGCTTGATGCAGCTCTTACCAACAACTTGTAAGGATTAGGAAGTTGTCAAGAAGATATCATTAGAGGTTTAGTGATTACTTTTCTACAGTAAGTCACTTTAAATTAGAAACTAATGTGTTTCTTTCTTTGATGGCTTTTATAGTTATCTGCAGGTGAAAGAATATCAGCCACAGAAGAAATCTGATTTTGTTTGTCATTAATTTTTAATTTGTTTTTGAAACATCTTCCAAATGTCTTCGTAGGCTTCATAATTCATCTCATAGGCTGCAAAATGCTTTGAGTTGAGCACTGATGGAAAAGTATAAAAGTCAAATCCCAAGAATGAACCTCTGCTTGTTATTTTGCTTTTTTGTATTGTGCATGTAGAGAGTTAGTTTATGAAATGTACTACAAAGAGTCCACTGGCCCTACAGGAATAATATACAAAAGAAACAGCTTCAGTTTCAACACAATTAAAACAGATTTATTCTTATACTTACAAGAAAAAAAATCACAAGGCAGAATAAAACTATCATCATTTCTAAATTATAGATTTCCTTAGGTATATGTGAGGGCAAAACTTATATGTAAGAATATATCACTCTATTAACTCTTAAATATTATTGCCTTGAAGAACTAATAATTTCTATTGCAGTTCGCACAAAAGTGTTTTGACATTGTACCACTCCTTGTTTGTAGTTGATTGAAATAACAACAGCTCAGATATTTCTCACAGGAGGTTCTGAATTTGCAAAATATTTTTTATGTTCCTACTTTGTCCAGTACAAATGCAAGCCACTCATTTATGACCAGGCTGTAGGGATCAAATCTTGAATATCATTTTCTCTAGTAAACTGCAATCAGTGTTATTTTCCTTCCCTGGTGTGTGTCCTGTTTTCTGTTGGAGAATCATGGACTGTTCTATAAATATTAAGGGCTAGGCTGTCCCTGTTTCTTTGGCATAGATGAACACAAAGGAGAATGAAAGGATTCTTTGGTTCTTATCCCCATGCATAAGGATGAGAGAGAGTGGAATCACATGCTAAATGTACACCACAAACAAGTCAGTAGATCAAGGGCCCACATTATCCCAACTGCACAGGTCAGTTAACACATATAATGTACTCTAGGAACAGAAGGTATACAAACCAGTTTAAGTAATCAGAAACTGGTTTAAACCTGTAACAGAACAGAAGCTCAGTGCAAATAAACCAGTTTCAAAATAACTGGAACTGGTTAAAGATAAACCTAGTTGAATGTATTATCAGATTTAACTGATTTGGGGCAAACTGATTTATGAAACTTCTGTCCCAGACCCCTTCCTGGTTCAAGTTAAATCACAGTCCCCCAGCATGCTTTCCAGCCCTCGGCTGGGCTGTGCTGCGTTGTCTGCTGTGAGGCTGGCTTCACCCCTCTGCTCCCTAGCTGGAGCAGTGAGAGCTGGCCGACAAGGGAGTGAGTGGGTCAAGCCAGACTGGTGATGCAGCCCAGTAAGTGGACTGCCTCACCCCCAGGCAAACCCCAGCTGGGGTCTAGGACCAGGGAGGGGGGTGTTAAACACCCCTTCCCCCATTCAAATATACTTCTGGCTACAACTGGGAACTACAAATCCCAGAGGCACCTGGAAGCAGGAAGAGGAAGTGATGAGCAACCCTGCAGAGTCCTGCTGCTGTAATTCTGGACCACAAACCCCAAAGACCTCAGGGGCATCAGGAAGAGGAAATGAATACACATCCAGAGAGCCGTGCTCTAGTGCTCCCGACTTGTGGCCTGAGCCACTGCAGGCATGTGCCTGCATTTCCTGAATCAAAGGTAAACATCTGTTCACTTCGGTTTCAATTTAATCTGTGCAGCTTAAACTAATCTGCAAAGACTGAATCGATTCAGCCTCAGGCTTTCTTACTGTACTTAGCCTTAAGGGATTAGGTTGTTAGCTCTGTTGCGAGGGACATAGGTTAGTAATCTAATCCTTATGTTCCAAGAAGAAAACTGAAGCTATGGGCGATTCACGGGCCTGATATTCAGAGTACCCAAGTAAAAACAGCTTGTCTTTCTCCAGTGTGCTCATCTGTTTCTACAGCATCA
>NW_005841856.1:3271182-3273890 GCF_000455745.1 Alligator sinensis | reverse complement strand
TCCCCATCCTTTAGAAGAGAATACCTTATTCTGCAAATAGCTTTATTGATTTCAGTAGAGCTATTTGCAGCTCACAGTACTATACAATATAAATATAGATGGAAGAATCTGGCCTATAGCATCTATTCCTCTTGAAGGTGAATCAAGAAGCTTGCTAAGTGTGTTCAGTTTGCCAAAGAATAAGAGAACTGGACTGTTCCTGCACCTATTGAAGTCAATAGCCAATCTCACATGGAACCCACTAAGACTGAGCGCAAGTTACATTCACAACCATAAAAGAAAAAGAAAAAGAAAAGAGAGAAGTAAAAATTACATTTTGAAGCAAAGACTCTCATCTCAGTTATCAGCCAGCCAAAACCGGAGGCAGGGTTTGTTTGACACACAACGTTATGATATTACATGTGCTTGATCCAAAAACCATTTTCACTCTCTTCATTTCAGTGCTGGCAATGCCATCAGCTCCTGCTGGGGAAACACAAAACGCTACCTATAAGATCACCCCTTTATTTTTGTTCCATCATAATCCCTTTGGTGCTTCACTTCATTGTGCTTTGTGTTCACCTCTAAGAGCTTACAGAATACAAAGCAACAGCAAGAATCACAGTAGCTGAAAGCTGGGGTGAAAAAAGAGGGCGGCTAATGGAAGAGGTGGGGAGTTGAAAAGGGAAGGAGACTGGATGAGATGAGGAAGCCTCAGCTGAAAATGGGCCAAAGGAGACAATGTGAGAAAAGGAAAGAGGAAATGAGATGAAAAGGTGGTAGAACAGGAGAAAGAGTCCTCTTTGGACTGACATGATATATAAAGACAGTGATAGAGGCAGCCAGAGGAAGAAGAAAGGGAAACAAGGAAATCAGTGTTCGAAGTTTATTTAAATGTGTGAGCCTGATTGTCAACTAATGTCATTCTATTGACTTCACTAACGCAATTATGGCTTTTACCAGCTGAGCATGTGGTCCATATTTTCAGTGTCCCCATCCCCAGTGCACTAGTATTTAACCATCTTGCTAATTTGCACTTGCTATAAAGTTCCTCCCTGTCCTCTGCAAAGTTAGGCATAATTTCATTTTATTGGAAATAAGATTACCCATCATCAGCCGCCAGCCAAATTACTGCATCTAACAGTGATTCAGAAAGGACTCCAGATTTATTTGGAGGCAATTTAACAACCCAAAAAATTCCATGTGTTGGCTCATATACTCTGTATCCAAATTTTTTAAAAGAGGTTCCCTTACTGCAGTATTTTGGTAGGAATTTGCTGTTATTAAACTGGCAGAAGCAGCTGCTATAACAGTTCACCAGAGGTTAGCTTTCCATCCTGTCAGACTTTTTGTTGGGGAAATAAAAAGAAAAGAAAAAAAAATCAATACACAGAGAGCAGCTGAAAGTTAAACTGTTTCATGTGACATGGTCTAATTACTACAGCCCACTAGGCTCAAAGGTATTGTCTCTGTACAAGATACAGTACTCTGTACTCATTTGAAAAAACAAAACAAAAAAAGATGTGCTAAGGTCTTTCTGGGATGTTGTAAACAGCAGAGAATAAAGAGAGGTAGCATTGGTAGTTCAGAGGTATTATTATCCTTGCAACAAAATAAAAAGATCCTTTTTCTGAGAATCTATTTTACAGCTTCTCTGAAATTAAAATGAGGAAATCAAATGCCACTCTGCGCATAAGTAGTATAAAGGGAAAAAAGCCACCCAAAACCTGTTCCTGCATCCAACATAAAATCAGAGCTGAGTCTCCTTTACTTTTATAGTGATCATGAAGGATGAAAACACAGCTCAAGTGGGACAATGTCATCTTCACCTCCATCAGAAATAATACTGAGCTCAGATAACACATATAGCATTACAGCATTACTTGCTAATCTTAGGAAAGGTTTTCCACACTTTCCTATAGTTTGCAACAGTTAGTGACATGGACAATAGGAGCATGTTCCAAAACTCAGGAGCCATAGGTCAATTCACACCTTGGAAGATTGTCATTGGTCTACATAGTATACCGCAAACATAGTATAACGCAAACATAAGGCTGTCCACCCAATGGACAACATCTCTAAAGCAAGGAAAAGCACCTTTTCCCAGTTGGGGGCCAAAATGACCCACCCTGGTTCAGACAGAGAGTGCCTGCAGCCACTGCTTCTCTCCGCAGAAATAAAGGGAGAGCGCCTGCAGTCGAAACCTCTCACTGACAAATGCTACTAAAGTCCCACAGCTGTGGGATGGATCCAATGGTCCCACATGCCAGAACCAGCCTGTGAGCTATAGGTTGCTGACTTCTGCCCTAGGGTATGCAGACTAGAAAGCCAGCTCTGCAGCAGTTCTGGGGTGAAAGAGCCATGCCATAATGGAGTGGAGGAGAAGGCATGGATGGGCCATATGAATCGTTGCTACTGACATGCAAGTTAAGAAAGAACTCAGAGCTAGTGAAGGGATACCTTTCTCTTTTTCTCTCACTAAGTGAGAGAAAATGGAAGCCTAAAGAAAAATAGTTGCCATCTCTTGACAGTTCCACCCTATGAGAAAATTCACTTTAAACAGATTCACTTTCTAATAGGTAGGGTGATGTTTACATTTTCTTACCACACAGAAAGAATTAAGTGTGTGCTGGGAACTGGTGTAGGATAAGCAAGATGAATACATTTGGATCAGTCTGAACATTTCTTCTTCTTCTTCTTGGTTGATCAATCTCTTTCTCTTGTCTGCT
>NW_005841856.1:3261733-3271016 GCF_000455745.1 Alligator sinensis | reverse complement strand
GGGGGGGGGGGGGGGGGGGGGGGAGGTGTATCTGTGTGTTAAGTTGTTGAATTTCCAGAAAATACTATAATAGAGGCAACTTCTCTGTAGAGGATCCTTAACTCCACTACATAAAGGAGAAAGGAGATATTCTCTATGTTTTTAAAAGCTTCAAAACTGAGTAAAACGAAGGAGGAAATGAGATTGAGACTTTTTCCAGAAAGGTTTCCCGAAGAAAGTTTAGGATGCAATGCAAAGATAAGGTGCTGAGTAAAGGTCAAGGAGAGTTACAAAGGTTTTTGGGAGGTCTGCAAGACTACAAAAGCAGATTGCAGCCTCAGGATAAAGGAGGAAAGAAAGGATGTCCTGATTCATGTTACAAAATTGGTAATCTTAGATTAGAGATAGAAGAATGAGACTATAGGATGAACCCATCTGAATAAGCAGTTTGATGCTGAGTTTTTAGAACTTTTAAATCTATGCATCTGCTTGTCTTCTCACTTATCTGGATGCAGAAATGGAATTATGCAAAAGTAAAACTGGTTTAAGGAAGAAAAACATGACTACTTTTGGAAACAGAATTCAGAGATATTCCTCTCAGTATATATTTCCCCACTCCACTTTCTCCAGCAAAGTTGCTATATTGTTTTTCTTTTCTTTTTTTTTTTTCCCCTTAGGGGTGGTGGGCAGCATGCTAAGGGGAACAGAATTACACATTGCGTTGTATATGCATGATACAGCACAATTGATTTAGCACTGGGAATTGGTTAAGGCCTTTATGAAAACTACCTCTGCCACCTAGTCCCACCTTCCCATTTTACACATACAAGATTCTTATCCACTTGTGCAAGGAAATCTGATTTTGCAAAGAATGAAGGATCAGGACTTCAGTCAGGGGTGAAGGATAAGTGCCCCAACTTATGGAATTTAACCTTTTTGTATGTTAAATATACATTCAATTAAAAAAAACAGATTTTGTATGCATGAATAGCTATGCAATGTAAATCTACATATAAAAAGGTCTAATGTCTGTTGCTTGTTTTAATCAGTTGGCACCTCATTAACATCAAATAACCATTTACACCCCAATTAAATCAATATACTGAATGCCTTTGAGTCATTTCAAATATTTAAACCTGTTACCCAAATCTTATAATGGTCCTCCTGTCAAAATAAATCATGCTACTCAATTGATTATGCCAATGGTTTGACTCTCCTCTCCCTCACCCCATCAATTTAAGTGAATTTTTAATAATAATAAAACAAGTCACAGAATTAGGCTCATCTGACAAGCTCATACATATCTTTGCTAAGATATAAAATGGTTTGCTGTTGGAGAGAAACAAACTCAGGGTTAAAAGCTACAGGCAGGGTTTTTCTGCCTACATAACATTGCTGGGTAGAATAACTCAATTTTGTGACCAGCCCCATACATGCCATACAGAAAAATATGCTCTGGCAGCATGCCACAAAGTCCAACTATTATATAGCCTTTCAAGTGTATTATAAATAAACTGCTGACACTTAGCATCATTGGACACACAGAAATTAATTCACATTATGATCATCAGCTGCTGGCCCAGGGCCATTGCGTCATGTCAATATTTCTGCTGTAACATAATACAGTTTCTTGAAGAGGAAAATAGAGGTAATACGACCAATGCCTCTTAGTAGCAACATCTTCGTGCCCTACTGCTATGTTGCTCCTAAAGGAGCTATTGCTGCAAACTAGTATTGACTGTGTATCAGCCTTACACACAGCCTTACCCAACTTACATGGTAACTGGAAACACAGTACTTGACCTAGCTGAATTACCTGTTCATACATTGCTCAAATGTTCATATACGGTGGTGTGACTGTTGGGATCAGATTAGATCCCATCATGTATTAAAGTGGACATCTGCCAGCGGCATAGTCTGCCTGTCATTTTTTTTTTCTAACCACATCCTGATGCTTTGCCCTCTGAAAAGGCTCTCTTGATCGCTCGATCTTCACAACATCCCAGCTGACAACAGCGTAGTATGGTCTAATGGAGATGTTACAAGTAGCTGGATCAATCTCCAGGAGTCAATATAGCATCTGTAAATTAAATGTACTGGCAGTGATAAAAATGAAACAAATGTTGTACATGATAAGACAAATAGCAAAGTTAATTAAGGCTGTGTGAATAACTGTTTTGCATCAGTTTGGGGTTTGTTTTTTGTTTGTTTGTTTGTTTTGGTTTTTTAAAAAGTAGGATAACCTGGATGGACACCTGCCTCAAACAAAAGAAAAATAAGCCCAAGTTGAAATCTCCCTGATTCAAAGCAGGAGCTCGAATGAAGGCCTATTTCCTGTGAGAATACCCTAACTGTCAGGCTATGGTATATTTTGGGATGCTTTGTGCTCTAGTGCTCAATTGTTCGTATTGAAGCTGTTCCACTTTGCATAGAACTACTTAAGTATTCACTGAGACAACCACTGAAACCCAGCTGTCCCACTTCTTGGGGGAGTGGCCTAATAGTTGGGCTACAGAATCACTCTGACAGCCTTTCTCTGGTCTAATAAATATTTAAATATCTCATGCAAAATGGAAGAGCTTCAACAGAAAACACAAAGAACAACCAATCCTAAACTAATCCACAGTTATGGTCATTAGGGCACTCATTTGGGAAGTAGGAATACCCTTTCTCAGTTCTCATTAGGCAGACTAATGAACTGAACGTGGATCTCCAACATCGTGGGTGAGCACCCTAACCATATCACCAATATGGTGAGTAAAGGGGAAAAAAATTGTTGGAATTGTAAACAATTTTACCATGTTGCAAATCCCAAATTAATTACTGCCCAAACAAAAACAAATAAAAAGGTCTGGCCTCAATCACCAAATATTTATGAATATATTATTTCTTCTCCCTCCCCCCCACAAACAATAGGAAGTTAAAGCAGAGGAAATCTCTTGACTTTCTCTGTGATATTATTTCCTCTTTTTTTCATAAGAGCATATTTCAGGAAAATACTCTCTTCTGTGACATCGCCTACTAAGTGTTGGAATTATGTGAGTATTTGGAAGAACACAGAGAATGAACTCTGCCCTTTGATATGCATAGAGTTCACATTCAAGTCATTAAAATGACACCCTAATTTTAAAAAGTGCTACATTATCCTAGAGCAGTAGTATAAAGCACAGCAATTTACGAGAATATAGCAATGTTTTAGTGCTATCATTGTGCATTATTTTTAATAAGAGCACGCTTACAAAGAAGCAATCCAATTCATTATTTACTTATTTCTTTCTTTTCTTTCCTATGAAAATTGTTAATTTGTAGGACTAATTTGATACATTCCACATGTATTTACCAAATGTAAAAATAGCTAAGATCAATAGGCCACAAGTCATCCAGGGTGGTTTGTAACACGAAATAAGTGCAGAAATTCACTCTAGCAGAAAATTATTTACATGGTTGTTTTGGGTTTATTATAATAAATTATTCCTACTGAAGCAATGCCTAGAGACCTCAATCAAGGATCAAGCCCTATTGTGCTAGGTAGGCAAAATCAAATTGCAACCTCTACCTGACTTCATTCAGGCTAGATTACACTCTATGGTGGTTGTTACACGTTACATTTAGCACATGTTATCTGCTAGCATTCAAGCAGTAAACGTGCTAACATATTCTAAGTACCATTGTATTGTAGCAAAGTTATGAATTTTCTGTTGAGGAGCATCTCCAGATCCTATTACCTAATGCATGTTGAGATACCTCCATGAAAGAGTCAAATGTTAATAGGATTAGAGGCTGTGGTGTGGTGGGAAGGCTGGGACTCTACCACTCCCCGTCTCTGTAGGGACTGAATAGATGCCCACAGCTGTTCCGGCTAGATGTAGATCTTCCATTCCAAAGGCTAATAGATGTTGCCCAGTCTGTCTAGGAGTCGTGGAAGATACTATTCAGTAAGTATTAGAATGTTCTTTATATAATGACATACGGAGAACCTATTTATTACCATACTTGCATAAACTGATACACTTCTCAGAGAAAAATTAACCTGGTTTTTACAGCAAACAGATCCAAATGTAATAAACCATCTCACAATTTTCACTTAAAGGCTGAGGTGATTAGAGTTAAATATTCTTTATTACTGATATGAGTGATACATTTTAGTATTAAACTTGATTTTATTGTCTCAATTGTGGATCTATGTGCAATAATATCATAGATTCATGTCTTGATTTACTAATATATATTAATAATGTTTTAATGTTGGTGGTCTCTATTTTTAGTATAATATTTGTAGTTTGGTTACTTTGTTCAAACTTATTTATGTTATGGGTGTATGTGTGTAATGTCATTTTCAGGAGCATGGCATTTAGCCAGAATCCTTAATAAATTGAAATTGAATTGGAAGGTTTGCTTCTGGGCAAGCCCAGAAGTGCTTCATTGTTGAGTGGTCCGAGACACCCAGTGCTTGCCTCAAGCTTTAGGTCCATACAAATTCACAAACTAGACGTTCTTCCATCTATCTTGCCTAAGAGCACACTAACCAGATTAGGCTTTGCACAAAATACAGTAGTGGCCACTGTATCCTTCAAAGGTGGAACATTAACAATGGCAGCTTCATCCCCCCTTCTACCCTCCCTTACAAAATACATCACTTGTAATAATTTGAAACCCAGGTAATGTGAAACATGGGCTCAGTTCCCTCCCCTGCCCCATGGGATTCAAACCCACATCTTTTATCACCCATTAGAATGTCCTGATCACTAGGCTTAGGTTATTCTTCATGAAGGGGATACTATCACTTCTTGTTGAAGCATTTCCATTTTACATGTAATGCCGTAAGTTGCTATTGGGTCACAGAGAGAACATGATTCTCTAGATTAGTGATTAGGATCGTCATATAGAATCATCTAATGGTGGGGCATACCCTGAGTTCTAGTTCCTATTTCAAACTTGTTTAATGCATTTCATGCAATGACCAGTCAAACACTGAAATAGTCTTTGCAGCAGGAACAGTGACCTACCTCACTCCCACCCACTTCAAAGCAAGTGGGACAGCTTCAGTGGGAAGAATATTCCCCTTCTCTTCCTTGCCTAATCCTTGATATTCTGTAGTTTTATGATTCAGACATATTTCTAGGATGTGAAAGAGGTGGGTTTGAATTCCCTCAGGCAGAGGAAGCTAGGTAACTGTGTTCTTACACAGCTATGGGGATATTGTATAAAACAACAATGCCCTCATCGTGCCATGATCTGAAAGAAAGGATTAGCTCATGCTCAGTTTTTGAAAGAAATAGTGAAAGCACCTGTTGGCACTGGATTTATGACCCAGCTATCTTGCCCCAGGCAGACCCAAACCCTCACACTGACCACAACTTCTCCATTCAATAATAGGCAGGTTTTACTGATACACATTGATAGCAGATAAGAACAATAGAGGCAAGGAAAACAAAATAATCCCCTCAATTCTGTATCTACCAGTCCTAGGGTTATTACAGAGGGAAAGTACATCTGGCCAGTATGCAAGCTTCACCCTGAGGTTCTTTCTTGAATGTCAGATGTCAGCACCCTGGAGATCGAGGGCTGAGGAGGAATGGTAGTGTTACCTCTGTCCATGATGGCTTCATATTCCCCCCTGGGGGACCCTATGCTGCTCTGAAATCCCTCCTTTTGTATTCTCTCTCTCCTCTGATGACTCTTCATTTCCAGGTACTGTTGATTGGTTTCCCTGTTGATATCATACTACCCATATTCTGTTCTGTCAGCATGTTCCTTTGTTTCCCAACCCCATCACATGCACACATCATCATCTGGGAATGCCCCAGCCTCCTAATTTATTCCATCCACCAAAACCAGAAATCCCAAGCCCTCTGTAGCTGGGAACTGTGACTTGGCACCAATGCTGCAGAGTCCCTTATCTCTTGTTATGGAACACTGTTCATATTATGGAGCTTCAGAGAACAGTGTGGTACATATCTTTAATTTCCCAAACTGTCTCTTTGCTGGCTTCAGACACAATAGGCCTTGAAAGAAACTGTCACAAACAGGCATTTAGAAACCAACTGACATTTGCTGTGCCCCTGGACTATTGTTCTAATATATACCTACTTTATCAACAGGCCAATTCCCAAATGCAGATCTCTAAATATCATTTTCTAGGCATCAGTTCCTACCTGCAGGACAAGGTTCAGGACAATGTGTTCTGACTGGTCTAGCACATTTCCCTGTACATATTAAGTACAGCTCCTAACTCCAGAAGAGGGACATGTTTAAATACACTACTCCTATTCTCATTGTTTTCTATTGGCTTAAGCATCTCCCACTTGGTCTTCTAGATGCTATCTCTTCCCATTCATTCCATATGGAATTTAGGCACCTTAGAGCAGTGGATTCCATCAGGGGGACCATGTCAACACTGCCTCCCTGCTAAGTCCAGGACCATCACCAAGAAACAAGTTTGATATAGGCCATTCACTCCAGCTCCACTTGCACCCAAATCTGGCAAGTGGACAGCATATTCCCCAGCACCATTCTTGGGCTCTCTGTTTCAGAAGAGTGTAAGAACAATGCACAAGCATGGGCTGAGAGACTCTCTAACTTGCTTTCCAGTTGCTGGTTTAGGGTACAAATGGGGCAAGAACCTGCTGGTGAGTCTTATTTCTGAGTGGTGGTCCTGGATTGATGTGCCTTGTTGCGGATGGGTCTAAATTACCTAATCCATTTAAATCCTATCTTTAAAGGTACTCAATGATTTTACAAGATCAGTTGGTATGTCTTTAAGACACGTTATTATCCACAAGGTATTCAAATCTGCATTTAATCTGATACCCACATCCATTAATCAGCTGGCACACTTCAATGAACATACTTCTTATCACTGTCACCCCTTCTAGTTAGTTATACCCACTGGATTTATTTTTATCATTATTCATTTTACAAAAGCAAGGCAAAGCATGATTTCTTTATTAATATCCATGCGTTCAACTTCCTGATGCCAATTACTTTAGACATTCAGAGCATTTAATTGATGCTCAAAAATAATTCGCTGTTCTAACCACCTATTGCCATTGTAAAGAGTATCAGAATACGTTAATACTAGTGTAGACAAAATTATACCATGTAAGAAATAAAATATTCACCAAATATTTACCAGAACTATGTTAAAATCAAGTCATTAGAATGTGGGTTGAACATGTAAGTAGAAAATAAACAAATAACAAAACCCACAGAGAGTCATAAAACCTGATGAATAAGTCATAGCAAATAGATTCCTTAAATTTACCTCTTCAGTTATACTTGGGGATAATAATACAGTGTATTCCCAAAATATATCAGTACAAGCCTCTGAAAAGTGATTTTGTATGTGTCAAGCCAACCAAGAAAGGTGCAATGACAACTCAGAGATCAGAATTAGATCTGTTTGTTTATTATATTTATATAAAAATGATTTCCTAATTCATCCTTGCAAGTAGTCTTTGAAAGAAAAAAAAATCTCCTTTCATATTACAAAAGAGGGCATTTGTGATTGTTATGTTCAGATAATATAGGGATGGGTGCAACAGAGGTTTTCCAACTTTTAATGGTATATGAAACAATTTGTCCAGACTCAGAGTAGTATATTTCTTTCCAATTCACACCAAAGATCATATATCTATAGCTGTGGATCTCAAATTTTGAGTTGAACTCATCCTACAAAAGGAACTATAGGATTTCTACATGTGATTGAGCGTAGTGAAAGCTATATAGTAGAAGTTTGCCTGGAGGTTAGAAGATCAGTTACTTCATACCATTTGGGAAGAAGTTTCAAAACATTCCAGAGTAAAGTCTCATCTCAGTGTGATTTTTATCTTAAGTGAAAATAAAATTGCAGGGAAGACATCTGTAAAACTAGAGAGGTGAATGTATATTACCTTGCATAACTGACAATATTGAGGGACATCACTACTAAGGGTTACAAAGCTTGTAGGTATATACTTCCAGGTGTGTGCTGCTAATAATTTTGGCTCAGAACTCTAAAAACCTATGGGTTCATTAAACTGATGTCTCTTAACAATGAGCACCACCATTTCTGCATTAAAAGCCTGCAATAGGAGAACCTGTTTTTCACCAGTTTGATCATTAAGTATAAATTATTTATAAAACATAATGATGTTGCTATCCTGTGTGCAACTAGTTACAAAAAGTATATAATTATGTTCTAATGCTTTAAGCCTTAAGAATGTTTAGACCTGTAATTGGCACATGTGTTTAGGTATGTAATATTTATTTAACAAGCAATCTATAGCAAGTTAACTAGATAGTATGCTTAATATCTAATTTTCTTTAGTTGTGTGGCAAAATTCTAATTAAATTGCTAAGTATTCCTCATAAGTGTAATGTAACAATAAGAATATAGTCACACACTTATTGGTTCTGCAGATTTAAATTAATTACATAGCAAGTAGATTTATCTTTTATATACTTATACCTCAATAGGTGCACTTGCAACAATCAGTTGGGATTTAATTTCCTCACAATTGGCTGCTTAGTTCTAAATTAAATGTGTTTAGTACAGTAGTGCTTCATACTTCCAGATTCTCTAGCTACTCATACCTTTGTTTTGTTTCTACCATTTTATTTATCCTTCAGATTAGGGTTAACAATGAAAAATAACTTATAAAGGTTTGATTCATGTTAAGAAAACTTGTGGATTTTTTTTTACAGCCTGATGCCTGTGCAGTTCCACATTTTTGCCAAAACCATTAGTACCTTCCTAGTACAGCAGCAGATTTAACAGTTAAAAAGAATAGGGAGTTTCATGTAATTCAGCTATTCTTGAGGACTGCAGATTCAGAAATGCTTGGGTCTAATTTTTAATCTTGTCATTGCAACCGTGAAATCAATCTCATTCTGTGACTCCAGGTTCTCTGGCCTAAGCACAGGTTTATACTCATCAACATGAAAAGCACATAGGTATGCTGAACTGAGCATGGGACTATAAACAAACAAACAAACAAAAAAAACTTAGACCCGCATTCCAAACTAAGCTTCAATATCGGTTTCTTCTGTGACTTTAATCAGGGCCATTTATCCTTTCTAGTCTACTTTCATTGTGTGTAAAACAAGGATAATTGTTACTATCTCTCAGTTGGGTTTGTAATGATTGGTTAGAACTTCCAAAGTATTACATGTGCTAACATACACCAGGACATGCTCATCACCACCCAGTATTTGCAGGGCCAGACAAAGGCATGGGTGAACTGGGCAGCTGCCCAGAACCTGGACAGAAAGGGGGCCCCAAAATGTTTTTTTTTTTCCATTGTCTGATTATTATTCTCATTAT
>NW_005841856.1:3261402-3261702 GCF_000455745.1 Alligator sinensis | reverse complement strand
TTGTTTTGTTATTATTCTCATTATCTTGGGTGGAGGGGGGGGGGGGGCAATATTAAAAGTTTGCCTGGGGCTGCCAGGAGACAAGGTATGGTGCTGAATATTTGATAGAACTGTCAGCAGTTCAGAGAACTGTTGTGTATTTTAACATGTTGGCAACTGGGGCTGTGCAAAGCTTCAGGTGCTGATTCAATTTGGTGGCCGAATCTCCAAATCCGAATTGAATCAGGGGACCAATTAGGGGGCTCTGCCACGAGCCCCCTGACCCCCACCCACTCTCCGAGCCCCCTCCATGGCTGCCCC
>NW_005841856.1:3216491-3261009 GCF_000455745.1 Alligator sinensis | reverse complement strand
AATCCAAAGCAAATACTAGCTGCTTCACACATGCCTATTGGCAGCTATGCATAAGCCCTAGCTAAAGCATGCTGGTCCTGTTTCTACATCAGAAACTTGACTGTGATTTAACATACCTCTCTTTAGTGTGGAAGGAGTCAGTTTAATTTTTGGAAGCCCCGAATCATTTTTTCATTTATCCTCAAATTTGAGGCCCAGACACGATGATGGGGGCTAAAAATTGGTTGCTGAAAGCATGAACTAAGTATTGTTTTACAAGGCTACCCAACATTTCAAAGGAGCACTATGCTATCAACACTGAGGTGATATGTTTGATCATGGGTCTGATTTTGTATAACTGAAATCAACAGAAGTTCTGCTATTAACTTCAATGAAAGGAGAATTCTACTGTTCATGTACAAATGCAAAAAAACCCGCCAAAAACCCCAAAATCAAGTAAAATGGGAAGGTCTTTCTTTACAGAGTCCAAGTTTAAGGGAGTAATCCTTCATCAGCTTGAACTCTGAACTGAATGGGATGATGGAAGAACCTTTTAGACCTTCACAGGTCAATGCAAGATAGAAGAAGTTTAAATACTTTCTCTCATAGACCTTCTAATGCTATGAGTTCATATCATCATCCACTGTCCAGAAAAGTCACCTACAGGTACCATTTAACATCACTGCTGGAAGCTGCTGCAGAGTTTCTAGATGCTGGGCACAACTAGAACTTTAAATCTTTGTGTGCCAACCTCTCTACAGGGTGCATCCACTTTGCAATGCTAATTTTTGTTTGTTGCTTTATAATTTGTCTATGCAGTGCCCAAAACTTTAAAAATGGGGAGAGGGAGAGCTGACTAACTGAAAATAATTTAGCTATTAGTCTGCTGCAAAGCCATCTTTCTGTGGATCTATTATGAAGTGAAATGCATTAGACATGGGAACAGAGTTATTTATATAACTCTGGTAATGGGTACCACAACTGGAGTCTAAAAGCTAACCTGTGTATTTCATGAAGTTGTTTGTTTTGTTTTTTTCACAGAAGTGCAATTTTTCAAAGGTTAACATAGAATTTAAGAAGAAAATGTATGATATTGGATGAAATTTAAAAAATGAAAACATACTCTCCGTGTTCAAATTACTTTGGAGTAGATATTTCTATTAAATTTCCAGTAATTTCAATAAATCATAGCATTTGTAATTAGTTATATCAATGAAAGATACTCAGTGTGTCAAATATTTATGAGTTGACTATATCAGAGGCAGAGATTCATAAAATATCAGAGATAATCGAGTTTCCATACAATTAATCTATGATTATGTAAGCAACAATAGTGTCCCATATAGTCTGCTCAAGTTGTAAGTAATGTTTATGTTTTAATAGGAATACAACTAGATTTAACATGCTGAATATCAAATTAATGCACTGTGTTTGATTGCTTAGTAGAGATGTAGCCTGTTTAATAAAGCTTTCACTAACAGATGCTTATGTGTACTAGACGATCATTTCCATTGCAACTAATTACCACAAAACGTTGTTTGATTTTTTGTAGGTGAGCGGATGGCCCTTGCCTCCTATTTAATAACTGCTGTCTTCTCCTCATATAACCTTGTAGATTAAATGAGATAATTATGTACTCCATGCTACAAAGCCAAGGAACAGGCATTTTGGACACTAACAAAGTATTTTCATGGTGATCTGTGATCTAAAAAGTCCCTGCAATTATTTTTAAAGCTCCTTATGCTTTGCAAGCATTTCTTAGAGGTTTTTTTGTTTTTGTTTGGTTTTTTTGTTGTTTGATTTTGGGGGGGGAGGGGTTGCTTGCAAGGTGACCACCATGGACTAATACCAAAGTGTAGTTTCTTAAATGAAAATCATGCCTTTCAGTGGGATAAGTCATGATTATCATTCTGAAATTATTAAATATTGTTAATTTTTGCAAACAGACTGCATTACACACTATGCCTGATCTTTTCTTTTGTTTTCTAAAGTGTCTGAGGTAGGAGGCAACAAATGCTGAAGGGAGCATAAGCCTCCAAATACCAACTGGCATTTCTACTCCTTTATTGGGCCTATGTAAGGCCAAAGAATTCTGCACAAAGGAATAAACCACTAAGCACAGACAGCTTAAACCACAGCAGCTATGGAGGAAAACATCTCTGACATAACTCACCAAGGGCAATTCATGCCTGGCCAACCTGACTGCCTTCTGTGATAGATGACTGGCTGTGGATACAGGCAGACCAGTGGATGTGGTATACCTTAACTTTTTCAAGCCTTTTGATATGGTCTTCCAAAACGTTCTTGCAAGCAAGCTAAGGAAGTATGGACTGGATGAATAGACTGTAAGGTGGATAGAAAACTGGATGAATAATCAGACTCAGAAGGTAATAATCAATGGCTCAGTCTAGTAGGCTCAGAAATTAGTAGTCAGTTGGCAGCTGGTGTCAAATGGAGTGCCCCAGAGGTTGTTCAATATTTTCATCACTGACTTGGAAGGTGGGATAGAGTGAACCCTCAGGAAGTTTGCAGATGACCCCAAGCTGTAGGGAGTAATAGATATGGTAGAGGGTAAGGCATCAAGAGACATTGCCAAATTGGAGGATTGGACCAAAAGAAATCTCATTAGGTTCAATAAGGACAAACCATCCCGATTTGCAGGAAGACTAGCAAGTATGACAGAAGACCAGCTTGGCTTATAAGGGAACTCTTTAGTAAACTAAATCACAAAAAGGAAGCTTATACAAAGCTTGGAAACTTGGTCAAACAACTAGGAAGGAGTATAAGAGTATTGTTCAGGCATCCAGGGATGAAGTCAGGAAGGTCAAAGCGAAGTTGGATTTCTACCTAGCAAGGGACATGAAGAGTAACAAGAAGAGGAAGATCAGGGAAAGTGTGGGTCCCTTACTGAGTAGGGGAGGCAACCAAGTGACAGAGGATGCAGAAAAGGCTGAAGCACTTAATGCCCTTTTCAACTCATTCTTCACAGGCAAGTCAGCTCCCAGACTACTGCACCTGGCAGCACAGTTTGGGGTGGATGTGAGCTATGGCAAAAGAACAGATTAGGCACTATTTAGAAAAGCTGGGCATATACAAGTCCCTGAGGCCAGACGGGAGGCACAGGGAGTGCTGAGGGAGTTGGCTGATGTGATTGCAGAGCCACTGGCCATTATCTTAGAACATGTATGGTGATCAAAAGAGGTCCTAGACAATTGGAAAAGGCAAATATAGTGCTCATATTTAAGAAAGGGAAAAAGGAAGATCCAGGGAACTACAGATAGGTCAACCTCACCTCAGTCCCTTGTCAACAAGCAAAGTGACCCCGCCAGATTATTGCACCAAAGTGTTAAGTGACGCAACCAGTTGTAAATAGTGATGCGGTGGCGGAGTGTATCAGCAATTTGACCCAACATGCAAGCGATGCGTGATCAGGGCATGAGCACCTGTGGTCTAGCCAATCAAAGACCACCTAATGGGCATGGCTGGCTGGCCAGCATGTCCATGGGTTCCAGAATGTACCATCAGGGGAGCTTCCTGATTGGATAAAAAAATTATATAGGGGACCGCACGCCTCGGTGCGGGGTCCCCAGGCTCTGACTCTCAAGGCGGATTGATCACCCATCTTGGGGCCTGGTCAGACCCCTAGGTCTATAGCAGAAGCTGCTCCGGTCGCTCCGAGCATTATAGTTTACTGCATCGCTAAATCCAGAACGCACTGTACTTTGTCCCAACCAGACACCGTACTTGTATACTGCAGTCTCCACCCACCACCCGTTGCTTATCCCTTGCTGCTGTATATAGTTCATCGCCTCCAAGTTATATCACCCTTCAAGTTGTGTCGACAGTTCTGTAAGTAAATATCAAGTTTTATTTCACACCTCATTGTCTGTGGTGCTTATCTCATCTCCCTCTCGCACTTGGCATCCCCGAGCGTGTCTGGGTTGGTGTCACCACCCGGTGCCCCACTTGACACACAACTGCGGCCGTTTCCCAAGGACCATCCGGGAATCGTGGCCCACATCCCTGAAAAAAATCATGGACCAGATTCACAAGGAATCCATTTCTAAGCACTTGGAGAAGGTGATTAGGAACAGTCAGCATGGATTCACCAAGGGCAAGTCATTCCTGGACCAAAAGAAATCTCATGAGGCTCAATAAGGGCAAGAGCAAAGTCTTGCACTTTGGATGGAACAATTTCACATACCAGCACAGGCTGGGGACTTACTGGCTGGGCAGCAGCTCTACAGAAAAAGACCTGGGGGTTACAGTGGACAATAAGCTGAATATGAGCCAGTGTGCCCATGTTTCCAAGAAGGCTGATGGCATACTGGGCTGCATTGGTAAAAGTGTCGCCAGCAGATCAAGGTAAGTGATTCTTTCCCTCTATTTAGTACTGGTGAGGCCACATCTGGAGCACTCTGTCCATCTTTCCACCCTCTCTCCCCCATCTGCCAGACCCCACTACACTACAGAAAGAATGTGGACAAATTGGAGAAGGTCCAGTAAAGGGCAACATAGTTGTTATGGAGCTGGCGCACATGAATTGTGAGGAGAGGATGAGAACTGGGTTTATTTAGTTTGGAGAAGAGGAGACTGAGGCGGGATTTAATAGCAGCCTTTAACTACCTGATGGGTGGTTTCAAAGAGGCTGGAGCTGGACTGTCCTCAGTGGTGACAGATGACAGAACAAGGAGCAATGGTCTCAAGCTGCAGCAAGAGAAGTTTAGGATAGATATTAGGAAAAACTCTCTCACTGGGAGAGTAGTAAAACACTGAAACAGGTTACCCAGAGAGGTTGTGGACTCTCTACCTTTAAAGGTTTCTAAGACCTGCGTAGACAAAGTCTTGGCTGGGATGATGCAGTTGGGGATGGTTCTGCTTTGAGCAGGGGGTTGGACTAGATGACCTCCTGAGGTCCTTCCAACCCAAATTTTCTATGATTCTATAGCTCTTTGATCAAGCTTCCAAACCAAGCTTTCATAGACTCATAAAAAGCAAGAGACCGAAACTCCTCCTTATAATAGTTCCATATTGTACTGTACTAAGATTACAAGAGGGTACTTTGTCCAGTTGGATTTTAAGAGCCTCATGTGATGGGTTTTTCACTATTTCCTTTGGAAGAATCATCTGCAATCTAATAATAAAATAATTGAAATGAATAATTAATCTATAGCACTTACATAGCCTGGGTAGATGCTCAAAGAGCTCTACAAATCTGACATAGTACTTGAAACTACATCTTTCTGTTACATCCCTGTTTATACTAAGATTTCCTCCAGCTCCTCATCACATCTAATCAATACAGTGGTAAAAAGTGTCTACAGCATTAGGCAACCCATGTGACTCGGCCTGCCAACACTGCTAACAGCACGGGAAAGCTGAACCAGCACTAGTGTCACTGGGAGGATTGTTAGAACACAGACAGGATCAATGGGTCATCCTTTTTTTTTTCATATAGAGCTATATATTACGTTATGTATGTTGCTCTGAATGCATAACCACCAAAGTTTTGTGGTCTGAGAGCAAAATCATAACATTACAATGGCAATAACTGAACAGATCTTGAAGATAGGGCTTTCTGGCACCCCCAACCTTAGGCAGTTTGTGACAGCCATCTTGCATGTAATGTAATATATCTAGACACGCTCCTTCTGCAATTCTACTTGCTAATGAGAAGGGTTATTTTTTTCCCCTGACAAATTCCATGCAGTGTTACAAGGGGCATTTCCTCTGATCAGAGTCCTCTTAGGTTATTCAAATGAAGCTTATTGCATTACTTCAAAATGAGCAAAAGAAAAGGAGCTTCAGTACATAGAATATTTTACTAACAATAGATCAAATTAGCATACAGTCTCTCTCTTTCTCTCTCCCACACACAGAAATGCACCTAATATTTGCAAAACAGAATAGCAGATTTATTTGTTTTCTTCGTATATACAACATTGATTGGTACATTAATTGATTGACATAATGACCCAAATGCTCCATAAGAATACTACTTTTTTCCTTATGTTTCACACATTATTTATCTCTAAACCCTATTTTAATTACTGAAATGCCTTGTTTTGGAAAAGGCCATTTGATTTGCCACCTACCTCAATTATTTTACATAAACTCTGGTTTCTTTTGCTTCAGTTTTGTTATCTGTATACAGATAGCTTTAATAAAAGAACTACTATTTAAAAATGGGTTCCTTTCAAATGCTTAGGTATGGCATATAAGGCTGTGCACAGTTGTTCACCACACCTGGTCTATGTTCAGGCAGCTTGAATGTGGACTGGGAGCAGTGTGTAAAGTCATTTGCTGGTGGCAGAAGCCATGCAGGGAACTCAGTGTAAGTAACTTGAAGTACAGAGAGGGGCAGGTGGGATCAAAGGGGCTAGTGCAGGTGTCGGCAATATTTTTGGGCCAAGTGCCAAAAACACCCCAAGCTCAACTTGCAAGATGTTGGTGTGCCAGAAGCAAATGGCCAGGGAGCAACAATGGGCCTGATCCTTGTCATGGCAGTGCAACCCTGGCTCCATCCCCACCATCCTCCCAGAGGTGTATGTGAACCTGCTGCCAGCACTGAGCTGGGCTGGGCCTCTGCAGACTCCCTGCCACCTGCTGTGAGCAGCCCAGGCTCCAGGGCAGGTGGCAGGGACCTGCCTAGAGCCTGGGTCAGCTGTGGCCAGGAGGTTGCAAGCCACTGCACTGAGGTCTGTGAAGCTCTGATCTGGCTTGTTGTTGGTGACAGGTGCACCTCTGGGTGGATGCTGAGAGATCTGCAGGAGCCTGACCCTTGTTGTGGTTGTGCAGCCTTGGCCCCTTCCCCATTGTCCATCCCAAGGTGCACTTGCCAAGCAAAATGCCTGTGTGCGCCATGCTCTGACATGCATGCTGGAGGTTGCCGACCCCAGGGATAGTGGGTCTGCAGGAAGGGAGGGGGTTTGTCCATCTGGAGATGGCAGGAGGGTCAGGGGGCTAAAAATTGCCTGGACAGGGTTAGGAGAGATGGGCGGTTGAAAGAGCATAACACCATGGCTAGGGTAGATGCATGAGTTTTCCTAGTCCTGGGACTGCACTCTGAACATGAACAGATATCATATTTTAGCCATTTGGAAAAGTAAACTCCGTTGCCAACCAAGAAAAAAGGATTTTTCACATCCCTGTCTACTTCTAACACAGGCAACTTCCAGGGAAGAAGACAGCCTAATCTGTCACATCACAAAGCAACATCCTCACAAAAGGACTCTAAGATACCCAGTGGAATAAACTCCCACCCTCTACCTCCCCTGTACAAAATGGAGTTTCTTTTCTATGTAGGAGGACTTTTAAAATCTTTGAATTCTCCTTAGCCTGAAGAAGGGTGTATGTGCCCAAAAGCTTGCAAAGGAATTGTTTTGCTACTATTTAGCTGATCTAATAAAATATATCACTTTTGACTCAAGAGCTTTGTGAACATGTACAGGTATTAGATAGATCAAGTTAACCCATTCCTAATTTAAATTAGTGCACCTCCTCAAGTGTACTAGCTTAGATAGAGCCAGCCATTTTTTCCCCAATTTAACCCCTCTAAATGCCTGCACAGACAGGCATTTATACTGACCTAAGCCTAGTGAGGTCAACTTAAGGTAATGGCTATACATATCCTGAATTTGTAACTGATTAGATGATGCATTTGGTCTTGCAATCTGTGCATATTTTGTGCACATAAATTGTTTAGAAATTTAGGATCCAGGCCAGAAAAGTATTTAAATATGTACATAAGTCTAAACATATGAATTGAGCTCTCACTCATGAAAGCTTATACATTTCAGATTCAGTTAGACTCAGTTCTTCTCTGCCCTGCCTTCTGTCTAACCATGAGTAGTCTCTACTGCTGTCAGCAGCGTTTAAAGATAAATAGCTACATATAAATGTACTTCCTTGGATTGGTGCCCTAAACCTTACAATTTACACTTTAACTGGGCAAAAATTGCAAGGTTTCTGAAAGAAAATATTTCTTCTTTCTGAAACCTTCAATCTTTCTGAAAAGAAAGTCTATGATATGTTGTGTGAACTAGAAATAGGAGGTTTTGCACTGCTCTAATCAGAAAGTTGTATAATATTTGTTTATAGCCTTATTTTCTCCCCTGTTTTGGAAAGATAAAAACTATGACTTGCCAAGGCAAAGCCCCTTTTAACTATCTGACAGTTGTTTATCTCACAGACACATAGAACTAACCCTGCTTTTCACCTTTTCACACTTCTCTGTCAACAGCTGACATTTATTATCTGCCGGAAGAAAGAGATTAGTCTACGCATTGCTTTTACAGTGATTAATGCTTATAATAATCATTGTTGTGTGCAGTTACACAACAAAAACATGCAGATGAAAACTTTAGAATATTCTAAATTTATTAAGTTTTTGTAATATAATTAAATATCCTGTTGTATGGATATATGTTCACACAAGCTCTATCACCCCGTGCTTCTTAAGATTGAAACAGTCAATAATTCTTTTCTGATAATATAACCACATTATTTACATTAATAAATAGTACTGTTCACAAAATAAAATTAAACATTCATTGATATTTTGTCCTTTTATTTATTCATTTTTTAAATTTCAAATTTGAACTTTTTCTCTAACGTGTCAAGTAATGATAGGCCATTTTTAAGTACAGTAGCAAAACTAAGACTTAATCTAGACTGAATTAGAGAGGTATTTGTTGGTCTGTCCTTAATTTAGTTTGAACCTTACTTCTTTGTGCCAGTTATAAATGCCATGCAATATTTATAGTTTATTTATATACACATGCACATCAGTATTTTACATGTATAACCTTCATACATACTCATGGGGTAATTTCCTACCCCAGATGCATATTTTGTGCAGTATCTTAAAGTTAATTAATTCTATTTTTTTTTTCTTTTTAGGACATTGTCACTGGCACCACAGTGCACAATATCCCCAAAGAACAGCCAGCTTACATGAATGGTTTGCTCTCTGTGGATGCAAAACTGCTCGGGTTAACATGTTACCCCAGACATGAATGTGTTTTTCCATATGGAGTAACAACTTACCCCAAGCCCATGTTACCGCATTGGGGTAACTTGCTACCCCAATGCAACTTCTGTATAAATGACAGGCCTAGACCTGTTTGACCACTTTGGGTGGATGCATCTGAAAGGTCAGCATTCATTCACACCTCATTCATGTCCACTTCAGGTATCCTTGGTAACAAATGGATGGCCATCCTCCACTCTGCTTTTGCAAAAGATGTGGTAATCCCACTTTGTAGGCTGCAAGGTCATCAAAACACCCTGGCCTTTGCCAACCCCCCGTCTCACCCAAATCCACCTCTGCTCTCTTTTCTCATGGCAAAACTCCGCCTCACCTGCCCCTTTCATAATGTACAAGCTAGTTTGCCCTGCCTTTGTTGGAAGTGAGAACAGGGAGCAAAGGGACAGCAGAAAAGAAATAGAACAACCTCATACTGCAATACAGCGTACATTATGGAGTCCCCTTCAACGGTAAGGGCTTGACACCCCCCATGGCCATTTACCTGCTTTCAATAAGCCGCAGCATGCGTGGTTTCCAAACAGTATCCATCCACATTTGGTTTGCCTGAATCAGCATCGAATCTTCGGATCGAATCTTCAGATTCGGATTCAGCCGACTCGAATCAGGACAGTGATCTGAATCAACAAATTGAATCACTATCCTCAATTTGGGCTGAATCCGAATCCAAATCGAATATGACCCATTTTGTACACCCCCTACTAACTACTGTCTCTTCACACAGGATATTTATCATATGGCAAAATAAAGGTAAGTTATTTTCATAGCTATGTATACCATAGCTGAGTGATTATGGTATCTGTACAATTAATTTTCAGTATGTGCAATTATCCCTTTCCTAGCTCAGATTATAGAAGTAAGAGTAAAGCACCTTTCTATCTTTCATACAATATCACAATTCTTACTCTACGTAAGTGATGATATAAGTGGGATAGAACATACCAATGTCAACATCAGCTGTTAAGACAACATTTATTAAAAGTGATATTGAATTCCCTTGAGCGTTTACTAGGCTTGGTTGTTTATGTGATTATCTTAATTTGGGTAAAAAATCTGCTAAGAGTAATTTGTAGTATTTAGCATTTTACAAACCTAAGAACAACCAGAGTTTAGCAACGCTTCAAAGCTGTGATAGCATAACTATGTTTTCAACCTTTCCACGAGTTGCGTGAGATTCTTCATTATCCATGCTGCATCTAGGCAGCCCACATCAAACTGTTAAAAGCTAATCATAGCCTGCTTCTCTTAGACTTCATTATACTCAGAGGAAACAAGTCTTTTCTCCAGATTGTGTAGGCGTTTCTCTGCAGTGACCCCAATGATTAATATTTCATCAAGAAAACTACCCTACTAGATTTAAGCCCCATTATTTGTTGTTGTGATAAAATTGATAAATCAAATACACACAGAAAACACAGAAAAAAGAGAAGTTGCATGACTAAATCTGTACAAGATCTAGTTCATCAGATTGAAAAATAGCAGGCACACATCAAGTACTATAGGTCAATACAATCCTCAGAAGATATTTACTGTACTGTGAAGTAGTCAGGAAAGTCTGAAATGAGTTCTAATTGCTGTCAAGCCCTTGGTCAGTTAGGCATGCTGAAGGATGAGGACAAAAAAACCCCTTGTAAATAAATATATTTCCTTACTGGTTGAAAGGCAGTGCTCACTGTTACTGAGTGGATTAACTCTGACTTTTATAGTCACCATTTTTATTTTGGACTGACTTCTCTGGGGCTTTTTGTTTGTTGGGGTTTTTTGCTATGTACCATCATCATTTCCCACTGATGTATTTGCTTTACATAGGGCCACTTACTAGCCTCATTTGCCCATGGTCCACACTGTTCAGACTGTCTAGATAACACATTTACAAAAACTATTTTTTTGGCTGGATGGGCCCTCTGAACATGGCTATATCACCTCTTGCTGAGCTTCAGATCAGAGAATCAAGACAAACTATCTCACTCCTCCTGCATACTTGACCTATCCTGGCTATTAGCATAGTTGATAGCTTAGAAGTGTGTACATCATACATACCCCAGTTCTCCAAGACAGAGTTTAAAAGTAGTGGAGGGCTGAGTACTTAGGGACCTCTCCAAACTGTATAGTCTGACTAGCTGCTTAGTGTGGATCAGTTCAGAGGGGGAAATAAATTAGTGGGACTAGATTCTCAGTAGCAGTCCCAGGTTTGGCACAGAGGTGGGTTTGCACACCACTTTCAGGAAAGGGCATGCTTCTACCGAAATTCATAATACACAATGAGAGCTTTTAGGTCTTACTATTTTTTTTTTCTCTTTATGTCCTCAGTGTTGGGTAAGAATGCTGAGCACCTAGGGTATTTTTTTTCCAAGAGAATGGTTTCATCCTTCCCCATGCTCTACCCTTTGAACCCATTAGGATTTATTATAGCCACTTTATTTGGTTCTCTATAGATTTCCAACAATTTTGTATTCTGTCTTTTTTCTCTACATACCATGGTCCAACAAGCATCTCAATACTTTATTTTGAAAATATATAGTCGTTTTTTTCCCTTCTTAGTAACGATCAGTCTCACATCCACATAAAAGGATAGACTTGTAATGTTAGGTATCTGAAGCTCAGTCTTTCTCCATGATTTTTTATAGCTAAAAAAGTTATAGGTGTTCCTACTTTGTACAAATGTTTTAATTTCTGCCCTCATAGTGTTAATAGTACTGTATTTTCTCACAAATAACATGCCTTGGATTAAAATGCACATCTTGTTTTTGAAAGACAGAATAAAGAAAAACTGATATTTCCTTGTAGTAAGAAATTAATTGGCAGCAGCTAGGGAACCAAGCCTACTCACTGTTCCACTCCCCGGCAGTCACATGTAGCTTTTAGTTTTGCTTTTGCCCAATAATGCAGAAACCACTGTTACTGTAATTTTCACATATAATATGCACAGCAAGTTCCAGCAGCCAGTTTTTTGGAGGGAAAAGTGTGTATTCTATGCAGGAAAATAATGTAATTAAATTGCCTAACCCATTGATATTTGTACATATCTTTAAAAGTTAACTGGGTTCTAGTTTGGCATGTTCTTGTTTTTAGTGTTGTCTTCATTGTTGCTTTCTGGTGTCAAAACCTACCTTAAGCATCTCTCTGTTAAATACAGCTTTTTATGCCCATTCAGGAGACAATTCTCTTTGACCATATGACACATACTAAGCCACTTTGCATGGATTTATAAAGCCAATTTCTCCCCATTAAGGCCAGCTTGCCATTTATTATAGGTAGGGTAACTGATTGTTCTTCATAAGCAGCAGGAGTATTACCTGGCTCAGTACAAAGGGTGTTTTTTAATGCTGAATGGGTTTTAAATGCATATTGATACTTCTCAGTTGTGAATGTGCCATATTTTCCCTGCTGCGTTTCTAGCAAAATGGACTGCATTGCCCTATGTCAAGCTTCATGTTCATCAGTGCACTATCTAAATATACTTTAATGGTCATAACTTTCACCTGCTCACTCTATACGTTGTAAATATTCCAAAACAATCCTTCTCAGTAGAAATGGGAGGCTTGGCATCGTCTTCAATATATACTGCACTACTCCAGAGTTTTGTTAATTTTTCCCACTGTGTGCATAGCATCCTATTTTGGAGCACACATGACACTTTTCATTTTTATATCTATAGCTACTAGGCATATGCTTTCCCTCACATCCATAAGAGCTGAGCTGGCCTTTTGGCCCCTGAGTTGTTTTACTTGTGGACCCAGTGGAGAAATACTTTATTACCAAACTGTTTTCAGCAGAATCTCTCAGTTTTATTGTGACACACACTTTATTCATCTAAACATGTCAAATGGTGCTATTTCAAAGTGATTTTTTGGGGCCATTTTTATTGTTAATGTTATTTTGCAGAGTGGAAATTTAATACTATTCCAGCTAATGTTCTGCATGGACTGACTTCTCAATGAGCAAAAGATTCCATTTTTAATGTTGTATTTACAAGCGTTGCAAGATCCCAATTTGCAAGTAGTTGTTTAAAAGATAAAATACAGTCAGTAGGAATCATAGTTCTTTCCTTACTTCAAATCAGAAATACTCTAAGAATTAGTGGTTTAGACTGAGATTAACCTATTATTATATAGTATAATTATTATTATATAGGAGACCACATCTTGCAATTTCCATTTTTTTTTTCCTTAGCTAATGCTAAATTCTTGAGCAGTTCATAACTTGGCTTCCTATTACAAAGAGGAAAAATGCCTTATTTGTTGTATTTATACCAATGATGTCCAATTTTCCACTCCTCAGATAGGATTCAAAACTTCCTCAGGACCAAATTGCAAGCCATGACATACACCTACATATTAACTGGAAATAAATTGCTCTCTTAATCCTTTAAAAGAGAATCTCTGCATAAGAGAGAAGATCAGCATCTACAGGCTCAAACTCTTCTTCCAGCAGAAGATGATAGATAGGATGCAGAACTGATTGTGTCCCTTACCATTCCTAGTAACCAGCCAATTAACCAGAGAGGGCACAACCAAGCTGCTTCAGGAAAAGCTTTGCCCAAAGCAAGTTTGTTCTGCTTCTGACAGTGCAGGGCTCTGAGGAATGCCATGATTTAAACTGTGAAAAGAGGTTAGTGGATGAAACCCTGCCCCTACTGGAGTTAATGGCAGAATTCTCATCACCTTCCATGGGGCCAGAATTTCACCCGTTGTTTCTCACCTTTATTGTGACTGCGAGATGGATATGGAAGTACACTACTGTTACCGTACATAATTACTGAAAATCGGTCCATGCAAAATCAAAAGTAAGAAAAAAATTAGTAAACCTAGGTTAGGAAAAAAGGAGATAACATGTTATATAACATGATAGAATTTGATCTATTGACCAATGTCTGACCAACACACACTGAGGACATATTATATATATATATATATATATATATATATAAATAAATGGGCATAAAGTTAAGTTGTATGGAATCATTATTTTTTCATTTGGTTTTACTCAAAGCACCAGATTTCTTCCTCTAAGCTGCAACTCTCAATGACCTTTTTTTGGTAAAAGATAGAAAAGTTAAGTTTGTGCTGTGTTTTACATTAGGAAATTGCACAATACAAACTTGATGTGTATAACAGATTATATTACATATATCAAATTGCAAATGCAGTTCTTCCTAAATTTTTCACTGAGATGACCTTTTATAATTTCTTATGCATTCTGGAGCTGTGTTAAATATACATTTATCATTTGAAATTCAGATGGTTACAGTTATAAAGCTGCTGACTCACAATATTTGAAAACGCAGCAGAGCCTAGGTTCTTAACTTGATGCATGATTTACTGAACTTTTATGATAATTTATATAAATTATTGAATTAACTCTGTATGTTATAAGTACACTTGAACAGAATTTTCCACAGGTTGAGCACTGATTTTACTTTCTGAGTTTGGCTTGCTTTATTATAATATTTTGCATTTAACTATTACCTTTCATCAAAAGAACCTTGTAAAGCTCAAAGATCATTGAAGCCCTTAATCTTTTAATGCTCTCATTCCCTAAGAAGGAAGGGATCTATCATTATATTTATTTTCACAAATAGACAGATATAGGCATAGAAAGGTTAAATGACACCAAGTTAGTGCATAAAGGCAAGAGCAAAATCCGGTCTAACAATAGAAAGACATGCCGTCTCTTTGAAAAAAAAAAACACTTTTCTTTTGGCTTATGGATATATTCACACTGCCCCTTTCATCATTGTGTTTCATTTAAATCTTTTCTTTGAGTAATGGATTTCTGGATCTCATTCATTATAGTGATTTATGGAAGAATTCAACAGCCTCAGTTTCATTATCAAAGGAGGCGTAGGACTATCAAATCCATTCACACCAATGTACACATTCTTGTCCACTATTACACCCTCTTTGGCCTCATAGGCCCTAAACAGACTTGACCACTGTCACAATTTACCCTTTTCCTTGGTTGGCAAGGGCATTTTTCCCCATTTTGGGTAAGAGCTTTTGGTATTCTGTGTACTGTATTAACTCCTCTTCTTCTTTTTGGTTGACCCTGATGCAAATACCATAGAAATGGCCTTGCAAGTACTGGTCTGTCCCTTATTATTCTAGCATGTACCTAACCTGTGAAGTCACTGGGATTTCATTCTTCAACATGTGTTCCACAATCTTTCTTAGACCATCTTCACACATCATTATCCCTTACTAGTCTTCAACTTCATCTCAATTCATCAAGCATTTAGTTATTTAACATTCTTTTAAATAAGTGTTCAGGTCTTACCTGCATGTAGAACAATAGACTTGTTATGGATTTTGTTTTAACTTGGTCTTTGTAGCTGTCTGGAGCTAAAGTTTCTCTGCAGAGAAGAGAGGCAACCTGTAGTTATGCAATAATTTCCTTTCTTACCATCCTGTTATTAATGCATAAACTAGCTTGTTGATATCTATGGCTATTGAGTGCTAGCTAAGGTTGTACAAGATCTTCTCAATGGCTTATAACCTTCTATTTGGTTTTATCTTCATTGTTTTTTAATTCCTTTCCTCGATCCATCGCGCCATCTTTCTGTAATTACATTTTGCACTTATTTTGTTCTTTGTCAAACTTACTCATGGTTGACACCCTGATTTCTATATATTGATACTCTCTTACATTTTTAGTACGTCTATTTCTTCCCCACTAAGGTATATAAAATTGTCTTTTGCATTTTCTCACCCTTGACATTATATATCTTGATTTAAAAAAAGCTTTTGATCTGGTATCCCACGATCAATTCATGGAAAAACTGGCCAACTGTGGCCTTGGCTACATCACAGTCTGCTGGCTGGGGAATTGGCTCCGAGGTCAGACCCAGAGAGTGGTACTTGATGGAAGTCAATCATTGTGGTGCACCATCACCAGGGGGGTCCCCCAAGGCTCTGTCCTTGGGCCTATTCTTTTCAACATCTTCATTAATGATGTGGACATTGGTATCAGAAGCAGACTAGCCAAGTTCGCTGATGACACAAAACTTTGGGGTAAAGCATCCACACCCAAGGGCAGGATGGTGATCCAGGCTGACCTTGACAGGCTCAGAAACTGGGAAGATGAAAACGTGATGGCCTTCAACACAAAAAATGCAAGGTACTCCACCTTGGGAAGAAAAACCTGCAGCATGCTTATAGGCTTGGCAGCGCTATGCTTGCTAGCAGCACTGCCAAAAGGGACTTGGAGGTCATGATTGACCACAAGATGAATATGAACCACCAATATGATGTTGCAGCCGGCAAAGCAAGCAAAACTCTGGCTTGCATCCATAGATGCTTCTCTAGCAAATCCCAGGATGTCATCCTCCAGCTGTACTTGGCCTTAGTGAGGCCGCAGTTGGAGTACTGCATCCAATTCTAGGCCACAGTTTAAGAAGGATGTTGAGAAGCTTGAGAGAGTCCAGAAGAGAGTTATGTGCATGATCAGAGGGCAGGAAACCAGACCTTATGATGAGAGGCTGAGAGCCATAGTACTCTTCAGCCCAGAAAAGCACTGGCTCAGGGGGGACCTGGTGGTTGCCTATAAGTGTATAAGGGGTGTACATAAGGATCTGGGGGAACACCTGTTCACCAGAGAACCCCATGGGATGGCAAGGTCAAATGATCACAAACTCCTCCAAGACCATTTCAGGCTGGACATAAGGAAGAACTTCTTTACTGTCCGAGCCCCCATGGCCTGGAACAGACTGCCACTGGAGGTGGTGCAAGCACCTACTCTGGACTCTGTTAAGAGTCAGTTGGATGTTTATCTTGATGGGATCCTGTGACCCCAGCTGACTTCCTGCCCCTGGGGCAGGGGGCTGGACTTGATCTTCCGAGGTCCCTTCCAGCCCTAGTGTCTATGAAATCTATGAAATCTCTTGGCCTCTTTTACTTTCATCATATTCCTACTCATGAAACCAATTCCACTTCTGAGGGCAGATGATCCTCACTGCTCTTCACTCCTCAGTAGTTTCTCTACAATCTTTATTAAACCATTCCTTGTTCTTATACTTGGAGTCAAACCTATATAGTCTCTTCTGCGGTACTCTACTATACTGTACTATATAGTGTACCTGCAATGATCAACCTTTAGGCCCTGTGAGCTGCATGAATGAAGTAGTGCTGGTACACGGGCCAGATCAAGCCCCACTTGCTAGGGTTGGATACTGGAACTAAGCATTGCCCGATCCTGGCTCTGGGGCCCAGCACCATCTCCTCCCTGCCCCAAGAACTGGAAAAGCAGGCCTCAGGGCCTAACACTGTCCCCACCCACCTGGGGACTGGTTTGCAGGGGGTCCCCCTTCAGTACCTGCACACCAAGATTGCTTCCTAGAGGTCTAAGACTCTCTCTCCCTTGCCCTGTGGACCTGGCACTAGCCCCTTCCACCCCAGCTCACTGGGATTGGGTCCTAGGAATCTTGTAGCTCACCTCCTTCCTGGCCCCCTACACTAGGATTGGGCCATGGGGCTGCCAGAATTGGGTTCCTGGCACCATCCCTGACCAGCCCTTGGCAAGCTGGGACTGGACCTTGGGGCCCAGAACTACCCCTACCCATCCCTGCACACTAGGATTGGGCACCTAATCCCAGCACTCAGGGCCAAGTGCTCCTCATGATGGGAACAGCTATGGGCACTAAAATGGCCCCACAGTATGCCAACCTTTTTATGAGCCACCTGGAAGAAGACTTCCTCAAGAACTGCACCATCAAACCCTTGCTATACTTAAGATAGATCGATGACATCTTCATCATTTGGACTGAAAACCTACAATCTCTGATTGAGTTCCATCAGAAATTCAACAGTCACCATCCCTCCATCCAACTTTCTTTAGAATACTCCAGCACCAACATCTCCTTTTTAGACACAAGGATCAGTATCCAGAAGGGTAAAATACAGACCACAGTATACAAGAAACCCACAGACCAAAATACATATCTGCACAGAACCAGCAATCACCCTAAACACAGCAAAAAAGCTGTGATATACAGCCAAGCCCTCAGATACCACCACATTTGTACTGAAGAGAACACCCGGGATTGCCAACTCACCAATCTTAAAAAGGCTTTCACCCAACAAGGACACTTGTCCAGAGAGGTAGATCGCATGTTTGAAAGAGCCACCTGGATACCACGTGAAGAACTGCTGCAATACAGAAGAAACCCATCCTAGCCTTCAAACAAGCACCAAACCTCGCCAACCTCATCACCAGAAGCAAACTTCCTCAAGCCCAGAACACACCAAAAAGATCCAGACCGTGCCATGACAAGAAATGCAAAACCTGCCCCCACATCTCCACCACCCCCACTATTACTACACCCCACAACAGAGCCATCAGCATCCCAGGATCTTACAGCTGCACCTCCAGAATGTGATATACCTCATCCAATGCACCAAATGCCCTGATGGAAAATACGTAGGAGAGACCAAACAACAACTGCGCACCAGAATGAACGCACACCGGAAATCCATCAAAGACAGAAACACCCAATTACCGGTGGGGGCACATTTCTCACAGGAGGGCCACTCTCTCTCCAATCTCTCAGTCCTGATCCTCAAGGGAAACTTACACAACACATCCCAGAGACGAGCCTATGAGCTCCATTTCACCAACCTCCTGGATACTAGAGATCAGGGACTAAACACAGACATTGGATTTTTGATACATTATAATCTGCCTGGCAACTGACTCCCCCACCCAGCCCAGCCCCTGGCTTCTTTACTTTTCATTCCATCCAGGAAGAGCACACACCGACTGCAGAAACTTCGTTACCCTGACAAAGGGTTTTTGAACTCGAAAGCTTGCTTAATAACTATTATCCAACTATTTGGGTTGGTCTAATAAAAGATATCAAATTCACCCAAGGAAGCTTGTCTGCCTATGTCCTTAGACCAACACGGCTACAACCTACACCCCTGCCCCATGGCTCCAGAAATTTGTCAGTATTAATTGGTTTTTATGGATCATCCACTCCTACTTTAGCCCTGCAGATACCCAAGATAATTTTGATGTCATGCTTAGGAAGATTATAAAATATTTGAAGTTCTTCACAGAATCTGTTTTTGTGTAACCAAGTACTTGTCTACACAATCAAAAATAAACAAATATTAAATCAACTGTCAGTGATATCACGATATTGAGCAAGTTTTCATGCCCAGATGGTAAAAATGTTGGAGAACTATCTAAATTAATGTCTCATCACTAGTTCTAATGCATCATTAGTGATGTTCTATCACATGGCAATAGACCCAAATTAAAAAGGGCAATGTATACAGAAATAATAACATTTCCATGTAATCACTTTGAAAATTTCATTTTCCCAATTTGGTCTTTTTTCTTGTGTCATTAAAAAGTGTAAACAAACATTTGTTTACATTTTAGAGCTGATATCTTATATTGTATTCCTCTACCCTCAATCATAGTTATTCTTATTCAACACAGCTGGAAGTTTCAAAAAAAAACATCTAACGTCCTTTTAAAAGCCCAATGCTGCCCTAATCATTCCAGATACTGCTTAGGCAAAGTCTCTCCATTGTGATAATCACTAAGACATGTGTCTCCCAGGCCTCCTATTTGTAATATATCTTTCTGAGACATGGCAATAAGCAACACACATAATTTCAGGTAAAAAGATACCATCTCATCAAGTAAATTTACCAAAACATGTATAAAGCAAATAAAGTTATTGAACAACACATAGACAATGCATGCGGAGAACACAGGAGAGGTCACATGCCCCACCCAACAAATTTCTGCGCTAATGGCAGGGTGTGGGGCTGCAGCCCAGCCAGAGCCAGGACCTACTAGCAATGGAGGCAGTGGCAGCTCTGCAATTTTTGTGCCAATGGCGGGGCATGGGTCTGTAGCCCAGATGGAGCCAGCACCAGCCAATAACAGGGGCAATGGCAGTGCGGAGTTGTGTTCCCCCTACTCTCGACACTTATGTGTTGTCTATGGTACAACATAATATATCTGCCTCAAACCCACAAAGCAAGGAAATTTAGAGTCCTGGTCACGGCTGTCCAACATCTTGACAGATGAAGGGAAACACAATGAAGTCAGTCAGTCAATGGTGCTTGGCAGTGGTGTGGGCAAAGAGCAGATGCATGACTGAGAATCCTTCCCATAGTGGCTACAGGTCCACTTGTCAGATGAAGGTTGAAGCACACACTGCTTCCTGGCTCACCTGTGGGCCTCAGCCTGGGCTCTCTGATGGCTCTGCGCAGTGACTGCAACAGCCTTGACCTGGCTTTTCCAGGCTGAGCTCCTGGCAGGGTTTCTGTCAGTTGTCAGTGGGAATGGTGAAATTCTTGAGACCTTGCTTGAACTCATTGCTGTATTGGAGTTTTGCCTTCCTCTGCATTGCGAGCATTTCGTGTGTTGGCCATAGAGCACAGCCTTCGGCAGATGATCTTGACGCATGTGGTTGGTCCATATGTCCCAGCCAGTGAAGCCTGTGAAGATCCAGTATAGTCTGCATAAACTGTAGACCAGCCCTCTCAAGGATCTCGTTGTTGATGACTCATTAGTTCCAAGTGATTTCAAGGATTTTTCTGAGACAGCGAAGCTATTCAATCTCCATTCCTGCCTGGAGTATATAACCTAGATTTCACAGCCATAAAGGAGGGCACTGAGTTTTCAATCCTGAGAGGCAGACACCTATGTATTCAGGGTTACCAGCTTGTTGTAAGTTTGCCAAAGGTGACAGAGGCTTTGCTGATTCTTGCGTCAAGTTTTCTGTTAAGGCTAAGTGAGCTGGTAAGAGTTGAGCTGAGGCAGCAGAAGTGGTCTATGCTGTCCAGAGCTTCATTTTTAACATAGATTTTGGATCAGATTTCATAGATTTCCAGAGTCAAAGGGACCTCAGTAGATCATCAAGTCCAACCCCCTGCCCTGGCCAGGAGAGAGTGCTGGGCTCAGATGACCCCAGCCAGGAGTTTGTCAAGTCTCCAGGGATGTTGGTGCCCTGAGACATGACAACTGTTTTCTTGATACTGATCACCATGCCAAACTTAATGCATTCATTAGAAAACTTGAAAATTTGAAATTGAAAGCCCAGCCACTTACATAATGGCAAATACGTTATCCCCAAAAGCGTATACTATCCCATACTGACAATTATGATGAAATGCAGACCATGTACATAACTTAGCCCCTCAAACCTTCCCTACTCCAGTGTTGCTCTTTACCACACTACCTTCATTTATATATTGCAAGAGTGGTCAAACTATGGCTCATGAACTGCATGAGTTTTCTGGGCAGTTCAAATGCGGCTTCTGATGGAAGCCATTTAACAGCAAATTATTTGAACTGAGCCACTGTGCACAGCTCATTGGCTCTGGGGTATGCACTTCTCAAATGCTGTGTTTCCTGCAACTCTCAGACACATCAAGACTTTAAGGTGTAGCTAGGACAGTTGGGAAGAATGACCAACCTTATTGTATTACTTATGGATGTTTGACATAGTTGTACATTGTGTTGGGAGAAGATAATTTGGTAAAACAGGTACTGGAAGGCTGGTATCCCTCAGGGGCACAGTTAACATTGTGCAGCATAGTTTGTTAGGTAGGTATATGACAGTTGGGGTTATGGTTAGGTGTATGTACTATACAACAATATACATGCATGAATGATAATGTGCATGCTTCTAAATATATGAATAAATAAATGAACAACTTGAGCTTACAAAATTACTAGGTGTTCCAAATGCTTATTTAGAAGCACTTAAAATTGGTGTGATGACCCCTGACCCTCAGAAAATAACTTTATGCTGTATTAAGTTGGAAGCAAAAATCGCCAGTCATTTTGACCATGTTTGTTACTGCATATACAGCATTGGCATAAAAACTGGTCATCAAATTTAAAAAACCGAATAGGCTCCACAGCACAGTTTTCAGATTCCCTACTGTGAAAGCAAGGAGAAACTGTATTCTCTCAGATACCACTGTCTGGTGACTTTATAATATTACCCACTGTATTTGTCAAACCTATTGATATTAGTTCTATAAAATAATTCTAAAATTTTAACGAAAAAATGTTACCCTGAAACAAAATATAATGAGGGCAAACAACCAAGGAAAGGATAATTGGATTTTTCTCAGGCTATGCTAATCTGCAAACTATAAATGCTGTCTGGTTACACTTGAATACTGTCAATTTGCATGTAGCTAGGAGCACCAGTGTGAACCACTAACATATTATATCATGACTCCTGACACTAAATGCTCTTCCAGACTTCTAGTATTTCATACTGGAATTAGTTGACTGAGCATACTTAGACACATAAAACTAGTCTTTTGTTGGACTGTAAATCAGAGGAAATTACTCCTAATCCATTTTTAAATTTGAGTGTGTATTTGATCAAGTGTTTCCAGTAAGCAGAAGCTAACTACAGGCTATATGTGCAATAGATGCTTATGTCTTGCTTGGTGACAACAATCACTCAGACATTGGTATTCAGACAGTAAAGTGCTTGTCAAGATCAAAATGCTAATCATTGCTTGCTGAGAAATTCAGTTGTTCCCAGCTGTAGTGAAAGCAGCATGTAGCTAGAAGCAGCTGCAGCATATTATTAGTACCTAGTTTTAACTGGAGTAGGATCCCTATGCAAGATGTATCAGAAAATGGTCACCAATGAGTCCAGGAAAATTTACAGACCATGTAACTACAGTGCTTGTACTAAACATTAAAAAAAAATCTAAAATTGGTATCAGAAGGCCTGTAATTCCTAAATTAGAACACAGCCTCATCCAGCAACAAAACCTAAATGCATTCCCTGGGATTTCCTGTAACGCTTTTTTTTTTCCCCCCATAGAATAGAGCATTTGCCCACTGTATCCATCCAAGCTAAGTCATAAATGCAATTCAATTATACTGGTTTAAGGCTTAGAAGAAGGTAAATCATACAACACAAATGCCTTTAGCATTTATTAATCTTTATCTTTTGCATGCTACCCTTTTCCATTTAAAAAATGTAAAATAATCTTTTTCTAAAACCTGTACCCGCTCTAGAAATAATACACAAAATTACAAACTACACATAGTTAAGGCAGGGATAATTTTGTAAAATACTTCATGTCTCATTAGACAGACAAAAATAAGCCAGGGGAAGCAAGAATCATTTCAGTAAACTATCTAGCAATCGGGGATGCTGAAAATATCATAGGGGGAGAGAAAAAAAAAACAACCCAAAAAAAACCAGATGATGTCGTGCAGGATACAAATTAGGACCCTATCCTGTAATCAGATCTATGCAGGTGTATCCCTGTGGCAGTATGAAGCTTCGGGTACAAGCTCCCATGAACTTGATTGCAGAATTGGAACTTAAATCATCATGTGACAAAGAAATTACTAGAACACTTTGAGCTACCACACATTGCAGCTAGATCTGCAATTCTGTTTATTACTATGTAATTATGGGTTGGCCTCTAATTATATTGCATCATTCTACACTAATCCTGGCAACCCATCAGAAAGTAAGTGTGCCACACAGACCTAATAAAAGCCTTTTAATTAAGAAAAAAAATCTTAACTTTCAAATACACAATAAAATATTTAATTAAATCCCAACTCTCATCACAGAACTGGCTAGGCCAGCCAAGGATATTGCTCCTGCCAGTTCCCCTTGTTTCTGGGAAGCAGCTGCTGCCTGCTGGAATTGAAGCAGACTCTGTACCTTCATTCAACGCTAACCACAAGGAAGCTTCTTCCCTCCTTTAGGGAGAAGTCCTAGCATCTCCCAAACAAATACCATGATTAGTGGAGAGTCAAGAGGGTAATACTGTTTTCTAGCTAAACACCATCTATGAAGAGATGTCTCTCAGGACTCTACCTTCGAGATACTCTTTTTCAAATATGTAATGACATTTGCTTCAGCCCCACAGGCAAAAATTAAATATATCTTATTTCACTTAGGGTATGGCACAAGAATTACACTTAGATTGATCTAACCAAGGTTAGATGCATCTAAACTATAGAAAAAAATTATAGGGTGTGGACAGGATCCTGTCCAAGTTTGCAGATGATACCAAATTATGGGGCAGAGTTAACACACCGGAGGGTAGGAAATGGATCCAGGAGAATCTGGACAGGTTGGAAAAGTGGGGAGAACGAAATAGGATGTGGTTCAACAAAGTCAAGTGCAAAGTGCTGCACCTGGGCAAAAAGAACCACCAGAACATTTACAGGCCGGGGAATAACCTTCTCAGCTGCACAGCAGTGGAATGGGATCTTGGAGTCAGTTGATTCCAAGATGAATATGAGGTCATCAATGTGACAAAATGATCAATAAGGCTAACCACACTTTATCATGCATTAGCAGATGCATGACAAACAGGTCCAGGGAGGTGATTCTTCCCCTTTATGTGGCACTGGTAAGGCTGCAGTTGGAGTACTGCATTCAATTTTGGGTGCCGCTCTTCAAGAGGGATGCGGAGAATCTTGAGAGGGTTCAAAGGAGGCCACTCGTATGGTCAGAGGCCTGCAGGCAAGGCCCTTCAAGGAAAGACTGAAGGACCCAGATCTCTTAAGCCTTCACAAGAGCAAGCTGAGAGGTGATCTTGTGGTTGCCTATAAATTCATCAGGGGAAGGCAGCAGGGAATAGGAGGTGCTCTTACTAGGGCACCCCCTGGAGTAACTAGGAACAATGGCCACAAACTGATGGAGAACAGATTTAGGTTGGACATTAGAAGGAACTAGGGCTGTGCAAAGCTTCTGGTCCCGATTTGATTCGGAGAAGATTTGGCCCAATTCAGTAGCTGAATCTCCGAATCTGACTCAAATCAGGAGACCACTTAAAAGGTCTGAATCGATTTGGAAAAAGATTCAGAGAGTTTTGGTGATTTGGGCAGTCCCTGCCCAGTGCAGCAGGGAGCTGGACCCAGACTCCATGCTGGCAAGTAGGGAGCAGGGAAGGGGGGGCCTGGAGAAGGGGGAAGGGGACCATGGGAGGACCCCTGCCAGGCCCCATCCCCTGAGTGCCCCTTGACCCCCACCTGCTCTCCCAGCCCACACTCACATAGCTCCCTGCTCAGTCCCAGGTCCCAGTTCTTTAAAAAAAGCCTGTATTCACCACCTCCTGCCAGGTAGGGGGAGATCACCACTGCCCCCCACTGCCCCATGATGCATGGGGGGCTCTGCCATGAGCCCCTCAAACCCCATCCACTCTCCCAGCCCCCCCATGGCTATCCCGCCCAACCCCAGCTCCCGGCTCTTTAAAAAAATAAATAAAAGCCCTGACTCACCGGCTGCTGCCATGGCCTTGGGGCTTTTTTTTTTTAAAGGCTGGGAGCTGGGACAGATGGAACAGCCATGGGTGGGCTAGGATCATGGGCAGGGCTCATGGCAGAGCCCCCCACATGGCGTGGGGTCACCCCCTCACCCAGCAGCAGCCAGTGAGTAGGGGCTTTTTTTTTTAAAGAGTTGGAAGCTGGGAGAGTGGGCGGGGCAACCATTGAGAGCAGGCAGGGGATGGAGCCAATACGGAGATTTGGCTGATTCGGCTGTGGCCAAATATCTGAGTCAGATTCGGCTGAATCAATTCAGGACAGTGATTCCAATCACCAAATCGAATCACTGTCTCCCAAACTGGATGAATCCAAATCTGAAGCGAATACTAACCACTTTGCACAGGCCTAGAAGGAACTTCTTCACAGTAAGGGTTGTGAGAATCTGGAATGGGCTTCCAAGGGAGGTGGTGCTCTCCCTTACCCTGAGGGTCTTCAAGAGGAGATTAGCTGGGGTCATCTGACCCCAGGGCTCTTTCCTGCCCAGGGCAGGGGGTCAGACTTGATGACCTACTGAGGTCCCTTCCAACCCTAACATCTATGAATCTATGAATCTATAAAAAAATATGGCAGGGAGGGACCTCAGGAGGTCATCTAGTCCAACCCACTGCTCAAAGCAGAACCATCTACAAGGCTTTGTCTAACTGGGTCTTAAAAACCTCCAAGGATAGAGATTCCATACCCTCTCTGGATAATCTGTTCCAGTGCTTTATTACCCTCCTAGTGAAAAAGCTTTTCCTAATAACCAACCTAAATTTGCCTTGCTGCAGCTTGAGACCATTGCTCCTTGTTCTGTCATCTGTCACCACTGAGAACAGTCCAGCTCCACCCTCTTTGGAGCCACCCTACAGGTAATAGAAGGCTGCTATTAAATCTCTTCTCAGTCTTCTCTTCTGTAGACTAAATAAGCCCAGTTTCCTCAGCCTCTCTTAAATCATGTGCCCCATCCCCCTACTGATTTTTGCTGCCCTCTGCTGGATTCTCTCCAATTTGTCTACATCCTTTCTGTAGTGGGGGACCTAAAACTGGACACAACAGATATAGCCTCACCAGTGCTAAAAAGAGGGGAGGAATCACTTCCCTTGATCTTACATCAGTCAGGGATAATCTGATCTAAAACATGCTAACCTGGGCTAATGAACACCTGTTGTAGAGATATGCAAAACTGGAACTGAGAACATCCAGGGAACTGTCAAGTAAAAAAAGGGTAGTGCCTAGCAAATTTAGATCCTACAGGGTTAGATAGCTACTGTAGTGAAGTTTTTGAACTGCCAAAGGCTTCTTAAATCCTGTCTTAGGCACCCAACAAGGCCTCAAATATAGGAAAATCTGTGTGTGTACAAAACACACACATATTAAGACTGCATAATCAAGAACCACATCACAAAATACCCAGTTGACAAAGTAATCAAGCAAGAGCTAAGATAAGCAATAGTTCTATAATAGGGTATTAGCGACATGCTCTCACTCTTGCTCTCTGTCTGTCTCATTTAAAATATTAACTACAATGGTCTAGTCTGTTGCTGGAATGCTGGAGACATGGTTGCTTTCCAGGAACACTCAATGTACCTTGCAGTGTGTTTAATATTAAAGACTTTTATTTTAAACAATGGAAAAGATTGCTTTAAAATGGTTTGTTATTCCAGCTGAGAGTTAATTCACAATATGTTTATTAATTGCTGATAACAAATAGCTTCTTTGGGATTGTTATTTGGTCAGCAAAGACTCTCGAAAGGCTGGAGATGTAGTTAAATGCCTATATAGTACCAGATTCAGTCTTCCTAGAACCAGAAGATGTAAGTCAATAAAATAAAGTCAGTTGATTTTTGTGTTTTAGGAATCCTGGATCGGCCCAAAGAGAATTTAAGAGTTGCTTTGTTAAGTAAATATATGTCAAATAAGTATGGCTTGTATGTACTGGGTTTACCTGTTTTAACTTAAACACAGTCACCCTTGGGACTAAATTACTTTTCTTCCTCTTCTCCTTTCCATACCAGTGGGACTATGACTTGCATAGTCCAGGCCCTTTTGTATTTATTAGCTTTGCACTAACACATCTAGGGCTCTGTATATGAGAACACTGGGGTTAGACTAGGCAACTTGAAGAATGTCACTCAAGTGAAATACTAACAGTTAAATATGTATTTGTTTGCCTAACTGTAAACTCTGTATTTGCCCCATATGTTTTCAGTGTGTAAATCTGTAATATACTTAAAGTCCTTTCTAAACATGAAAACATTGAAGAATCAGGCTCTTATTTTGGCAAAATTTTTCAGAATGTTATTAAAAATGATGAAACATGGAAATAATTTTATTGTGAATCTAAATATTGGGAAGCTCCGTAATTTTGAGTGTGGTAATTTAAGGACACATATTACAGAGAATGTGCTTATTTTTGCACTTTAACAAGAGCCTTTTCACAAAATTAATTTACTAGACAATTCTCAGCTAATGTTACAATCTAGATGCCAAGGTTTTTCATAATAAATTCCATGATGGAAAACTAAACCATATTGTCCCTTGAAGTAGACTAATCATCTGCTATTATAGCCCTAAAATATATTTCTATAGATTGACATCCATATCATTCTGATGTTATTTCTGAAAGGAATATCAAGTATGTTTTCAAAGACAGCGTTAAATTTCCATGGGTATTGCAAGTTGAATTCAAAGACTAAAACTGACATGTTATTCTAGCAACAAGCAATTTTTTGAATAATCAGATCTTGAGCACCTTTCTGAGCTGCTTGAACAGTAATATGTTACAGCAGAATTGCTCAGTGTCAACTACTACAAAATTTATAACTCATTCCAGGAAGCTAAAAATCACTTGTTTTTCATTTCCTGTTTATGTGAAGAAATGCATCCATTTTTTGCCTTTAATTTGAAGTTAACACAGTCATTTACCTGTACTAGAGCAGCAAACACTTTTATAGCAAAGCTAATAAGTAATTCTAGCAACAGGTTTTTAAGCCAAACTTGAACGGTTTCTTTTAGAGGTGCACCAATAAAGATTTTTGGGGTCGATACTGATAGTCAACATTTAAGAAGACATATCGTCCGATACTGATCTGATTTCCAATACAGCTGCCTCCAGCTAGTAAGTCTGGTGTGGTGGAAGGGGAGAGGGGAGGGAAGGGACATGGTGGGGGCAAATCAGTGCCCACCCATGGTGAGGGAGGGGGCAAAGGCAAGGACAGACAGTGCCCAGGCGGGGCAGGGCATCTGGGGCCATGGATCATGGGGTGGGGGCAGCTCCTGCCACTGCTTGCTCCCTAGGATGGCATGGGGTGGGGGGGGGTGCTCCTTGGATCTATGTGGGACACCTCCGCTCCACTCCAAGCGCTGCCACCGGCAGCCACCCAGCACAATGCCCGACCTCTACCCAAGCACCAGGAAGAGGCAGGGCTGTGCTCGGTGGCTGGCAGTGGCAGCATTGGGAGCAGAGTGGCAGTGAAATTTGGGGTGGATTCAGCATCCTCCTGGAGCCGCCAGTGCCTGCTCTGAGCTCAGTCCCCACTGAGAAGAGCCCCATACAGCCCCGGCTACAGCCTGCCCCACCCCACACAGATCCGGGGAGCACCCCCCGTGCCATCCTGGGGTGCAAGCAGAGATGGGAGCTGCCTCCTCCGCCCACAAGCTGCAGCTCCAGCCCCCTCCACCCCACCTGGGCAGCACCTGCCCCTGCTCCCTCCCTGTGGGGGGCATTGATCTGCCCCTCCATGCCCCTTCCCTCCCCCCTCCCCTTCCACCACCCCGGACTTACCAGCCAGAAGCATCTCTCCACGCTGCTGGCTGTGCTCCTCATTACCCGAGTGCTGCGCTGCAGCTGCGCATAGCACGAGCCTTTATCAGCCAAATTATCGGCCCCATCAGGCTGATATCCAATGCAGCCAGTTTTCTTTACATCGGTACCCATCCGATATCAGACCAGTGTATTGGCACACTTCTAGTTCTTTTAACGTTGTATAGTTTTGCAGATCCCATAAGTTACCAAAATTATAAGTTGGAAAAAGAATTCAATTTAGCTCTTAAACAGTAATACAATGTAGGAATAAAAATAGGTATCGGTTAAATCAACCTGATATCTTAGTTTTGGTTATATTGTGAAATTCTAATCGGAATCTAAACACCCCTGAAGTGACACGTGAGAAGTAGTTTGGCTATGTTTAGTGTCAGAGTTACAAATAATACCACAAAAAAGTACTGATTCTACAGGCCTAGTTTCATATTGAATTTAAATGATGGGACTGCTTATATGCCTAAAAGTTAAGCATGTGCTTAAGAGCTTTGCTAGATCAGCATTTATCTTTGGTTGCTCCGTGTCCTGTTAGGGTAATTAAGATGAGTGGCTTAGATTCTACAGATTAGAGCTTCAGAAAGATAAAAAAATAAAACTTCCTACCAGGATCTGTGACTCCGGCACCTTGATATTATTTGCCAGACCCTTTCCTATGGCATCAGTGGAATCTAATTTTAAGGCTCATTCAGCCAATCCAGTATAGTTCACGGAAGAGAAGAGAAAGCCTCTGGTGGCACAGAGCTAGCACAGAAGCTTTTACATCATTCAAATACTCTGCTGCTGAAACACCAGGGATGTGGCCTGGTCACCCTGCCCTGTTGTGAACCTTTCTACATTTTCAGTTTCCAGTGGGTATTGCTGTCTGTTGTAAGTTAAAGCAGCATGAAGTTTGCTCTAATGCAACACACTGGGACTGAGCTGCAGACCTGCAACAGAATCAAGAGTGAAAGATGAACATTAAGGCTAGGTACAGACATTTAAAAAGCCCAAGGCAGAATCGATCTATATTACATGGTTTTCTGTAAGCAATGTAGCTTAGATAGGTAGTGAGCAGAACACGCATTCACTCTTTTGTGGGGGTTGGGGCACAAACCTTAAACCAGGTTCTGCCATTTTTAAACCAGTCTGTGTGCGCCGAACTTCTGTTCTGTTATAGGTATAGATAAGTTTCTGATCACTTATACCAATAGAAATATAATGTCTACACCTGGCCCTAAGTCATCTTTTCTTCTCAAGAGGTTGAATACAAGGAAATTTTGTTTTATGATGTATGCTTGCTGACTCACTTCAGTGAGTAGGACAGAATCTAATGCTGGTTTTGTTGTATGACAAGGTCTGCATTTAAAACTGATTACAAAGCTTAGGACAGGCATCTTGGTACACCCTATTTAAAATGAAAACATATTAGCTTTTCTTGACAGAAAGATTGTTCATTCATAACTGTAGTGTCCATAAATGATTCTCAGGTATATGTCAGATTAGTGATGCCTGCACAGATTTTCCAAAATATTGTACCAGAATAAAAGAGGAATTATCAATGGATTGTGCCGAGGAAGAAGAAATAAACTTTTTTAAGGCTAGTAGATTTGATGCAAGAAAATACCAATGAAAGGTATTTATTATCTGTCTGTTTGGAACAAATGCTACAGACAGGAAAAGTAAGTCTAATTATGTGATAGTGACCTGAATTTCCAAAAAGGGCAACCCCTCAACCCCCCAAAAAATAAGTTCCAGGTTTCTGAAAGGTAAACTGCAATTTCATCATAGTTTACCACAATCCACTTGAATGCTGAATACTCTTCCCAGATCTTGTTATTACAGAAATTCCTTCCTATTTCAGTGATCCCTCAAACTCACAAATGCATATTTTGAACTCTTCATTTCTAGCAGCAAAACCCTTTTAGCTTACTTGTGAATGCAAAAGGTACAAAAGTTTGTTTTTGTTTTATAACCCCCCCTGCCAACATTGCCAGTGATGTGTGTGTTTACATATCAAGAGGGAACAGACATTTTTTTTTAAGTCTATATATATAGCGATGCATTACGATGACAAAGTTTAGAAGGACCTTACTGAAAATCAGTGAAAGTTCTTAAGATGCCAAATAAGTGGAAACAGATTTGCCAGAAACACAAGGGAATTATGCCTCAGAGTGAGCCTCTGGGTTCTCAGTTTTTGGAATGTCAGAAGAATATTACGTTTCAGCCAATGACCCTAAAAGAGGGCAGTAAAGTACTAAACATCATGCAGCCCTAAAGGTAAAGAAAAAAACAATCACACACATTTAGCCATTTGCAGTTCTATCCTTATAGTTTATTTTTAAGAGGAAAGTTTGCAAAAAAAAAAAAAAATCTGCCAGAAGTGATTCTATTGACATTTTAGAATCATGAAAAAATTTAGAGAGATTCTGTAACTATTTAGCATAACATCATCTGCCTTGATAGTATCTTAGTAGAGGTGAAAATTGAAAGAAACTGATGGAGTCATCAGATGATGGAGTCATTTTATCTGAAAGTATGGATGACATCATGGGCAACTGGTGCCTCCTGAGTCTAGGGGGGCACCTACAGAAGCCACCAGCAGCATCAGCAGTGGGGATGGGGCTGGCGAGCACCCGCAGAAGCCACTGGTGGTGAGGGCTTGTGCCTTCCCCACCTCCCTACCAGTCACCTATGGATGAGATGAAGTGGAGCTGGAGAGGTTGATCAGTTGATACTATTTGCATGTTTGTAGTTGGATGCGTAAGTACCAGCTTTAAAAATGGTATTTGGGAAACTAATTATCATAGAAATTAATGCGGGTTTGAGACCCACATTCTTTTAAAAATCTGTCTGTGAATGCATTGCTCTATTGGGATATAAAAAGTCAAAATACTATGCATGTAAGCCCTGGAGAATACATGTGTGTTTCAGTTGAAAATATAACATTTATGAAAGTGCAGCTATGTAAGTGAAGTTAAATGTGGCCCTCAGATATGGAGTAGCAGCTGAAGAAGATAGAAGCAAATGATAATGAAGGTGCAAAAAAAAATTGAAATAACCTAAAGCAATTATGCTAATACCTGAACCATGATGCCACCACCCTGCGAAATTGTTATATAAAAAGCTGAAGTAGAGGTAATATGACTCAGGGTGTATAGCAGGGTCAAGGCCATGGGAGTGGCCATGACACCCCTGGGTGCCATGGAGCCCCAGCTCAGCTCACACTCTAATGTAGGCCTCCCTTGATTACTCATCTTCCACACCTTGTTCTTATTTGATATTGTATAGGGGAGACTGCCCGTGGGCTTTAGAGTGAGCCTGAGTCTGCACAGATCATCACCGGGTCCCTCCAGGGCCACCTTTGTCTCAGTTCAGCCCTCAAGCTAAGTAGGCCCCCTCACTCTGTCCATACCTCTGCAGGGCACCTATAGCCTTAAGGGCTCATTGTGTGGCTTTGTCCTCCCCTACACCATGCCCCATGCCTTGCAGGTGTTAACGCTCAATGATGTCACCTGAAGTTTGTTTCCCTAAGCCCCTCTCCAGATTCCTCAATATTCTCAGTCCCTCTCCCTGGGCTCTCAGACCCTCTGGTCACCTCCACAGCCCACTGCTGGGCTTCTGGACCCCCTGGTCCCACACAAAGATGCTCCCTAGGCTCTTGGGCTCACTCTGGTCTCACACTCAGTCCCATCTCTGGGTTCTCAGACCCCCTGACCTAACACAAAGCCCCTTTGTGGGCTCATGGACCTTCTAGTCTGACTCATAGAATCACAGAAAATTAGGACTGGAGGGGACCTCAGGAGATCATCTAGTCTAACTCCCTGCTGAAAGCAGGGCCATCCTAAACTAGATCATCCCAGCCAAAGCTTTGTCTAGCCAGGACATGAGAATCTCCAAGGACAGAGATTCCACCATCTCTCTGGGTAACCTGTTCCAGTGTTTTACCATCATCCTCATGAAAAAATCCATCCTAATATCTAACCTAAACTTCCCTTGCTGCAACTTGAAATCATTACTCCTTGTTCTGTCATCTGCCACCACTGAGAACAGTCCAGCTCCACCCTCTTTTGAACCCTGCTTCAGGTAGTTGAAGGCTGCTATTAAGTCCCCTCTCAGTCTCCTCTCCTCTAGACTAAATAAGCCCAGTTCTCTCAGCCTCTCCTCATAAGTAATGTCCCCCAACCCCCTCACCACTGTGATGGGGGGCTCAAAATTGAACACAGTACTCCAGATGTGGCTTCACCAGTGCTGAATAGAGGGGAATAATCCCCTCCCTTGACCTACTGCCAGCACACCTACCAATGCAGTCCATTAGCCTTCTTGGCAACAAGGGAACACTTCTGGCTTATATTCATCTTATTGTCCACTGTAACCCCCAGGTCCTTTTCTGCATAGCTGCTGCCCAGCCAGTCAGCCCCCAGCCTGTACTGGTGCATGGGATTGTTCCATCCTTTGCACTTGTCCATATTGAAACTCATGAGTTTTCTTTTGGCCCAATCCTCCAACTTGTCTAGGTCATTCTGAATCCTAGCCCTACCCGCCAACCTGCAGCTCCGGAGCCACATGCAGCTCTTCAAAAATTAATACAAGTCTCCTTGAATCTTTGCACAAGCACATGGTAACCAGGTTCCAAATGGTTTAGTGGTTAATAGTTTCCATTTAGAAAAAAAATAGTAAGGTTTTGTAAATTCTAAAATGTATGTTTTATAGTCTCAGTCAAAGCTTCTATCTAATATACTTATATGGCCATTATTACTGTGGCTTAGGAGTGTCCAACAATCTTTATGTACTGATATTCCCATTTTGGAGATAAGAGAATGAGGCAGAGAAAGAGAAGTGGGAGCTTCTACAAATTTGTTAATGCACTGTAATTGACACTACTGTGCATAAGTGCAAATGAATGGTCTTTTGTGACATTAATGCACAGTAGACTAAATCAACTGTGCAGTAGTGCATTAACACAGGTTTTGCCTGCCTCACTAATGTGCAGTGGAATTAGTCTACTGCGCCTGAAGAGTCTTGTGTAGACGTGCCCAGTAAGGCCAGATTTAAGTACCTAGAGAGTTAAATGGGCAGCAATGAGATCTTTAAAAACACTGAAGTATCTTTTTCCCATTACTAGCAGTGACTCCATTGATTCATATTACTCCCAATGGGTTAAGAAATAAAGGCACAAGAAGCTAGGCACATGAAAAAATAGTTTTCTGCATCCTGAAATAACTACTTCATGTTTTGCAACTAGTGTGCTGCTAAGTGAGATGACCAAGGTCATAGAGGAAATTTGTGTCAAAGGACTGCATGTGGGTCTCTAGATCCCTGGGTATGCACCCTGCAACAGGGTACTGAGGTGCACCTGTCCCTTTAGCGGGGCAAGCATCTTGAGAGGCAGCTTGCAGGTGAGGAAGGGGGCTAATTAGGGGTTCACCTGACCAGCAGCAGGCAAAGCTTGAGACATATACACCCTGGGCCTGAGTTGGTCACCCTGAGAGCCATGAAATGAGGATCTCCTAGAAGCAGAGCAGCAGGACTCCTGAATTGACCAGAAGAAAGCAACTCTGCAGACCTGGGAACAATGGAAAGGTACCAGGGGCAGAGAGGGGATTGCTTATACAAGCAAGTGACCTTAGTTTTATGTTAAGCCTGGAAAAGATTTGAGTGTCTGCCAGAGAGTGCAGGGGCTTTTAATTAAATTGCATCAGGGTTTAGCCTTGAGTACTGCTGAGGGTGGGCTCAAGGCCTGTTTAAGGAACCAGTAGCCCAGGAAGGACAAAGTGGGGCCCAGCAGGGAGTGCAGGAACCCAGAGAGTGAGGATCAGGAGATTCACGAGCCCAAGGCCCAGAGAGTGGCTGGGAGTGTAATCAGAGGATCCAGGAGCCCAGAATAGGGTTGAGAGAGTGGGACCAAAGAAGGTCCAAAGTCCAAGAGTATGTTGGGGTGTGAGACCAGGAGGTCTAGGGGGCAGAGAGTGGCTGTGAGTCAGACTAGAGGGTCCATGAGTTAGGAGGAGCTGAGAGCCAGGTTAGTGTGTCCACGAGTCCAAGAGGGGCTGTGAGTAAGACCAGAAGGCCCATGTCACAAAAAGACAGTTTGTTTGCATTTATGCACAATAGCACTGACTACAGCACATTAACTAATTTGTAGATGCACCCACTTTTCTTTCTCTGCCTCATCCACTTATCTGCAAAATGGGAATATCGGTACATAAAGATTGTGGAACACTTCTAAGCCACAGTAATAATGCCCATATAATTATATTACAAGCTTTGGCAGAGACTATAAAACATGCATTTTAGAATTTACAAAACCATATTATTATTTTCTAAAAGGAAAGTATTAACCACTAAACCAGAGTGCTGAATATCAAATAGAATCCAGAAACTAATTTCCTCATTTTCAGATAGCATCTTCCATCATGCCCCTAGTTTGAGACAAAAATAGTTTGAAAGAGAGTAGTGTTGATCATTTGATGAGCATATTTACTGCTTTATTCATTTTAGTTACAAATGTTACCAAGAGAACAATGGACGCCCGTCTTTTATCAATGAAAACTTATCTTTTTTAGATCTAAGGTATATAAAAGAAGCTATGAAGTAATTTGTCAATTTGTCAATATAAAAGAAGCAGAGTGTGCTTCAACCTCCAGCTGGCAAATGGACTTGTAGCTACTGTGGGAAGGTTTGCCACTCATGCATCGGGCTCTTCTCCCACACCACTGCCAAGCACCACTGGCTGACTGACTTTCTCATCTCCTTTCATCTCTCAAGATGTTGGATCGCCTATAATCTGTATCTACTCTGTCCTCAACTTCCCCAGAAGAAAAGTCCTTACTATTTGACCAACTCCAGCATTCATGCATTTGCTGGGTGGTACCATATTCCAAATGCTCACTCGAGTGGACCTATTCTTGATCTCTGATGTTTATAATTCAACATGAGCAGGGGTATCACAGGATGTCTTGACATTAAACAAATAAACAAAATAGCGAACATCTGGCAAATATGAAAGGCAAAGGGAGAAAAAGTCACATCTGTATTCACCTGTTTATTGAGGCCTATAAGCAAGTTCCATCCAGCGCTGCAATCGTTTCATAGATGGATCAATGAAGGGAAATTCTAGCCATGATAGTTCTATACATTTAATTTTAATCTATGGCATAGTTTTTATTTACTTAAAATGATATTTTGTGGAATAGAAACGTAAAGTGAGGAAAATGGTTATTCCTTTAAAAAAAAAATTAAAAACCCTACTGGAACAGTTTATCTAGTATTTTTCCAACTGACAGAGAAAAATCACTGGCACTTCTAATGGAAAAACTGTGCCAAACCTTGGGATGAGCAGAATGAACTCCATGTGCTCTTCATCTTCTGACAATATTTATACTTTTTTTGTCATGTGGATTAACTTTTTTTTCTCTTATTCCATGAAAAATCAGCACTTGTGTGTTTTGTACCTACACCTAGCAATAGAGGGAGGGTCTGGAAAATTCAGATTGGAATTATTTTTCCACACTGATATTTGTTCACGCTAAACTGTGCCAATGTTATGGAACACTGCATATATTTACTGTGACAAGTGATCTAGCCACAAAGCTAAATCTTCAGGGAATGATGATTTTGCCCATCTGTCCAGGACTAGAAAATAGACTGTGTATTTATGCCACCGTGTTTCATTTTCTGTGTGTTAGTCCAAGGATGCTAAAGTTGAGCAGCTATCACATGCCATGATCGGATTGAAAAACTCTGGATGTGATGAGGCATACACTGAACAGAAGAAGCTAAAAATCATGGCCAAAGAATACATATTTAATACAGCTATAATCAGGACACCCAGAACTATTTATGCCTTGGCTTTTTTCCAAGTTTGCTATTAGTCTGCTATGCCTGCAATACTTTGCATGTGAAAAAGCAAAGTAGAACTACATTCAGCCAGAATATTTGATCAACAAATTTTGATATCACATTGTTTGCATAATGAAAATAAATGAATGATTAATGCCGAGATGAATTAATGTTACACACTACATCTACGAAGCTGATCTTTTCTAAAGTTCAAGGCATTTGTGATGCAGTGTTTGACTTTGTGATCTTATCACCAATGCTAAATGCCTGGCCCACATCCTATTCACTTTTTTAATATATATATATAGACATTTGCACCTCTTCCTACATAACCACTATGAAAAAAAGGGCTATTTTTCAATGAGGAATGAGTAGTGATGAGTCTGAGTCATGATGTAGTTAAAACTCAAATGCATGGCTTCTTCTTCAAGGCTAGGGACAGACATTCAAAAAGCCTGCTGCCCCCTCTGCAAGTGGCCTGAATTGATTCAACCTTTGCAGGTTAGTCTAACCTGCCTAGGCTGAACCGGTTTGTAACAGGACAAATATTCTTTCTAGACTGTGGCAATGCAAGCGCATGCCTGCATTTGCTCAGGCCAGAAGCCGAGGGGCGCTAAAGCATGCCCTCGGGCTGCAGGGAAGCTGTGTTGGGGGGGGGCATGGCCAGTCTGAACTGAACTGGCTAGAGAGGGGTTTAATTCCCCACTCTCCATCCCACTGACAGGGGGTTTAATTCCCCCCTCTCCATCCCACTGGCTCTGCCAGGTGCTTTCCCCTCACTGCTGCAGCACAGGGCACCACAGCCCCTGAGGCAGCATGGGGCAGGGAGAAGAGTCAATCTCCTCTCTACCCCCATTGGCAGCCAGGTCTGCCCGCCACTGCTGCCACACTTGCTCCCTGCCCCGGAATAGGCCCCCCTGCTGTCCCCGATGCTGGAGGGAGGAGGAATAACCCCCATCCTTGCCCCCTCCAAGGGCTTTGCCAGGCCATGCCCTCTCCAAACCACTGCAATGGGAGCGGGCAGGGCCCTGTCATAATGTGGGGGAGTGTGAGCCCCTTCCCAGCGAGCAGCTGTGCTGCAGGGCCAGCAGAGCTGCAGCAGGCTGCATGTGGCAGCACCGGGGTCCAGAGCGAGCCAGAGCCCTGCAGCACCACTGCGCTCCACAGCAGCTTGGCCAGCCACCCAGCATGGCCCCCCACCAAAAAGGGGCTCGCGCTCCCGGAAGTTGTGATGGGCTGCTGCCCATCACAGTCACTCCCCTCTCACTGCTCCAGCTGCTGGGGGGGGGGGGTGGGGGAGGTAGGGCCTGGCCCTGCTGCTTATTCTTTGCTTGGGGTATGCCCCCTCCTAGCAAGAGGGGGCTTATTCAGGCGCTGGCACCTCAGCAGGGTCTGAGTCCGGCTGCCACTGCCTTTCTGTGTTCAGGTCCAGCGGCAGAATAAGGACCCTTCTGCTGGGAGGGGGCTTGCCCCGAGCACAGAAAGGCGACTGGCACCGTAGCAGGATCTGCCCAGCCCAGCCACAGCTGAAGGTTGGGGGGAAATAATGGGTGGGAGCATCCACCAGCTGGGAGCCCAGGGGCTGCAAGTTAATCCCTCCAGGGCTGCAAGTGCTCAGGACTGACGGCTGAAAAAGCTCCCTCTGCCAGGAATGGGCTTGCCCTGAGCACAGAACAGGCAGCAGCGGCCATCCCCACTCCCCCGTGTCTGGCAACTGGAGCAGTGAGCGGTGAGTGACCATGATGGGCAGCAGCCAGCCATGGCTACCGGGAGCACGAGCCCCTTCCTGGCAGGGGGCTGTGCTGTGTGGCTGGCAGAGTTGCTGTGGAGTGCAGTGGTGCTGTGCAGGGCTTGTAGGGCTCTGGCCCACTCTGGACCCCGGTGCTGCTGCGTGCAGCCTGCCGCAGCTCTGCCAGCCTCACAGCACGGCCCCTTGCTGGGAAGGGGCTTGCATTCCCCAACATTATGACAGGGTCTGCTGCCCCCAACAAGGGCCCTGCCCCCTCCCACTACAGCAGCGAGGAAGGGGCACAGCCAGGCAGGGCCCCTGGGGGAAGCAGGGGCAGAGGTTATTCCTCCTCCCTCCAGCCTCTGGCAGAGGGGGCAGCAGGGGGCCTATTCCAGGACACAGAGCAAGTGTGGCAGTGACGGTGGGCAGACCTGGCTGGCAGTGGAGTAGTGGGGAGACTAACTCTCCTCCCTGCTCCCCCCTGCCTCAGGGGCCATGGTGTCCCATTACTGCAGCAGTGAGGGGACAGTGCCTGGCAGAGACGGTTTGGGGCCCTGATGGTGGCAAAGGGAGGGGTTAAACCCATCTCTGCCCCTGCCTTTCCCTGCTTGGGCTGGGGAGCAGAGGAGCAGATCCAGCTTAGCTGGGCTGGAGCACAGAGCCCCTCCTAGCCCCAAAAGCATGCCAGGATGCTGGGGGTCTCTGATTTAACTCAAACCAGCAAGGGGTCTGGGACAGACATTGCATAAACCAGTTTGACCCAAATCAGTTAAGTCTGATATTACATTCAACCAGGTTTATATCAAACCAGTTTCAGCCAATTTGAAACTGGTGTATGTGCACTGAATGTCTGTTCTGTTACAGGTTGAAATCAGTTTCTGATCACTTAAGCCAGTTTATGTGTCATGTCTGTCCCTAGCCCAAAGGGTATTGGGGGGATAGAACTTGAGCAAGACTGCAAAGGATTCTGAATCTGCAAATTCAGAATGGACAGATTAACTTTCTTTCCATATATGGACAAAAACTTCCCACTTTGGACACTTAAAGCTCTTTGAATCTCTATTCTTAGCTTTTCTGAGCTGGCAGATAAATAGATAATAGCAATTCATTTTCACCATAACCAGTAAAGGTCACAGATGTACCCACGCTATCCTACTGAAACCAGTGGGAAGCCGAAGTAGTGCCCCCATATCCTTCCTAAAACCTACTGCTGAAGTTCAATATCTCAGCCACATTTAAACAATGTTAAAGGCTAGCAAAATAAATTGCACAGCTCAGGGGAAAGTAGATATGGCAGAGAAAAAATATGAGTTTCACAGAAACACAGAGAAAGGCCCTACTGAATTTTTTGCACTTACCCCATGGAACAGGAAGGAAGTACATGGGTAAATGGTGCTCAAATAACTGTATTTACAAAGCACATACCATGAAAGATCCAGTTGTCAGAAATCTCAGAGAATAAAGACATTACTTAGGGAAAAAAAAGAATTCTTCCTCCCTCCCGCTCTCATGTCCCTGCCCACACAGAAAAACACACATGCATGCCTACCCCCTGTACAGCTTTGCAAAATTGGCTAAATATACCATGAGGAGAGTTTTAACATCTCCTAAAGTCAGGTATTGGCAAGTTCTGGGGCAACAAATCCCCTAAACAGATCAGACTCCTGAACCTGCTGCGAAAATCCTGTATTCCTAAAATATGGGGTTTTTTTAAATTTCTAAAACTGAAGAAAAACTATTCACATTGTCTTTCAAACTGGGATCCATTAGTATTTTATTGTAAAGATGATATACAGATTACTTCTACATTCTAGAAGTCCTTCAAGTCACTCAGTTTTGAAGAAGGTCTTAATAATATATGTAAGAGCATTTTACCTGTAGTACTAATATTATTGATCTAACACCATTAAGGTTTGCAGCATCTTTAAAACCCATTACCTTCCTGTGTATTAGCTCTCACTGGCAAAAAGCACATCACTTTCTCTGTTAATGTCTGGCAGACATCAACACAAAAAAGCAATTCTACCTGCTATAGTGTCTGTCTGACTGCTTGATAATGTCAATCAATAAGTAAATTCACTTTCTTGCAGTTATTGTAAACAAGATGTTGGCTACTAATTCAGATGCAAGAAATATATATGTGTGTGTGTGTATGTGTGTGTATATATATAAATGAAAAAAAAGTCAGAAATGAAAAACCATTCTTGACGTTTTTAATGCTTTGAATAGAAATGAATTAATTAAAACATACTTTGCAAAAGAACAATAGCTGAATGATACCAGAATGGATTTATTACACTGAAAAGTGGGCAGTATGAGCAGCAGGTCACAAAAACACTGGTGAATCAAGGAAGAAAAGCCTGTCAAGTCTTAGATAAGGCTGGCATTTGATGATGATAAATTATTCACTAAGTGCTTTTGTTGAACCATTAGGGAAATCCCTTTCCTCCTCCCTCATGATCCATTCACCCAGCAGAAAATACTATATCCTTATTTTAAAAATGAAAAATCAAAACAAAAACAATGATACCACTTCTTTAAAGGGACCAAAGCTAATGATAGTAAGATCTTCAACATATAGGTGTGATACAGATGAACTTCCATGGGGGCAGGGGAAGAAAAAAAAAGGACTCTGTAACAAGCCAGGTTATGTGAGAATCTTCTTAAGGATTTTATTGTCCCGAGTTATTATAACGTCTGAGATAAAGTTTATAATTAACTTAATAAAGGGAAATAAGTAGACTTCAGAGTTCAGGTGCAACAAGTTATATCTGGAGGCCTAGGAAGCCTCCAGGTGGAAGTTCTCCCTCAGTATTCCCAATAATTCCTGAACATTTTCCAAGAGCTTGTAATTCTCCAAGAAAAGTATTTCCCTCGGGTCTTAGCCAGAATGAGTTAGGCATCTTTAAAAATAAAAAATAATGTGCAGTGATTGTCAAACCTGGCAAATTATGATTCAAGAGTAGTCCATTCAAGCCACAGATAGCAAATCAGTATTGGTCTAGGGTTCTGGTTGAACTGAGTTTAAAGTCCGTACTATTTCACATGCTTAGCTAAACTGCCAGAAGTCTTTGAAAATGCATAGTTAATCTGGGAATGTGAGAATGGGGATTTCCATACGACTTCCTGTAATTTTGCTCTTTTGTCAAGTGGAAGAAATTCTACAAAAAGCAGCTTTTCTCATGGTATTTGTACTTTCCAGGTGGAAACCACAAGTGCAAATGTCCTTATCCCATCACTCAGAACCTCCAAAAAAACCTGAGCTCCTTATTATCAACCAGTTGCACCCCAGTAGTTGGTGTTATTGTTATTAAGAATAGTTGTGGATAATTAAAAAGTTCTACAATTCCCACAACTCAGAACAAGGATAGTAAATACCTATACAACCCTCCTATGGCCAAAATTGTAACATCTGGTCTCTGCAGTGGCTGTGGACTCGATGGATTCTGCTCAGTAGACTTAGAGAGGTTTTAGGATCACTAGACACAATTTTAATATGAACAGAAGTTCCCACTGCCTAAGGTACACTGGCCTGAGTGCAAGACACTTTGGAAAAGAAATTGGTAATTAACTGTTACTCAATGCTAGACATAACAATTGCAGAATTTCCTACCATCTTTCAATACAATGAAGTATATATCCAACATAACATAACATGCTTACAGCAGTAAACTTTGAAGTTTCTCTAGGATAATATACACTCTAATCCATTAAAAATAAAATGTTGTACTATGATGTTGAATGACAATGGGAGTAAGGCATACAGTATCCATTAGTGCATTAATACTACATGAAGCCATTACATTGTTTCCACCTATTAACATAATTGGTGATAATATGGAAAAAAAATCAATATTCCTGAAATCTCTAGAGGGGGAGGGGAAAGTCTTCATCTTTCCAAGATTTTTCATACTACGTCATCATGAATCCAATGCCTACAACAAAAACGGTAATAAAAGAAGAAAACCAAATCCACAGAACAAATTCTAAGAGTTAGTGTATTCCAGGTGGCACCAAAGTTGTCAGTTTGTTATTATTTCAAAGCTGACAATCCATACTTGATGGTTGACCAAGCCGCTTGAAAGAACGTTTCAGGGTATGGACCATCTCTTCATCTGCAGCAAATCAGTCTCCATTTAAATCAGTGAATCTATGTGGATTTGCACCAGATGAAGATCCAATTCTAAATGCTCGTTTACCTACTTAGAGAGTTATTTCTTTATATACTTGTACAATATAATTTGCTTTTAATGTCTTGATTGAGTTATCCTTCTCGGCCTTTTGGCCAAGAGCATGTCTAGTAGGTTGTTTACCCCAGACTAACATAGGCTGCATCACCAAAGTGCATGTTTTAGCTTACACAACCTACATCAACTGTGTCCTACGTGGCTACTGTGCCTGGAGTCGCATATCTTCTTCAATTTCTACAAGGCCATGTAACTATAATTTTTTAATATTCACTAATACAGTTTTTAAATCTTACTCATGAAATTAATGAGACAGTTTGAGGAATGAGGTACTACTTACTCAAAATAAATACAGTTATAATAGATTGTGAACTCTTCATTTATAATCAGCGCAAAAAGGCATCAGATGGTGTGCTTATTGGTGAATGTTTGCATTTATACCAAAGACGTAGCAACAACTTTACCTCCATACAGTCTACAAAGTACCTTGCAAATTTTTGGCATAGTAAACAAAAATATAGATACCAAAAAAAAAAAAAGAGAATGAATTAGGTACCTCTATATATGCAAGATAGCCCATCATTAATAAAAAGTCTGAACACTGATTCTGTGTACAAATATTCTTTGAGTGCTCAGAAATTATTATAGGAAGTAAACTCATGCAAGACAAGGTTTTCAGATAATTGCTTGGGGATTGTGTGTAGGCATGCTTGCCATAACTTTACATGCAAATGCTTTCTTGTATCCAATTCTAAAAATACAGATTGTTGCTTACATAACAAAGTTTTCAGATATTGCCCTTATGCTGTCCCCTACAATATAAGTGGCATACGCATGTCAATTTGATTTTTTTTCAAGCCCCAGAGACACACACTTGAATCACCCCATTTTAAGATATTCAGTGATTATTTACTTACGATACAACTTCACAAATTGTGTTATAATTGTATCACATACAGACTGATCAAGAATCCATTGAATTCAATGAGTCTTTCCATTGGCTTTAGCTGGATTTGGATGAGGTTCTTATTGCCTTGTTGGTTAATTACAAAATTGGCAGCTCTAATGAGCATATTTTGCTTTTTAATGGTACGAACTGTGCTCTCTGTGATCACAGAACAGAAACGCACATATTTCAAATCTTGTAAAAAAGACAAAATTCTTTGCAATCTGTGAAAAATGAGTCACACTGCCACTCTCCACATTTATATTCTAGAACAGATTGTGCGCTCACTGAAATCAATGGATGTTGCACCATTGCCCTCAATGGCAACAGGATTAGCCTGTATACTGATAAGCAAGATACAGTTGATTTTTAAAAAGGTTTACAAAAAAAGAACAGAGCGACTCTACACACCTTGGTTGAATGACAAACTACATCATTCCAGCACATATAGTATTATGTGTACAGAAGGCTATGTAGGGGTTCTTTTGGTTGTGTGGGTTTTTTGGGGGGTTTTGGGGTTTTTTTTGGGGGGGGTGTTGGATAAAGCCAATGGTGCGTATTAGGCGGCTGCTGTTGTACAGCCAAAAACATCCTGTTATTAAACCAAGATAACAGACCCTTGAGCAAAATCCTAGACCTATTGGAGGCAATGGCAAAAACTCCTATTGACTTCAATGAGGCCAGGATTTCACCCTTTAACCTTCCCTATTCAATTATGTCCAGAGGA